>NW_012102710.1:4361051-4407327 GCF_000951045.1 Mandrillus leucophaeus | reverse complement strand
GGAACATACACACAAATACCAAAGAAATATGCTTCACATAGTAAAGAATTTTTAAAGAATCAGTAAAAGCAGAAGGCATCGCATAAAACATGAGACAGAATTAAGACCAAATCTGTATTTTCTATCAATAAATTAAAATAAATTAAAATCGCCTATTTAGGTACAAAAATATCAGATTGGATTACAAAGCAAAAATATCTATAACTGTAAATTTACTCAGAGAGGTTGAAAAATAGAAGCGTAGGTAATTTTCTACAGAGAAATGTAAACAAAGGACGTGCTAAAATGTTAAGGTAATTTGAGGGCACGTTAAGAAAATAAGAATCATTTATAGATAAAGCTTATAAATTTAAATAGAGATCAAGTGGTTTTAAACGTGTGTGTGTGTAGCTAAGAATATATAATCAATACTAATATAGGAAAACTAACATTTTACAGGGAAAGTAGATAAAAATAAATTATTATAAAAACCGAATTCACTTTTCTCAGTGCTTGACATAGAAGCACGTAAGGAACAACATTAAAAATCTACCCCCTGTTTAATATACTTCATGTCTTTGAATTCCAATCCCTGAAAAGACAGACTATCTTTCTTCCAAGATTCATGGTGTAAAGTTACATGTGTATGATGTCCCATACATAAGTAAAAATAAAACAAAATTCAGAATAAATACAAACTACAAATGCTTTAAAAAAAGTAAGAATGTGGGAGGATCGTAAATAAATTCTTACGAATAAGACATCTTTAATAATAATAAAAACCAGAAGTCATCAAATGTTTAAAAATGACAATATGGAAAGTATAAACTAAACATTTACTTCAACATGAAAAATAAAATAAGAGTTCAAACAAAAGGCATAAGTCATGAGCGAGTCATAGTTTCTTAATATAATAGTTAATACAAATTAATAATGAGAATAACAACAGCTCATGAAAATAATCAGCAAAATACACATTTCACAGAAAACACAGTTGGGCACAAAATATAAAAGCAGGATTAATCTCACTCATGAGTGAAATGCAAAACAGGGCTACAATAATACATCATTTTTCATCTACCAGATTGAGAAAGAGCAAAAAGTATGAAAACACATTGTAATTTCAAGTAGAAAGGGGATGAGTATATCCCCTGTCAGTGATTAGAGGATTAGCTGTTACATTCTCAACTAGAGAACAAAATGACAACACATATCAAATGGGCATTCTTTCTGACCCAGTCTACAGTTAGACTCATGTATAATTTTTAAACAGGGTTCAAAAAGGAGATTTATTGCAACTTTTACCCCTGACAACGAAAGATTAGAAAATATAATAGTCACTGTTTGGGTGATGGGTACACTGGAAGCCCAGATGCCACCACTACACAATGTAGCCAAGTAGCACCTGCACATGTGTCCCCCACCAACACTCTATTTTTAAAAAAGAATACTATTAACTATATTATGTTACACTCACATAATGGAATACTCAATTATAATAAATTAGAAATCTCCAATTGTTATGAAGTGAAAACAGAAGTAGTAGATCAGGGTAAAATATTCTACCATTTAAAAAATAAATGTTTATTTATTCGGGTATTTAAAAATATGTATGGACATATACTTATTCTAGGTTCTGGGGATATCATGGTAAGTATGACAAACTTCACATTAAGTTCATAGTCTAGGGAAAGGTATGACAAGCAATTGAAAGAAAAAAGAAAAAATTGAGTGTAAGAGATGAGAAATAAAGGGTACTATTTTAAATAGACTGTTCGCAGATATCCACTCAAAAGAAGTTACTTCAGGAGATTCATCAATAAATTGGAGGAGTTGATCATATGCGTAGCTGGATTGATGCCTGTAAATATAAAAGGAAAAAGAAGTAACAACTTCTCATGCAACAGCTGGTAGCAGTGTGACTTCGGGCAGGTTAACTAGCCATTGTAAGCCTTGTTTTCTACACTCATAGCACAGAAAAGGCCACATCTCTCATGATTGGAAAAGATAAAAACTGAAACAACTCTCTTAGGACAAGGATGGATTTTATAGGCTCATGTATTCCAAGCCACAGAATATCAGATGAAACTAGCTTTGCAGATAACCTGAGTCAATGACCAAAAGGCCTTTAGGACTGTCGGACTACATCTCTTATCACTGCTTCTCTCTGCGTGTGGGCTGCATATCTCTGATTTTTAGACAAAGTTTTTCTAAACTAAGGGAGTGGAAGTCTAGATAAGCAGCTAGCAGCTTCAGTGTTCACATCTCTCACTTTACCAAGCAACAGTCTCTCTTCTATTAGTTGTATCTTAAAAATCCTAGGGAAGATTTCTGGCCCGATTTGTCTTACTTCCCCACTCCTCATGGTAAGCAGTGTGCCATAATGTACAATTTCCTCTGGAGCTATTAAGTTGAAGTAGGGTTTGGAGGAATTTACCAAAATTATGGATACCCTTCTGAAATGAAAGGAGGCATGCTTAGCAGAAGAAACAATAGCTGATCATTGCAGGAGGGTTATGAGGACCCAATGGTACAGTTTGTGTGGACCGCCAATCCAGGGTACTAGATCTTGGAGGAAGCACATAACACAGGTATGTCCACATCACTCTGGGATCAAAAGGACAGACAGTGCCAGTGATCGAGAATTATTTTTCTGTTAGTTTAGACCCACCCACCATATATTTTTCAGTGCAGTACTGTGTAGCCACTGCTATGTGATGTGAGTTATAAGCAGTAAGACCTGACTGATCTCTTTACATTAGATAACTATGAGTTCCTCTTCTTTGTTGCTTTATTTATTTTTTAATTTTTGAGGCATAGGCTAGATAACATGATTCTGTGTAAAAATTGTAAAAATCTCAAAATACTAGCCGACAGTGGATACTCAAAACTATGCTTCTATTAACTAAACTTCCACATTCACTTCATATTGCTTACCTGCCCCTTTTTCCTGCCGCCCCACACCAAAATTGCCATGAACTCATTAGCTAAGGATGTGAGTGATCTGTAGTCTTCTCTCCCTAGTTAGTTCCTTTTGTATCTGCTCTTCTTTAGGAAGCAGTATTAAATAGAATATACCCCTCATTGACTTTCTTAATAGGACCCCAAATTCCCATGACATGTACTATCCTCAGCTATTTACCTACATACTTATAATTTCCTCTACCTTCTTAACACTAATGTAGAGAAGATATCAGAGCTACCTTTGCTTCTAATTAAATTTTCTTTTTAAGTCCCATTTAAACCCTACTCTTTTTTTCATCCCCTCTGATATCTAACTTTCTGATTTTTATGTATCTTTATCTTGTTAATAGCATCACTTGGAATTGGAAAAAGCTTAAAGCTTGGGTGCAGAATCAGAAACCAAGTATTTTCCTCTTGAAGGAGAAAGTTTCTCCTAAGGAGATCAGAAAAAAGGTCATGAAAGTCTCTTCTAATTATAGACTCTCTTTATTTCTGCTATTTTTTTTTCTAACTCACTGATTTTTCCCTCTCAGTAGAAAGGGGAAAGTAGATGGTCCTGAGATATACCTGGTTTCATTCATTAGTTGTATGAGCCAGAACAATTAGTCATTCACTGAGAAATAAGTTTTGGTTTTCTCACCTGTACTCGGGTGGTGATAGTAAAACCTATCTGGATGAGGTAGAAACCTCAATAGAAAATCTGACATGAATCAGCTTAAGCCTAAAAAGTGACTAATGTTAGCTTAGGTGAATAAAATGGTCAGAGCTAGGGAAAGCCGCAGGCATGGCTTGACTTAGAAGGCTCAGCTGCTCTCCATCTCTTAGCCCTATTTGATCCACTAAGAGTCTCTGCTAGCTCTAGGCTCTACCTGCTCAAGTACAATATAACTGTCCCAACTAAAACTCTCTTGCACACCCAGGGTTCAAATCCAGCAGCTACAGATCTTTTCTCCTCCAGCAGATAAACTAAAAAATGGGAACCTAACTCTCACTGATTTGCATTGGGTCACACCTTATCTAGCCATTGTATTGGAGATATGAAATATATTAATTAGCTTATCTGCAATTCTCCAGTGCTCCTGCTAAGTTGGACCTACCTGCAGCCTATGCCTCTCTATCAGCAAGAACCAAGAGCAAGTCAATGAGTTTTGTGCGTAAGTTCTAGATAAGGCCACCCCTCTCCAGTGTTATTTCCTCAAGGCAGGAGTCACAAAAAAAACTCAGAATCCTATAACTATTTAGATAATGCAAACTTTCTCCAGCCTCCACGTAACCTTTGAGGATAACTTTGAATAGAGAATGCCAAGCTCCGAGCATGCCTGGAAAGGCCCCACAACTTTCTCCATAAATCGCAGGCTCAAGTTAAAATCTGCCTTGATGTAATTATTTAATCCTATTACCTCTCTTGGATCCACTAAGAATCTTTCTCACTCTTTATCCATTGAAATGATCCTTGTAAACATCCACAATGTTGATTTTCACGCATGTCCATGTGAAGAGACCACCAAACAGGCTTTGTGTGAGCAACAAGGCTGTTAATTTCACCTGGGTGCAGGTGGGCTGGGCTGAGTCCAAAAAGAGAGTCAGCTAAGGGAGATAGGGGTGGGGCCGTTTGATAGGATTTGGGTAGGTAGTAGAAAATCACAGTCAAAGGGGGTTGTTCTCTGGCTTGCAGGGGTGGGGGTCATGAGGTGCTCTGTAGGGGAGCTTTTGAGCCAGGATGAGCGGGGGAAGGAATTTCACAAGGTAATGTCATCAATTAAGGCAGGAATAGGCCATTTTCCCTTCTTTTGTGATTCTTCACTTGCTTCAGGCCTTCTGGGTGAATAGGTACAGGCTTGGGCTCAGAGGCCTGACATTGATGTTGCTATGTTACTAAATCCAAAGTTCTATTCTCAGGCCTCCTGCTGACCTCTGAGCACCATTAGAAATACTTGGCACCTCCCTTTTCCTTCATAGGCTCTCTTCACTTGGTGTTCAGGAGGTCACACTCTTCTGGTTTGTATCCTACCTCCCTGATTATTGTTTTCCAGTCCCTTGCACTGCGTCTTCTCCTTTACACCTCCTGGTGTTGTCGTGCCTGGAAAGACACTTCGTGATCCTCTTTTCTACTGACACACATTCATCTGGCAATCCTCCCCAGATACATGGCTTTCAAAGCATCTATATGCAAATGAATCAAAATATGAAATAGACATCTTTAGCTCAGATCTCTTTCCCAAATTCCTATACCCAACTCTTTCAATATCTGCTCTCTTAGGTGCTAAAAGCAGCTCAAACTTAACATCTCTGACATTGATGTCCTGATATTACCTCACCACTATCATCCCACACAGAGCCTTTGTAGTATTGCTGAATGGCAGCCACATTCTTCCCCTAGCTCAGGTCAAAAGTTTTAACATCATTATTACTCCCTCTTTTTCCTTCACCTTGGACCTATTAAGAAATTCTGTTGGCTCTCCTCTCTACTAGCATACCAAACCCAGCCACTTACCACAATCTCGACTGTTACCACTCTGGGTAGAACAGCCTGAATTAATCCTAACTAGTTTTCTTGCCTATAATTTATTCTCAGCCTAACGATTAGAATTCATCTTTATAAGGAGAGTCAGAGCTTGTCTCTCATGTCCTCAAAACTCCAAAATGGCTTCCAATTTAACTTAGAGTAAAATCTAAATTCCTTCTTAATGATCTGTATCTTACACATCATTTGAATGTCTTGCCAGATCTTCCGGTACTCTCCCCTTCACTTACTCTATTCCAGGCACACTGGCCATCATGCTTTTTGCAACACAAGCTGAATGTGCTCCCATTTAAGGACCTTTACTCTAGATGTGCTAATGCCTGGGAAACTCTCGCCCCATGCCTGTGATTGTCTATGACTCTTCTTACAATCTTTGCAGAAATGTCACCCTCCAGGCGAGGCCAATTTCAGCTCCCTATTTTATTGCTTGCTACTCTGCTTCCCTTCAGCATCCTGATTCCCTCTTACACTGCTTTACTCTCTGTTATTTACTAGAACCTATCACCTGCCAATGCATGTGTTAATTTAATCATTTAGTACATTTATATTACAGGCTAAAATATAAGATACATGCAATGGTGGATTTGAGCCTGCCTTTACTTTCACATAAAAGTTGATGATATACTTATTCTCCCCAACTTTGTATTCAAGTGGTACCTTGTAGTTGGTCATGGTGTATTATTTACCTAACAAACATTCACAAATGATCCAAATCAAGACTCACTTTGATTTTTTGAAGAGTCTGTTCTCAAATGTTTTCTAGCACACAACTGTATTCATGAGATCAGAGATCTTTGTTTCATTAATTACCATCTCCATAATTTCACAGCTGAGCCTGACATGTGGAAATCATTCAACAAACATTTTGTCTGGCCTCTGAGCCCAAGTCTGCACATATACATCCAGATGGCCTGAAGTAACTGAAGAATGACAAAAGAAGTGAAAATGGCTGGTTCCTGCCTTAACTGGTGATATTAACTTGTGAGATTCCTTCTCTTGGCTCAGAAGCTCCCCTACTGAGCACCTTGTGACCCCTGATCCTGCCCACCAGAGAACAACCCCCTTTGACTGTAATTTTCCATTACCCACCCAAATCCTATAAAACAGCCCCACCCCTGTCTCCCTTCGCTGACTCTCTTTTCAGACTCATCCCACCTGCACCCAGGTGATTAAAAAGGTTTAGTGCTCACAAAAAACCTGTTTGGTGGTCTCTTCACACTGATGTGTGTGAAACATTTACTGAGTCAATATCTCCAAACCAATATCATTATTTTAATTCTATTAATTTAGCCACCACAGAGCACAGGGCTCTGAGATCATCCATTTTCCTCTCCATAAATTACTATGGGCAAGGAAGCCACCACATCACACCTCCAGTGTTCAATGCCCTTTCCCTGTTTAGGTTTTTCGCTACAGCATTCTTTAACTCTGATCTTCTCTACATTACACTGATGTATTTGTCTGTTTGTACATCTATCAGTGCAATGATTTGCCTGTCTTGTTTTAAGCTGTATCTTAAGCACCTATAAAAATGCCTGGCATGTCAGATAAAGCTCCATATATTTTGTTGGATGAATAAATTAATGAATCAATAAATTAATGAATGAGTTGTTCATTTAATCATCCAGAGCCTCCCTCTACAGTTAATGGTGAAGGTAGATAAGAGTGATTTTTTTTTTTCTCCACAGTAAATTTAAGATATTGGTCAGCCAGAAGAAAGGTTTTAGGTAAATAAAATAACAAATATCCCCTACAATACCCCATGGAAAAATAAGAGTACATTAGAAAATGTATATAAAGTTTCTAATTCAATATTTTTAAAAACAAGAAGAGTAGAGCACCAATTCTGCAAGAACCTAATGTGCTTATGTATGTTCATGAAAAAAAACTATCAAATAATTTTGAGAACCTCTCATTCCCAATGAAACAACACTAAAAGGATTTCTCTATGGCAAGACACCTCAGAGCACGTGGTATACTAACAGAATTGTAACTCTCATGATGGTGTTAAAACAAGAAACAATTCTCGAATACATTTTAACATGTAAATATTTATTCTACTGTTTTTTAAGACTGGGAACTGTGCAGATATCAATTGATTTACATCTTTTTTACCTTTAAATTCTACATAAAATTGTGATTATGTCAGATTAGGTGTAAAATATATGGCCAATCACGTAACAAACCAAATTTTGAAGTTAGGAGTTTCAGGATGCTCTATTCTTCTTGACTGTTTTATACATACACACATATATAAAAGCATACACAGCTATTTACATGTATGTGAAGACCATATTATTATATTGTGAACATATTTTAATGGTGATTTTATTTTTAAAAACACTTGAAAATTGTATTTAGCCATTATAAAAAGAGAATGCACTCTTATTGTGGAATCCAGTTATTTATTTATAGTAATTACACCAGATTCATGTCAGAGCTCTTCACATTTTTATATTTAACTGTTTGTCTCAAAGGGAGAACCAGAATCTCAATAATGTGAAATAAATTCTAGTTGATTCTGACATGAACACTCTCATAGGAGAATGCTGAGCTTCCTTAGGTAGAGCCCAATGATGCTTTATAGTGGAAGACTGATGTTCCTCTCTACAGTCCCTGGGGATCATAGCACATAGTGAGAGGTGGTATGTAAACTGTGCATATAATACAATGATGATTCTCAGTGGGTACTCTGTCTTATTAGAATAAATCACATAAGAGAAAACTCCATGTGATAAAGTCATTTGAGATGGATCATTTAGAATGAAAGGACTAGTGTGATTACTAGACCATTGACTGAAGTCTCCAACGTAGTTCAAATAATTTCCTCGACTAGCCAAGCGTGTTTTGAGAGTTGATAGGAATCCATTGGAGAATGGCACTCAGAAACTAAACAGTGTGGGTTGTTCATCGGCAAAGGCATTATATTCAAACCACTCACAATACTATCACATTGTCCCTAACCACCACAAGTCTTTCACCTTGCCAAAGTCATGAAGAGTCAATAAAAAATGCAAATGTCAAAAAAATAAATATACACACACGCATATAATGAGGAGGGCACTGAGGCATCTGCACAAAATCCTGCCAAATTGCAGATTATTTATAGAGAGAGTAATTTTAGTTCAGGGATAGTAGATCATCCATGCAATTGCTAAATATATTAAAGAGTGATATTTTTGAAAATGTGTACTTTGACGTAAAACCACAGTATGGAATTTTATCTGCTCAGTGAAGTTGCTGCACTGTTTCTAGTACATGAGTCTCCCTGTGGAAGGCTACCGTAAGGTTGATATAAAATACTGAATTGGAGGAGATACTCAAGTAAACTCTCAGGTGCTACATCAGAGTAACTTAATGTTGCCATTTTAGAGAACCTGCTTCTCTACTTTATCCCTCCTTCCCCTTTCTCTCAGATGTTACAATATTCGCATATTGCACAACAAAATTTTAAAAGGTAATGCTAATCAGAAACAGAAGTCTGAAAAAAACTTCGGAGTTTCTCTAATCCCCCTGTATACACATTGACCCCCACCAATTCTTGAATTTCATTCGTGGTACTCATTTATTCATTAGGCAGATACCTCTAGGGCTTTAACTTCAAGCCTGGCACTGTTATTCCCTTTGTATAGGAGAGTCTGGCGAGGGTTAAAGGGAATAAGTAATTTGCATATTAAACATTGTGTGATCAGTAATAGAATCAAGATGCAAGACTAAGTTCTCTTACCTCTTTTTTTTCTTTTCTTTTCTTTTCTTTTTTTTGAGACAGGATCTCACTGTCGCCCAGGCTAGAGTGCAGTGACATGATCTTGGCTCACTGCAATCTCTACCTCCCGGATTCAAGTGATTCTCATGCCTTAGCCTCCCAAGCAGCTGAGACTACAGGTACACTGGTACAGGTATGTACCTGTAGTCTCAGTTTTAAAATCATTTAAAAATTATTTAAATCAGATGCAAGCAAAACTCAGGAAACTATTCATCCTGAAGCCAATTCTCCTCCAACGGTGAAATTATGAAATCAAACAAGTATGTACTTCTAAAGTACAATTGTGAGTATTTTTGTATTTCTAGTAGAGATGGGTTTTACCATGTTGGCCAGTCTGATATCGAACTCCTCACCTCAAGTGATCTGCCAGCCTCAGCCTCTCAAAATGCTTGAATCACACGTGTGATCCATCATGCCCAGCCAAGTTCTCTTACATTTTTGCCATAAGATGGGAGATCCTTCCAGGAGCTGATTAGGAGAAAAGCAAGAAAGATCAAATTTGAGCAAGGAAACTTTATACACACTGCCAAATATCTCCTTCATCACAAGTAGATATCAATCAATATGATTTTGCCTTCCCTTCCCACACCTTTGAAATTGCAGCATTCCGTCTAATAATTTAGACTTTTCACAAAACTTTCCATGAATCATCCCTTCCTTTATAAAATCTATAACTCTTGTGAATTTTTATTCACATTTATCCAGACCTCTCTCAAGACCCACCTGTCATTATGTCTTGGATTACATGTTTTTCTGTGCTGGCAATTAAATATTTTGAAGCAAGCACTATGTCATACATGTCATTCTATCTATTATGATGGCTTCCTTGGGCTAAACAATAAACACGTTTTAATGAAGGAAGGAAGGAAGGAAGGAAGGAAGGAAGGAAGGAAGGAAGGAAGGAAGGAATAAGCCATGGACTTAGCTTCTGTGTCTAAACCATCCGTCGTATCATTCACTCAAACATCTTTTCATGTCCTTCAGCCAGACAGCCAACTGTTCTTCCATCTTTCTAGTCATTATTACATACCTACATTCATTCACTCAGTCATTCAAGATTAAATAAGCAACTGTAGGCTAGAAGCAGTTCTGGCACCTGGAGTGCAAAATACAGTTTCCCAACCAGACTCCAGAGTTCTGCTGATCAGATTTATATTTAAAGCTTACCCTCTGACTCCAGAAGTGAAAGGCGATTCTATGGACAAGTGGACACTGGAGTAAGAGCTCAGAAACACCAAAATATCTCCTGGGTTTTAGAATTGCCATTTCATAATATCAAATCCATCTTTGTCTTTCTGGAAAATAAAATGACATAGTGTAAACAACATGCATCTTCCCTACAAATCTTTGCCATTTTATCAATTTGTTGAAAGTCAACTCAATACCAGTTTAAATGCTTTCTAGTTTTTACATCCATTATCTCATCAAATATGTGCCATAAGTAGAGTAAGCTGTATTATTTCTCCTAATTGTATAAGATTACTATATTGAAAAAAAAAGGAAATACAGGTGCAGATCGCATAAATAACTTGTACAGTTGAAAAACAGAGAATTGAAGGAGAAAAGAAAAAAAGAGGTCTCCTGAAACTGACATATTCCCTGTGTATGTGCCTCATTCACTTCAGTGACAGAACAACTAATGAAAAGATAAATAAAATCCTCATAACTAAAGTCTGTTCACCAAATTTCAGATCATAGTGATTTCTCTCTTCTCTTTGGACAAACAATACTTTATTGTTTTCACTGTATGTTTGTCAATTATGAGCTGTGATGCCTCTAATAGTATTGCATTCAACTGTCCTTTAGTACTTCCCTGTTTGCTCATAATGTGTGAACAGTTTTTCTCTAACTCAGGAATGTTCATCTTCCTTGCCTTGTCTTTGCTTCAAATCTGGAACGAGATAGAAGTGATGTCAAGGTCCTGCCATATAATGATGTATAATTTAGGGCAAATTTATGAAGCAATTCAAACATAGGTGTTGTCTCAGTCCATTCAGGCTGCTATATCAAAATATAAAATGTGTAGCTTGTAAACAGCAGAAATTTATTTCTCACAGTTCTGAAGGCTGTGAAGTCAAATATCAAAGTACTGGCAGATTTGGTATCTGGTGAAGGTTGATCTACTGATTTGGGCATTTTACTGTGTTCTTATATGGTGGAGGGTATGAGGAGTATCCCTGGGACCTCTTTTAAGAAGGCACTAGTTCTATTATGGGACCGTCCCCTCATGACTCCATCACCTCCAAAAGGCTCCACCACCTGTAACTATCACATTGGTCATTTGATTTCAGTAGATGAGTTTTCTTGGGATACAAACATTCAGACCATAGCATTCTTCCTCTGGCTCCCCAAGATCCATGGTCTTCTCACAAACAAAATACATTCACTCCATCTCAATAACCCCCAAAGTATTAACTCAGTCCAGCATCCACTTTGAAATAAAAGTCCAAAGTCTCATTTAAAAATTATTTAAATCAGATGCAAGCAAAACTCAGAATACTATTCACCCTGAAGCCAATTCTCCTCCAATGGTGAAACTATGAAATCAAACAAGTATGTACTTCCAAAGTACAATTGTGAGACAGGCATAGGCTAGAAATTCCCATTCCAAGAAGAAGAAATAGGAAAGAAAGAAAAACAAAAACAAAAACAAAAACAAACCCTCACAGTTGCTCTGTGCCTGGACCTACTCCTACAATGGTTCTCAGTCATGACCCCACCTCTGTAGCCCCTCTGTACCTAGGTCATGCACCTCAGGCTTCCCTGGGCTGGAATTATGTGCTAGTAGCACACCCATGGGTCCACTGAGCATTATATTAATGTGAGGTCCCTGCAATAGTCCCATACTCACTGTGAACTTTGCACACTGGGCCTGTGATTAGAGTGGCAGCCCTGATGATTTCTGAATTGCCTGCAAAGTCATTCTTCCACTGTCTTGAACAATAGGTCCTGGTTGACCAATCTTATCAGATAGTCATTTGGCCATATCTTTGGTGTTCTCTCCTGAGCATGCTTTCTCTTCCTTTTCAGTATGGATAGGCTAAAATTGTTCTAAATTTTTAAATTTTGCTTCTCTTTTCATTAAGAATTCTGTGTTTGAATCATATCTCTCTTCTTGAATTTTACTATAAGTAGTTAAGAAAAGCTAAGCTATATCTTCAACATTTTGCTTAGAAATTTCCTCAGCCAAATATTCAATTTCATTGCCTACATGTTCTACCTGCTACAAACATGAGGGCATATACACAATTCAGCCAGGTTCTTTGCTGCTTTACAAGAAGAATGGACTTTCCTCCATTGTCTAATAATGTGTTCCTCATTTCCATCAGATATCCTCAGAATGGACTTCATGGTCCATATTTCTACCAACATTCTCTTCAGGTCCACTTAGGTATTCTTTAACAAGATTGAGGTTTTCTCTGCAGTTCTCCTCTTCTCCTTCTGAGCCCTCACCAGAATCACTCTGTAAGGTTCATTCATAGCAATGTAGATTTTTTTTCTAGCATTCACCTGGAAACTCTTTCAGTATCTACCCATTACCCAGCTCCAAGCTTGCTTTCACAGTTTAGATAATATAACAGCACTGCACTTCTTGGTATCAATTTTCTATTTTGGTCCATGTGAGTTACTATAATGAAAAAATGCATAATTTGGGTAGATTATAAACAACAGGACTCTATTTTTCACAGTTCTGAAGGTTGAGAAGACTATAATCAAAGTTCAGGAGATTTTGTGTCTGATGAGGGCTCTTTTCCTGGTTCATAGTCAGTGCCTTCTCACTGTGTCCTCACATGGTGGAAAGGGCAAGCGGTGTCTCTGGGGACTCTTTTGTAAGGGCACAAATTTCATTTATAAGGGCCCCATCCTCGTGACCTAATCATCTCCCAAAGGTCCCACCTCCTAATGCCTTAATGTTGGTGATTAGATTTCGTTGACTAATTTTTTGAGGGGAAGTGTGCCATAAATATACAAATATAGCAGATATCTTCATCCTTAAAAACTGAAGAGGATAATGGTATTCCCCCCATTAATCATCATGAAACCTAACTGAAATACAGAGAGCAAAATTTCTTAGCATCATTTGGAATATATAGTCAATGCTTGAAAAAGGTAGCTGATTGTATTATTACAACTAATATCTCATTATACCCCTGCATTATCCCAAACACTGTGGGATAATTGTTTGTTTGTTTTTTTGTTAGTCTAAGGGACTAGGCAGTATATGAGCAAAGTAGGAATCTAATACATATTTGTCTATGAATTTAAGATAATGTCCAGTAAAGTATGAGAATTGAATTACTTTTACAAGACACGTTGAGAATCAAACAGAGGGACATCTCCAGAAACTAAGAATCTATAGTAGAAACTCTCTTAATTTTTTGATGGATTATAGGAAAAAAGTAAACAAAACCATTCAGGCTAGCTCAAAAAACTAGGAAAGTGTTATCAGAAGAAGCAAATATCAGAGAGAATAAATATGAGTAGGCTGCACAAAAAGTGTAGATTATAATTTGAGAGTATCAAAGAACACACCCATTCTTTCATCCCTCTCCTCTCTGTCTCTCTTATATGCATAAAAACATAGTATGTTTCAAAAATCACAAAAGATTTCCAAATTACTTTCTGACTCATACTTTTGAGTAATCTACTTAATAAGTTGAGCTTTTCAACATGGTGATAGCTTTGTAATAATAACATACTTTTCTGATATTCATCGGAAGAAATAAAATTCCAGTGAATTTTGAACTTTCTCATCATCTCATACTATTAGTAACCTTGGGAAAATCAACTCTTATAGACTTAACCTTGTTTTTTATTTGTTCTTCATTTTCTGTGTAAACTTTATATCAACATATGTGAGAAAATGTATACAATTAGAAAGTAAAAATTGAAAAGTGAAACAAATGATAAAATGCCAGCTGTTATAATCAACATTATGCAGCTCTCACGATGGAACCACTGATAGAAAACTGTTTTCGCAGTTGTGGGTCCTAATTAATTTGAGGAATGGGAATACGAACATGAGTTACCATTAAATGTGAAAGGTTGAACAGAAAGTTTATCTGTCTCAAGATAAAAATCTAGGCCCACAAGTCTATGAGGTACTCTGGTATTAATTAACACTGCTGAGTCCATAAACATTTCAAGTTCTCAGTAAATAAAATCTAATCTGGCATCCCATATTCGACTTTCCAATTTTTTAATAAATGCATTCATTGTATCATTACTGTCTCATATTTTTATAGTTCTTTACAATTTGTAAAATCTTTTCACATATTTACCTTATTTGATTCTCACAATATAAAATGGTAGGGCAGAAATGATATCATGAAGGCTGTTCATAATTTTTTTGGCTCTTTTCCTCACTCTTTCATTCTGGGCACATAGTAGTATGACATTTCCTTGCCTACTTGAAGTTGGGAGAGACCCTGTGACTATTTGGGGCTGATGAACCAAGAGGGAAGTGGCACGTGTTACTTTGGGGCCATGTCATGCTTCTCTGCATTATCGTTTTCTTCTGCTAAAGTGACTGGTTAAGTTTCAAGACTGTGGCAGTTTCACCAACCAGGGACACTGCAAAGGTAAAATGATCAGCTTCCTGCCTATCTCTCCACCCTGTGATGGACATGCAGAATGAGCAAAAACTACACATTTATTGCTGTAAGTCACTGGGATGTTGAAGTCATTTGCTACTATAGCATGACAAGTCTTTTCTGACTGATACAACAGATATTATTTTTCCTGTATTAAAAGTAATTTTTTGATGATTAGAGAAGCTTACTCATGAAGACAAACCTAAAATCATTAAAATTAAAATGATTTCTTCTATTACATCAGCAAAATATTAAAACAATAGAATAATGTAATAGTGTTTATTAAAATAAAATATCATTTAATACTCTCGTGTGTTTTTTCTAAATGTTTTGTGTTAAATGTGGTTTTATACAGGGAAGGAATTTTTACAGCATTGAAATCCTCAAATTATTTAATTTTCATCTCTATGGTCAAGGCATAAATACTTCTGTGAACTTGTTAAATCTGTTATTTTTGTACAGAAACTGGAAGAGTACCCCATACTATTTGACGGAAAAGTGATAAGTGCATTAGCTATGAATAGAGGCTGGACATCCCAAAACTGCTAGGTTGTCTCTAATTTTGCCTTCTTAAAGTTTTTTATAACACAAATTCCAGATAATAAAAATTAGTCCCTTACATCAGTATATTACATAAATCAATACAAGAAAGATATTCTAAATAATATAATGCAGAATATTATTATCATTAAATATACTACACTTCATCTCTATCCAATCTTATGGGGATCCAAACCTGTTGTATGAGTCAAAGTTTTCATGTAACTGAAAAATATTTCCTTAATTGCAAGTTTTTTTTCAATTTGCCATTTAAACCATCATCTTTCTTATAATTATCATGCACCTGCTTAGCCTCCTAAAATGGAATTAAAAGACTAGAATGTTTTAACACTTATTGAATGTTTACTAAATATCAGCCACTGGGTTGAGCATTCGCCATCACTACAAGCAGCAAATACTTATGACCCTTGTACTAGAAGTCTTCGTGCATTTGTGCTCTATAATGAAAGACTTGAGACTGGGTAATTTATAAACAACAAAAACGATTTCTCACAGCTTTGGGTGCTAGGAAGCCCAAGATCGAGCACCCAGTTGGTTTTGTGTCTAATGATGTCCCAGACTCTACTTCCGAGATGGAGCCTTGAATGCTGTGTCCTCTTAAGGGGATGAATGCTGTTTCATCAAATGGCAGAAAGGATGGAAGGGAAAAGGATATACACTCTGTGAGAAGCCTTTTTGATAAGGCATTAACTCATTCATGAGGGTAATGTCCTTATGATCTAATCACCTCTGGAAAGCCCTATATATTAATGTGGTTGCATTGGCGATTAGGTATCAGCATGCATTTGGAGGGGGCACAAACATTCAAACCATAGCACTGAGCTTCCATGAAGATGAGAAACTTGTTTCCAACTCTCACAATTACTCAGGGATGGAGCAGGGGCATAAACACAGGTAGTCCAAAGCCAGGGTCCCACTGCTCTTTGCTGCTATGCCATCTGGCTTTCCACTGTAAACACAGTTTAGTTCTTCATCACACATGTAGTAGCATTACAATCAGGACTGATGTTATAGCTTGTGATACTCACCTGCATCGATTTAGAGATAAGGAAACATAAAAATATAAAGAAGATGGAATGTTTGATCATAAACTTAAAGAATGATAAAATTTAGATAATGTGATAAGGGTATTCTATTTCAGTCAGGGAAAACACTGCCAGTCTATATGCAGTAGAAACAGAAAGGAAAACCAATGCAGGGACTTAGAGGCTCACACGTAGTTGCTACGGCTGGAGAAACACAATCAGCAGAACCATTGCTGATAATCTCTGCCTGCTACATCAGAGGTGTGGGCTAGGGTTTCTCACAGAATCATCTGGAAGCCACTGAGCATCCCAAGAACTTGGAGGAAGTGATAGTGAATCCGTCGCACCTGCAACTTCTCCTCTGTGTTACAAAGAGTATCAAGTTGACAGCTGATCTCCAGCATTGCAGGTCACTGATCTTCAGTCTGGTGTTTCTTCTAATATGCTACACTATATACCAGAATTTCTGGGCAGGAAGACACACTCAAAGAAGGTTAAATAAAATTAGCATTACAAAATAGTTTAATATATGACTTTCAAAAACAGGCAAAATGCATCTACGCTGTTAGAATTTGGAATATAGGTGGCCTACACTGGGAATGAGAGAAAGTAATGGAAAACAAAGGAAACTTTCTCTAGGATCCTGGCAATGTCTGTTAATTCAGCACAAACATCTTTGATGTGGGAAAATGTATCAGGTTGTGTGGTTATTGAATATATACTTATTTTAAGTTTGAATGTAATACAGACAGTCCTTGACTTCCGATGATTTGACTTCTGATTTTTTAGCATTAAAATGAGTTTGTTGGAACACAGCCCCATCATAAATTGAAAATCACCTGGTCTTACAATGGTCCAACTTACAAGTTTTCAACTTACAATAATGTCTTAGCCCATTTGTGTTGCTATGAAGGAATACCAAAGGCTGGGTAATTTATAAAGAAAAGAGGTTTATTTGGCTCATAGTTCTGCAGGATGTACACAAAGCGTGGTGCCATCACTGCTTTTGGTGAGCACCTCAAGCTGCTACTTCTCATGAGAGAAGGCAGAGCGGAGCAGGCATCACATGGTAAGAGAGGAAAGAAGGGAGAGAGGAGGAGGTGCCAGGCTCATTAACAATCAGTTATCTGGGGAGCTAATAGAGTGAGAACTCACTTATTATTGAGAAGAAGGCACCAAGCCATTCATGAAGGAGCCACCCCCACAACCCAAACACCTCCTCCCAGACCCCACCTCCAACACTGGGGACCAAATTTCAACATAAGACTTGGCAGGAGCAAACAAAACAAATCTACACTTTAGCAGATGGATATTTTGGGACTTAACCCCATTGTAGGTTGAGGAGGACAGTATATGTACTTGAAGTCCATTTTTAAAATTAAGAAAAGTATATATTAGTATTAGGTAAATTGTACACACACATTCACATGCTGCTAATATTTGTACAAGAAGTGGCCAATCTGTGTATATAGCTCAAGGTGTCTACAAGAACCACTAAAGATACACTGCAATGTGGGACACATGGTTTGGCCTCTGGATCAAGGGATTTCATTTCTGCCCTGGCATCACATGTGTTATCTGTGTACGAGGCAAAGCAACATTGGGGATACAGAAGTAGACTCCAGTGACGAGGCTGCTGGGCCCCACTCAACTTTCTGATTGTGTGTTCTTGGGCAATGATCATTAGACTCTCTAGTCTCCAATTACTCAAGTGTTCATTTAAGCCATGAAGGTGAAATAAAGGAAGGAGTTCAGCACTGTGATCAACACTTAGCAAGTGTTGACAGTTCTTCATACTGTTGAAAGAGAATTCTCAATCTCAGTTGACTCATTGGAAAATTTAAAATATTACGATCTCACTGGGTCCTAATGAGAAACTTGTGATTTTTTAAAAAGTTACATAAGAGAATATATGGAATATTTACTTTTATAGATGTAGCACTATAAATATCAATCGATATATTTATAAGCATACATAATTACATATGTGTGTGTTTGTGTGTGTGTTTATATTTTTTAAACCGGTTTTTAAATATTTATAAGTCAGATTTTTAAATGTAGTATTTAGGGATATTGATTTGTCAAATATGCAAAAAAGATAGTAAAGCCATTTCTTATCTTGTCTTCTTATATTTTAAACAATGTAATACTATATTCAGGGAAACATCAATGTAGGTGTTTAAATTAATGTAGCCCAAGTGTGCTATTTGATCAGGAAAAAATTCACAATAGCAACAAGAGGAGGCTCCTATACCCCTTAGATAGTTTCTTCCAACTCATTTTACTGTGAATTTATTTTTACAAGTATTTATTGAGCTTCCCTGATATCTAAGCCCCACACTGGCTGCTGGCATTTCAGAAGGGAAACAAACAAGGTCTTTGCCTTTTAACTCTTACAAATTTTTGCTGACAGCTCATCACAAGCAAATAATCAAAAGTCAAAGTGATAATTCCCAGTCTACAGTGATGTTGAGAAAGTCTCAAGAGTAGTAAACTAACACCTTCCCGTTGCATCCGAGATCGTTTCTCAGAGATAAAATTTGACCTGGGTAAGCTGGCATTTTCTAGGTAGAAAAGGAAGGAAGCTTTCTAGAAAGAAAGAATGGATTCAAGAAAGTACTCAGGTTCCATGAGCACACTGCGTGTGGTGGCAGAAGTGAAAGATGAGACTAGAAGGATATTATTTAAATCAAGTGATGAAGGAGTTTGATCCACCTCTATTTTCAGTCATCCAGAAGACATTTATAAAATTTCAACAACTCTCTGTCCCTGCTTTTTTCCTTATTAATTACCACAACTAACCAAATGTATATTTCACTTCAGAAAAAAAAAAAATCTTTCTTATCTGTCTTCCCCACAAAAACAAAGTTCCATGAGGAGAATTTTTGTTGTTGTTATTCTGACACTGATTTACTAGAAGAAAGATATAACATTGGCTCAGATTTGGAGCTTCAGAATCAGAGGCACCGCAATAATATCCCAACTCTGCCACATCAGCTGTGTGACCTAATTGTCAGTGTTTCCTCTGTAAATTGGGTATCTGCTATGTCTACCTCATAGAATTTCCACATGGATGAAAGATAATGCCTGGAAAGTGTTTGCACACTGTGTGGCACGCAATTAGCACAGAGTAAACAATAGCCACTATTTTTGGAGTTGAGCAAATTATTTCTCCTTTTACAGTTTCGTGTGTGTGTGTGTGTGTGTATGCAAATGTTATTTTCCCCCTACAAGTTCCTTGAAGATCTCTAGGGACCCTCTTGAATCATTTAAAGACAACTAAGTAGAGAATATGGAGAAGGGGGTAGGTTCTGAAGACTTCAAACCAAAAAAGCTCCTCTTTATGTTTTCATACAACAGATTTCTGCTGAAGATTTCTTTTGAAGAAATCTGTTTCAGGAAAATAGAAAGAGTTTGAAAACTCTGAAGTTCAGATTTTCTCCCAGCTTTAAGATGTCTTTAAGGCTGACTGAAGACTTATTAATGCTTCTGAGATGGCTGTCCCTACCTCCTTCTTTTCTTTCTTTCTTTCTTTTTTTTTTTTTTTTGAGATGGAGTCTGGCTCAGTCGCCCAGGCTGGAGTGCAGTGGCGCGATCTAGGCTCACTGCAAGCTCCTCCCCCGGGGTTCACGCCATTCTCCTGCCTCAGCCTCCTGAGTAGCTGGGACTACAGGCGCCCGCCACCATGTCCGGCTAATTTTTTTTTTTACATTTTTAGTAGAGACGGGGTTTCACCGTGTTAGCCAGGATGGTCTCGATCTCCGGACCTGTGATCCACCCGCCTCGGCCTCTCAAAGTGCTGGGATTACAGGTTGAGCCACCGTGCCCGGCCCCTACCTCCTTCTTAAAGTTTTCAAACTCATGCAGAGAAAAGAAAGAGAGTGTGAATGTTGGGATGGCCTACACAAAGAAGAGGGTACTTCTGGTTCAGAGAATCCAAGAGAGATTCACTGTGGAGGTGACATTACAATTTCTCATTATTATTAATAATAAATGACTAATAATCATGTAGGGCTTGCTATGTTGCAGACATGACCTTGATGCTACATGAATCAGCATGTGTAATTTTTCAAAAACTGAATTGCTGTCCCCACTTTAAGAGCTAAAAAGGGAAGCACTAATTATCCAAGCAGTGAAAACAGAATTTGAACTCGGTCACTGGCTCTGAGTGACGTTTCTTTTGGAGGGGTTCGGGAGGGAGAGGGCTGGCTAGAGTCTTTGCTTCTTAATTTTTAATTTTTGTGAGTATTGCTGGATCATATGCTAGCTCTATTTTTAGTTTATTGAGGAGCCTCCAAACTGTACTCCATAAGTGGTTGTATTAGGCCATTCTTGCACTGTTATAAAGAAATACTTGAGACCAGGTGTGTTGGCTCATGCCTGTAATCTCAGCACTATAGGAGACTGAAGCAGGCGAATCATGAGGTCAGGAGTTCGAGACTAGCCTGGACAACATGGTAAAACCCTGTCTCTACTCAAAATACAAAAAAAAGAGAAAAAGTTAGTTGGGCGTAGTGGTGGGCACCTGTAATCCCAGCTACTCAGGAGGCTGAGGCAGGAGAATTGCTTGAATCAGGGAGGCAGAGGTTGCAGTGAGCCGAGATCTTGCCACTGCACTACAGCATAGGAAACAGAGTGAGACTCGGTTTCAAAAAAACAAAGAAATATCTGAGACTGGATTATTAATACAAAAAGAGATTTAGTTGGCTCACAGTTGAGCTGGCTGTACAGGAGGCATAGTGGCATCTGCTTCTGGGGAGGCCTCAGGAAGTTTTCAATCATGATAGAGGGCAAGGGGGGAGAAGGCACACCACATGGCAAGAATGGGAGCAAGGTGGGTAGGGGTTGGGGAGATGCCATACAATTTTATACAACCAGATCTCATGAGAAATCACTATTATGAAACTAGCACCAAACTATGAGATATCCAACTCAATGGTCCAAACACCTCCCACAAGGCCCCGCCTTCAGCATTGGGAATTACAATTCAACATGAGACTTGTGTGGGAAGAAATACACAAACTATATCGTTCTGTCCTTGGCCCCTCTTAAATCTCATGTCCTTCTCTCACTGCAAAATACAACCATGCCTTCTCAATAGTCCTCCAAAGTCTTGACTCGTTCCAGCATTAAAAGTCCGAAGTCTAGCCATATGCAGAAAACTACACCTTTTACAAAAATTAACACAAGATAGATTAAAGACTTAAACATAAGTTCTAAAGCCATAAAAACCCTAGAAGAAAACCTAGCTATTACCATTCAGGACATAGGCATGGGTAAAGACTTCATGACTAAAACACCAAAAGCAATGGCAACAAAAGTCAAAATTGACAAATGGGATCTAGTTAAACTGAAGAGCTTCTGTACAGCAAAAGAAATTATCATCAGAGTGAACAGGCAACCTGCAGAATGGGAGAAGATTTTTGCTATTGGTCCATCTGACAAAAGGCTAATATCCAGAATCTACAAAGAACTTAAAACAAATTTACAAGAAAAAAACAAATAATCCCATCAAAAAGTGGGTGATGGATGTGAACAGGGACTTCTCAAAAGAAGACATTTATGCGGCCAACAAACATATGAAAAAAAGCTCATCATCACTGGTCATTAGAGAAATGCAAATCAAAACCATAATTAGATGCCATCTCATGCCAGTTAGAATGGTGATCATTAAAAAGTCAGGAAACAACAGATGTTGGAGAGGATGTGGAGAAATAGAATGCTTTTACACTGTTGGTGAGGGTGTAAATCAATTCAACCATTGTGAAAGACAGTGTAGAGATTCCTCAAGAATCTAGAACCAGAAATGCCATTTGACCCAGCAATCCCATTACTGGGCATATACCCAAAAGATTATAAATCATTCTATTATAAAGATATGCACATGTATGTTTATTGCAGCACTATTCACAATAGCAAAGACTTTGAACCAACCCAAATGCCCATCAATGATAGCCTTGATAAAGAAAATGTGGCACATATACACCATGGAATACTATGCTGCCATAAAAAAGGATGAGTTCATTTCCTTCACAGGGGCATGGATGAAGCTGGAAACCATCATTCTCAACAAACTAACACAAGAACAGAAAACCAAACATTGCATGTTCTCACTCATAAGTAGGAGTTGAACAATGAGAACACAGACACAGGGAGGAAAATATCACAAACCGGGGCCCATTGGGGAATGAGGGGCTGGAGGAGGGATAGCATTAGCAGAAATACCTAATGTAGGTGATGAGTTGATGGGTGCAGCAAACCACCATGGCACATGTATACCTATGTAAGAAACTTGCATGTTCTGCACATGCATCCCAGAACTTAATATATATGTCCAAAGTCTCATCTGAGACAAGGCATATTCCTTTTACCTATGAGCCTATAATACCAAAACCAAGTTGTTTACTTCCAAGATACAATGGGGATATAGGCATTGGGTAACCTTTTCTATTCCTAAAGGGAAAAATCTACCAAAAGAAAGGGGCTACAGGTCCCATGCAAGTTCAAAACCCAGAATGGCAGTCATTAAATCTTAAAGCTCCAAAATAATCTCCTTTGATTTCATATTCCACATCCAGGACACACTGTTGCAAGAAGTGGGCTCCCGAGGCCTTGGACAGGTTCATCCCTGTGGCTTTGCAGGGTTCAGCTCCTTAGGCCGCCCTAAAATGTTATTGAGTGCCTCTGACTTTTCTAGGGACATAGTGCAAGTTATTGGTGGAATTATTTTTGGGTCTGGAGGGTGGTGACCCCTTTCTCACAGCTCCACTAGACAGTGCCCCAGCTGGGGTTCCATGTGGAGTCTCAAACCCCACATTTCCCCTCTGTACTATCCTAGCAGAGGTTCTCTGTGTAAGCTATGCCCCTGCAGCAAGCTTCTGCCTGGGCTACCAGGCTTTTCTATATGTGCTCTGAAATCTAGGTGGAGGCTTCCAAGCCTCAGTTATTCTTGTACTTTGTGAACCTGCAGGTCTAAATACACATGGAAGCTGCCAAGGCTTATGGTGGTTTGTGCTTTCCAGAGCCGTGGCATGAGCACTGTCTGGGGCCCTTTGAGCCAAGGCTGGAGCTGGAGTAATCAGGATCTAGAGAGCAGGGTTCTGAGACTGTGCAGGGCAGCAGGGCTCTGGACATGGCCTGCAAATCCATTCTGTCCTCCTAGGCCTCTGGGCCTGTGATGGAAGGAGCTGCTGGGAAGGTCTCTGAAATGCCTTTCAGGCCTTTTTCCCACTGTCTTGTAAATTAGTATTTGGCACCCTTTTAGTTATGCAAATTTTTCTAGCAGGTGGTTTCTTCACAGCCTACTTGAATTTCTCTCCTGAAAAAGCGTTTTCTTTTCCTGTCACATGACTAGGCTGCAAATTTTTAAAATTTTTATGCTCTGCTTCTCTTTTAAATATAAGTTCCAATATTAAGCCATTTCTTTGCTTCTGTTCCTGAGTATATGTTATTAGAAAGTCCACCTCTTGAATTCATTGCCGCTTAGAAATTTATGCTGCAAGACAGTGTAAATCATGACTACGAAGTTCAAACTTTCACAGATACCTAGGTTGTGAACTGAATGCAGCCAAATTCTTTGCTAAGGCATAACACACATGACCTTTGCTCCAGTTCCCAATAAGTTTCTAATTTCCATTTGACACCTCAGCAGCCTGGATTTCATTGTCTATATTACTATCTGCATTTTGGTCACAACCATTTAACCAGTCCTTAACAAGTCTCAAACTTCCACGCACCTTTCTGTCTTCTTCGGAGCCCTCCAAACGTTTTCAACCTCTGCCTGTTACCCAGTTCCAAACCTGCTTTCATATTTTCAGATATCTTTATAGCAACGTTCAACTCCTCAGTACTGATTTTCTGTATTAGGCCATTCTGGAACTGCTATAAAAAAATGCTTGAGACTAGTAATTTATGAGAAAAGAGATTTAATTGGCTCACATTTCTGCAGACTGTGCAGAAAGCATAGTGTCATTTGCTGTTGGGGAGGCCTCATGGAGCTTCCAATCATGACAGAAGACAAAGCAGGAGCAAACACATCACATGGTGAGAATGGGAGCAAGAGAGAGAGAGATTGGAGGAGGAGGTTCCACACACATTTACACAACCAAAGCTTGTGAGAACTCACTATCACAAACACAAAATCAAGTCATGAGGGATCCACCCCTTATGCAAACACCTCCCACCAGGCATCACCCCAGCATGAGGGATTACAATTTAACATGAGATTTGGGTGGGGACAAATATACAAACTGTATCAGTGATTGCACTAATTTGCATTCCCAACAGCAGTGAGCGAGGATTTTCTTTCATCCACATCTTTGCCAAGTGTATTTTCTGTCTTTTGGAAGAAAAGCTTTTGGCAACACTATGTATTTTCTGTCTTTTGGAAGAAAAGCTATTTTAACTGAGGTGAAATGGTATCGTATTATAGTTTTGATTTGCATATTTCTGATGATCAGTGATACTGAACACCTTTTCTTATAGCTGTTTGCCATTCATATCCCTTCATTTGAGAAATGTGTATTCAGATCTTTTTCCATTTTAAGAATCAGATTATTAGATTTTTTTTCTAGTAAGTTTTTTTGAGCTCCTTATGTGTCCTTGTTATTAATCCCTTTTCAGATGGGTAGTTTGCAAATATTTTCTCCTCTTCTGTGTGTTGTCTCTTCACTTTGTTAATTGTTTACTTTACTTTACAGAAGCTGTTTAACTTGATGTGATCCCATTAGTTCACCTTTACTTTGCTTGTTGTGCTTGTAGGGTATTACTCAAGAAATCTTTGCCCAGACTAATATTCTGGAGAGGTTCCCCAAGGTTTTCCTTTAGTAGTTTCATAGTTTGAGATCTTAGATTTAAGTCTTTAATCCATTTTGATTTGTCTTTTGTATATGTTGAGAGATAGGAGTCTAGATTCATTCGTCTGCACATGGATATCTAGTTTTTCCAGCATAATTTATGGAAGAGACTAAACCATTCCCCAATGTATGTTTTTGACATCTTTGTCAACAGGTTCATTGTAGATGTATGAGTTTATTTCAGTGATCTCCATTCAGTTCATTGCTCTTCATGTCTGTTTTTATGCCAGTACTATGCTGTTTTGGTTACTAGAGCTCTGTAGTATAATTTGAAATCAGGTAATGTGATTCCTTCAGGTTTTTTATTTTCCTCAGGATAGCTTTGGCCATGCTAGGCCTTTTGTAATTTTATATAAATTTTAGGATTTTTTCTTCTATTTCTCTGAAGCATGCCATTGGTCTTTTGATTGGGATTGCATTGAATCTGTTGATTACTTTGGGTAGTGTAGACATTTTAACAATATTGATTCTTCCAATCTATAAGTATGGAATATCTTTCCATATTTTTGTGCCCTTTTCAATTTCTTGCATTAATGTTTTATAGTTTTCATTGTAGAGATCTTTCACTTCTTTAGTTATGTTTATTCCCATGTATTTTATTTTATTTTTACCTAAATAGGATTTTATTTTTACCTAAATAGGATTACTTTCTTGATTTCCTTTCAGATTGTTCACTGTTGACATATAAAAATACTATGATTTTTGTTTATTTATTTTATATCTTGCAACTTTACTGAATTTATCAGTTCTAATAGTTTTCTTTTATAGAGTTTTCGGCTTTTTCCAAATGTAAAATCATATCACCTGCAAGCAAGGATAGTTTACTTCTTTCTTTCCAATTGAGAACCCCGTTATGTCTTATTGCCTTAGGTAGGACTTGTAGGACTATAACAAATGACAGTGGTAGAAGGGAGCATACTTACCTTTTTCCAGGTCTTAAAGGAAAGGCTTTCAGTTTTTCCTCATTTAGTATGATACTAGCTATGTGTCTTTCATGTATTGTTTTTATTTGTTGAGGTATATTTCTTCTATATCCAGTTTTTTTAGGATTTTCTTTTTAATCAGGAAGCCATGTTGATCTTTAACAAATACTTTTTCAGTATCCATTGAAATGATCATATTGTCTTTGTCCTCCATTCTTTTGATATGTTGAACCATCCTTGCATCCCTAGGATAAATCCCACTTGGTCGTGATGACTGATCTTATAAATACGTTGTTGAATTTGTTTTGCTAGTATTTCCTTAAGAATTTTTGCATCAGTGTTCATCAGGGATATTGGCCTATAGTTTTGTTTTTGTTTTTGTTCTTGTTTTTTATTTTTATGTTTAAAGAAAACACCTCACATTTATCTGGTTTGGATATCAGAGTAATACTGACCTTGTAGAATGAGTTTGCATGTATTTTCTCCTTCTGTATTTCTTATAATAGTTCGAGTAGAATTGACATTATTTCTTCTTTCAGGGTTCTTAAAAATGAAAAGTAAAGACATCAGGCCCTTGTCTTTTCTTTGTTGGGAGACTTTTTACATGGCTTTGATCGCATTCCTTCTCATTGATCTGTTCACGTTTTGGATTTCCTCACAGTTCAATCTTGGTAGGGTGTATGTGTCTAGGAATTTATCCATTTTTGTTCTAGGTTTTACAATTTATTGGCTTATGATAGCTCATAGTATGCTCTAATGACCCTTGGAATTTCTGTGGTATCAACTATAATATCTTTTTTTGGATTTTTTATTTTATTTATTTCAGTCTTATCTCTTTTTTCTTAGTTTGGCTAAAGGTTTGTTCATTTTATGTATCTTTTCAGAAAACAACTTTTCATTTTATTGATATTTTGTGTTATTTTAAAATTTAAATTTCATTTATTTCTGCTCTTATTTTTATTATTATTTTTTTTCATCTACCAATTCTTGGTTTGGTTTGCTCTGGCTTTTCTAATTATTTAAGGTACATAGTTACCTTGTTTATTTAAAGTTTTAATACTTTTGCGGTGTAGGCACTTGTTGGTATAACCATTCCTTTTAGTATCACTTTTGCTGTATTCCACAGGTTTTTGTATGTTGCGTTTCTATTATTGTTTTTTTCAAGAAAATATTTAATTTCCCTCTCAATTTTTTATTGACCCACTTGTCATTCAGGAACATACTGATTAGTTTCTGTGCGTTTGCATAGTTTCCAAAATTTCTCATTATACTGATTTCTAGTTTTATTATTCCACTGTGGTCAGAGAACACATTTAAGATGATTTCAACTTTTTCTAACTTTTAAAAACTTACTTTGTGGCTTAATATATAGTGTATCCTCTTTTTTTTTTTTTTTTTTTTTTGAGACAGAGTCTCGCTCTGTCACCTGGGCTGGAGTGCAGTGGTGCTTTCTCGGCTCACTGCAAGCTCCGCCTCCCGGGTTCAGGCCATTCTCCCGCCTCAGCCTCCGAGTAGCTGGGACTACAGGCACGCACCACCACGCCCGGCTAGTTTTTTGTATTTTTAGTAGAGACGGGGTTTCACCGTGTTATCCAGGATGGTCTCGATCTCCTGACCTCGTGATCCGCCCGCCTCAGCCTCCCAAAGTGCTGGGATTACAGGCATGAGCCACTGCGCCGGGCTATAGTATATCCTTAAGAGTGATCTACCTACTAAGGAGAAGAATAGGCATTCTGCATCTGTTGGATAAAATGTTCTGTAAATATCTTTTAGGTCAAATAGACATTTGACCTATAGTATAGATTAAGTTCCATGTTTGCGTCTTGATTTTCTGCCTGGATAGTCTGTCCAATGTTGAAAGTAGGACGTGAAAGTCTTGAACTATTATATTGGGATCTCTCTCTCTCCTTAGCTCTAATAATATTTGCTTTATGTACCTGGGTGCTCCAGTGCATATATATTTAAAATTGTTTTACCCTCTTGCTGAACAGACACCTTTGTAACTACATAACATTCTTGTCTCTGTTTATAGTTTTTGTCTTGAAATCCATTTTGTCCGATATAAGTATAGATACTTTGACTCTTTCTTGGTTTCCATTTTCATGGAATATGTATTTTCATCCCGTTATTTTCATTTTATTTGTGTACTTATAGGTAAGATGTATATTTTATGGGCAGCAGATCATTAGGTATTTTTAAAAAATCAATTCTGCCACTCTCTGTCTTTTGATTGATGAGTGTATTCCATTTATATTCAATCTTATTGTTAATAAGTAATGACTGACTTCTGCTGTTTTGTTATTTGATTCCTTGTTGTTTTGTGGTCTTCTCTTCCTTCTTTAATTCCTTCCTGTCTTCCTTTTAGTTAAAGTGATTTTGTCAGGTGATATGTTTTAATTTTTTGCTTTTTACCTTTTGTGTATCTGTTATATGTCTTTGATTTGAGGCTACTATGAAGCTTGCAAATAATAATGTATAACCCATTATTTGTAACTGATGACAGTAGTGATGACATTAATAAAGAAACAAGCAAAGAGAAAAATAATAAGCATTCTACAGTTTAACTTCATTCCTCCTTTTTAAAAACCTTTTGTTGTTTCTATTTATATCTTATTTTACTGTCTGTCTTGAAAAACTGTAGTTATTTTTGATAGGTTCATCTTTTAGTCTTTCTACTCAAGATATGAGTGGTTTACACCACAAAAACAGTGTTGTAATATTGTGTTTTTTGTGTGTATTTACTATTACCAGTTTTTGTTGTTCCTTCAGATGATTTCTTATTGCTCATTAATGTTCTTTTCTTTCACGTTGAAGATCTCTCCAATAGATTTCCCAACAAGCATTTCTTGTAGCACGTCTAGTATTGATAAAATCCCTCAACTTTTCTTTGTCTGAGGAGGTATTTGTTTCTCCCTCATGTCTGAAAGATATTTTTACTGAATATACTTTTCTAGTATAAAAGTTTTTCTACTTCAGTACTTTAGGTATGTCATGCCTCTCTCTCCTGGCCTGTAAGTTTACCACTATAAAGTCTGCTGGAAGACAGAACTCCATTGTCTGTTATTTGTTTACTTTCTCTTGTTGCTTTTAGGATTCTTTCTTTATCATTTACCTTTAGGAATTTGATTGTTAAATGCCTTGAGGCAGGCTTATTTCAGTAAAATTGTATTGGTGTTCTGTAACTTTCTTGTACTTAGATATTGATATCTTCTGTAGGTTTGAGATGTTCTCTGTTAAGCCTTTGAATAAGCTTCCTATTCCAATCTGTCTGTCTCCCTTCTTTTAAAGGCCAACAACTCTTAGATTTGCTTTCTTGAGTCTATTTTCTAGGCTTTGAAGAGATACTTGGTTTTTACTTTTTCTCTTTTGTCTCCTCTCAGTATATTCTCAGATAGCCTGTCTTTAAACTCACTAATTTTTCTTCTGCCTGTTCAATTCTGCTAAGAGACTCTTGATGCTTTCCTGAGTATGTCAATTGCATATTTCAGCTCCAGAATTTATGCTTGATTCTTTTTAATTATTTCAATCTCTTAATAAATTTACTTGAAAAAATTATCAAATTTAAATTATTAAATTTACAGAGAAGGATTGTAAATTACGTATCTGTTGGATTTCATTGTGTTACCTCAACATAGCTATTTTGAATTATGTGTGTGAATGGCCACACATCTATGTCTCCCTGAGATTAGTCACTGGCAATTTATTTAGCTTATTTGGTAACGTCATGTTATCCTGGATGGTCTTGATATTTACAGATTTTTCATTGGTGTCTGGCATTGAATAGTTAGGTATGTATTTTAATCGTCACAGTCTGAGCCTGTTTGTACCTGTCCTTCTTGGGAAGGCTGTCCAGGTATTTCAAGGGATTAGCTGTAGTAATCTAAGTCTTTGGTCACTGACTTATCTTGTGGTGAACACTGTAAGTTTTGATGGTCTCCCTCCAGGCCTGGTGGCTCTCCTCTGACCCAGGATACGTACCAAAATGCCATCCAGAAGCCAACACCTAGAATTGGAGTTGCTGTTTCTCTCTCTGTGCCACGTAGCCACTACTGGGGAATGAGGGAAGGTTGGTGTAGGTGATTCAAACCTGTCTTTCCAACCCTATTCAGTGCCTCTTTCCTTAATATGATGTCAAAAAGGATCATGCTTGGTGTTCTACTCTACTATGACCAAGCTAGTGCCAATGTGCCAGACAAAATACTCTTTACTCTTCCTTCTGCTTTCCTCAATCAGAAGGCATCTCTCTCCATAGCCACCACAGCTGGGAATGTGCTGGGTCACTCCTGAAACCAATGTGGCCCTGGGTCTTACACAAGGCTGGTGGCAAGTACTGCTTGGCTCCCACTGCTGATTATTCAGGGCTCAAGGGCTCTTTTGTCAGCAAGTCAGCAAGCGATGAACTCTGCCAGGCCTCGCATTCCCTTCAAGGAAGTGGGTGCCTTTCTGGCCCAGGGTGTGTTTAGAGATATTGTGCAGGACCTAGGGCCTGGAATGGGAAACTCAGGACTCTGCCTCGTGTCCTATTCTACTATTGTACTCTGGCTGAGCTGGCATCCAAGTTGCAAGACAAAGTCCTTTTTACTGTTCTTCACTTTTCCTCAAGGAGAGAGAAGGAGTCTCTCCAGAGGTTGTGAGCTGTGCTGCCTGGGGTTAGAGGAGGGGTGACATGAGCACCCCTTTGGCAGCTTTGGCTCGTTTCTCACTGGTATGAATGTGCTCCTAGTCTACTGGCTCTGAACTCAGGAATTGCAGTCCTTCTAAACTAGACTAACTTTCAAGTTTATTTAGGGGCCTAGAACCCTTTAGTCCACAGTGGCAGTTCCGACTGCTGGGATGGATGATTTCCCTCTGAGTAGGGATGGTCCAAATTCTCCCTCCATGGGCACCAGCTGAGTTCTTCCCAGTGATGCTTACTGCTGTAACAGGCAGCCCAGAGTTCTAATGCAAAGTCTCACAATCACCATGCTCTCTTCCCCTACTGCTGTTTCTCTCTTTGTGCCACGTGGCCACTACTGGGGAATGAGGAAAGCTTGGTGTAGGTGATTCAAACCTGTCTTTCCTACCCTATTCAGTGCCTCTTTCCTTAATATGATGTCAAAACAAGGTAGTATGATCACTCATGTGATTTTTGGTTCTTACAAGGGTGCTTTATTGTGTGGATAGTTGTTCAATTTGGTATTCCTGTGGGGGAGACAATTGCTAGAGGCTTCTATTCAGCCATTTTGCTTCACTTCCTCCCAAGGAGAGGGATATTTAACAGTTTTCTTCATTGTTATATTCTTAGTGCCTATAATGGGGCTTGTCTTGTAAAAGGCTCTAAATAAATATGTACTAAGTGTTCAAATGATCTTATTAAGGTCTACTTATTGATTAAGCCTGCTGCTAGTTACTGGGATGCACATGTGTATATGACCTTGTATGTGCCCTCCAGAAGCACAAAGTTGAGCTGTGGCACATTTACCAAAATTGTTGATAAAACATGATAGGGAGTTATAATAGTGAATTAAATAAAATGCAATGGAACACAACATTACTGATCATTTTGAACATTATCCTATTAGGAAAAGGGAACCAATGGATATTTCTAAGTGGGAGAGCCATGGTTTGAGTTTTAGAACAGTGCCATTGAAGGTATGGTTAGCAGACTAGGACAAGTCCACAATGAGTTAAATACAGAAATTAAGAGATATACAAATTTCTGCAGTCATTTGCCATTGTTAAGATGACCAAGCACATGACTAGTAGACTTGCTTATATTGAACACAGCAGGGAATTCACTTGTGGCATGAGCTACTTACTAGTTATACATCACAGGACTGGAAATTAAAAAGTAAGTAAGAAAGTCTTCAGTCTTTCATCACAGCTAGTTTGAGATGCACTGTTTTAAAAATGATGATCTGGTCGGGCACGGTGGCTCACGCCTGTAATCTCAGTACTTTGGGAGGCTGAGACTGGTGGATTACAAGGTCAGGAGTTAGAGACCAGTCTGGCTAACATGGTGAAACCCCATCTCTACTAAAAAAATACAAAAATTAGCCAGTCATGGTGGCGTGCGCCTATAATCCCAGCTACTCGGGAGGCTGAGGCAGGAGAATTGCTTGAACCTGGGAGGCGGAGGTCGCAATGAGCCGAAATTGTGCCACTGCACTCCAACCTGGGTGATAGAGGAAGATCTGTCTCAAAAAGCAACAATCAAAAAAAATGATGATCCTGGCAGCCTTTTGGCAGTGCTTGATTAGAGTCGCCTCATGGCTGAATTCTCTGACAAGTGCCTGAAGTGCTGCTGTGCTGTGTCATTGATTAAAGACAGATCCATATGCTTCCGATGCCGGATGTGCAGGCGTCAGAGCTGTCATTCTGCTGCGAAGACACTTCTAATTTAGGCCTTTACAGCACCTACCCTGGGATGCACTGTGAGGCATTCACAGTGCCAGAGCCAGAGCCAGGGAAAGCACTGGCAGATAAGGCCAAGAGATAACAGTCTAGGAGTGGCATTCCTCTTCTCTGTTCACTGCTCACACATTTCACCCCAACATGCAAAAACTTAGGTACTGGAAAGGTGCTCAACAGACCTTCATGTCCAGGAAGAGCTAACTCCAGAAAGACACATACTGAAATGAAACTTTAGCCAGTGCTGCTCTGTGGGTGCTGAAGTAAACATAAACCCAAAGACCCACACAAGGAAACAGATTATTTTATTTATTTGTTATACTAATAAAAACAATTATACTATTACACACTATTATCAGTTTATTAAAAAGAAAGACATTGGGGCTTCAGAGAAATAAGTAGTTTTACAGAGTTAAACACCTGGAATGTTATGTATCTTTGTATTGAAAAAGATCCTCTAGGCCTCCATGCCTATGCTGTTACTGTTTGTACTGGAAAAAATAAAGACTGAGACTTTTTCTTTTAGTGCTATTAAAAATATATCCTATTTTCTTTTTATCAAACAAATCTACTTTTTTATTTCTGTTCGATACAGTGTAGACAATCTGGCAAAGAGAGAGAATGATGGGATAAACACCTTTCAGAATAAATGCCTGTACATACTTTAATGAACTGAACAAGAAATTAATTTGGTCCTAGTCTCAAACTCTCTACATCAATGATGCTTTGTGAATTAAGCCCTTGCTTTATGTTTTTGTTTCTTTCCTGCCTTTCAAAACATTACAGCTTGCTGGTTTTCAACCATTTCAAGGATGGACTGTTCTCAGATTCCTTTGCTTCCTGCTCTTGTTCTGCTCAATCTCTACATGTCAGTGCACCCCAGGATTGGTTCTTGGATTATGATTGCTAGATGTAGCAAATAAAAATACAGATGTCTCTTTAAATTGAATTACAGATTAAAAACAAACCAAAAACGTATTTTGTGTTGTTTAAAGAATAAGTATGTCCCATGAAATATTGGAGCGCATATATATTAAAAAACAAACAAAATTAATAACACCCCCCCCCCACTATATTCTGAATTCTCTTCTCTTCTCTCCCCGCCTGCTTTCCTTGGTTGAGCTCATTGAGTCCTGAGGCTAATCTTTGAGCAGATGGTTCTCAATTCCCTCTCCACCCATATCTCCTCTCATCTATATTCAACTGACTTCCTGACATCTTCACTTGGTTATCTCACACTTAGAATATCTAAGTAACTCTTATGACTATAACTCTCCTATGTACTATGAACCCCTTTTTTGTCAATCCTCCCAACCAGTAAATGGCTTGGAATTTTAAGACAAAACCTATATCAATCATTCTTGCTTCTTCTATATCATCATCCTTCTGTATTTAACTCATAATTAAGTCTTGGCTTTTCCACCAAATTATGTCCTAAATGATTTTATTTCTCTCAGTCTTCATGTCTCTGGCCCAAACTTATGTCATCATCCTCTCTCCCCCATGCAATTGCAATGCCTTACTAACCGGCTCCTTTATCCCACACTTGCCCTTTAAGAACACATTCTCAGTGCGTTAGAAGGTGATTTTCTAAAACTCTTTATTGAATTATATACCATAAAATCAGGAAAGTTGTCATATCAAAACTGTACTACACAATAAATCTTCAAAAACTAAACACACTTCTGTAACCAGAATCCAATTAATCTATTCTTCACCAACGAAATAAATCACTGCTCTTTTTTTTCTATCACCATAGATTAGCTTTCTGGGGTTCTGTGATTTATATAAGTGGAATCCTACAGCAAATATCTTTGCCTACTTTTGTAAAATTTCACATTATATTTGTGAGAAAGTCATCTGTATTTTGCATGTACTTGCAGTTAGTTCATTCTCATAGCTGTGTAACAGTCTGTTGAATGAATATACCACAATATCCCATAGGTTTTTATGGTATTGTTGCATAGACTGAAAAAATTAATTGACCTAAAGCCCTTGATTCTTATTATATACTTAATAAACAATATGAATTATTATTGCTGTTATGTTTATAGGAAAAAATAAAATGTTCTCAGAACTATCAAAAGTAGTTCTGAGAACTTGTCAAACAATATTTCAAGTGAATCTTATTCCATTTTAATGGGTATTACAAGAAAGTAGGTCAAAATAATGTCATACATATAGAAAATTTAAATTTCAATTTGTTTTTGATGGATCTGCCCCTGGACTTATGAGAAAGCTGAGAAAATATGTATTCCAGAATTATATCAAGAGGGGTTTTGCAGCCTTTTGAGTCCCACTCTTTGATAATTGAATATGGTTTCCATGCTTCTTTTTGTGTTTTTCAAACCTGATGAATTATGACTTATGCTCAAAGAATTAATGATGTGACAGTCTTCTCAAAATGCCTTGACACTGTCTTGGTGTTTACAGGTTAAAGTCCCAACACTTGGTGTGGCCTACCAGATCTATGTTGCTTGACTGCCACCTGCCATTCCCAGCATCTCCTTTCCTGGAACCACATTCTTTGGAATACCATACCACAACCACCCCAGATTGGCCTATTGGCTGAAAATTCCATAGTAGTTCATGTTTTGCCTTTGTACATTTGGGTCCCTTCATTGTAAAGTATTCCTTGCCATCTACCCCAACCTATCTCATACCACCCTAACTTCCTATGTTTGTCTTTCATAACTCAGCTCAAGAATCACCTGTTTACTTCTGACCGCTGAGGTTTATGACCCTCAGCCAGAACTGACAACTCTTATCTGGGTTTCCTTGTTTGTTCTGTGTGTGGCATAATTACAGCATCTGTTATAACCCTCTATTGTTCTTGCTGATTTAAATATATTTCTCCCCAAATAGCTTGTGAACTCTTTGAGATGACAATTATGTCTTAATCATCTGTCTAGTAACAGCTAGCAAAATACTAAAATGCCTTGGATAGAGTTTTTTACCAGTAAACAAAAAGCAAATAAATAAAAGAATGCATGAAGGAAGGTCAGTGAGGAGGAAAACCTTAAAGATTTGTTGCACTGAGTTTTCTAAAATCTTATTAATTTTATTCAACTCTTTTGCCTGTGCTGTTCAAGAAGCCAGAAAATGTCAAGAAATCAAGTTTGGGGTTGACAAAGTGTTTTAAATGATAAGGTAACAACAGAACTGAAATTTAAGACTCACTTGTTAGTCTGGATTCATAATGAGAATCCAATAGGATTCAGGATAAAGTCCTACATTCAGTTAAAAGAGGTATGTGTATACCTATGAAATCCAGAACACTCAACTTAAGAACAGTAACTAAATAGAATCTCAAGGACTTCAGTTGGTCCTGAAGTCGATAGCAGCAAACAGTGGAATGTAAATTTCTTATAAACCATGAATAGGATGTAATACATAATAGGTCAATGGTCCAAAGAAAGGCTGTAATACTTGTGTTGTATCCAATATTTATGTGGACTACTGAAACCATTTGTTAATACTCACAGTTGTCTTATTTAATTAAAAATTACTTACTCTTACAATATGTCATACAAAGGGACTAGTTTATTCAGCTTTATATTTTCACAGTACTTCTTAGGGTCATTTTGAAACACTATGGAAGTGAATATTTTTATTGACCTATATCCAGAATAATGTTTATGCACTTTTATGTTTAGTATGAAATTTTACTTCTATTTTTTAGTATGTTGCCAATATTCATACCATGATAAATTATAAGATGTTCTCACCCAACTCGTCTTTTCTCTTTTTACAAAAGAGACAATCTCTGTGAGTATAAAAGAATAGACTAGCTATCTCTAAAGAAATAATTTTGTGATAACTAAGATAAATAAAAGCAAGGATCTTTCATTTGTTAATGTTAGCTAGCAAGAAAAATCACATTGCAAGTATTTATGTATATTCATCTAGATAACCTTCCTAATATGGGATACTATTCTCCTTAAATATGTTAAGGAGAAAAATATCCATTCATTTGAAGCCAATGTTCCTCTGGGGAAGAAAGTTACCAGTATTGAAAACTGGTAATTATCATGCCTGAAATACATAAACAAAACACTCATTTGTCCATATTATTTTACAGATTTGATATATTAAAGCTTGTATGGATATATAATTTAATAAAGACCCAGGGACAGAAGAAAGGAAAGCCAAATTCTCACCTTTACCAAGTAGAGCTATAATTGAAGAATATAATTATTCTAGAGGTCTTCCTCTCTTTCTCAAATGTAAAAAAACTCAATACATTTACACACAAATCTGTCTTGTGACATAAAACTTTTTTTGGAAGTCATAAAAGTCTCAATTAAATTTGTATTATTTTATACTAAGATGTACCCTTTCATAATTTATGCCTAATTTCAAAAGGTTATTAGATTAGTCTTTTTTAACATATAAACTACTTTTCAGAGTTCATGTCAAACTAAGCTATTTTTTTTCTTTAATTTTTGGCTTTTAAAAGTTGAGATGATCATGTTGAGTCTTTATCAATCCTTGTGCTCATTTGGTCTTGTGTTGAGGTTACCTGGAAGCTTTTGTTGGCTGCAAAGTTTCAAGATGTTTGTAAGTTCCTAAACAGTATGACCTACAAAACTGGGGCTGGGTTTGGATAACACAGGTTAAACAGCTCTGTGAGAAGGTATTGTTGAGGCTTAGCAGGTAGTTTGCTAATGGGAACAAGAGAAGCTTAACAGCTGACCTCTTATCTCTGCTACTGCCCTCTGTTTTTGACTCCCTGGGGCTGGAAAGTTGAGTGAGCTAAGAAAGAATCCTCTATAAAGTGGCACTAAATTGTTGCTAGGTTCTCCTCACTAATGTCAGAAATTGTCCTCTCTTAGGGGCCTGAATATGTAACTTATATTGAAACCTGCCTGAATTAAGTTTCAAACACCTGACTTCATTATAGAAAAGGAAAGCAACTCAAAGTATAGTGCCCACAGGACCATGGAGAGCTCATGCTTTCTCTGCATTGGCATATCTGAGTTTCTGCTCTAGAGGGTAGAAGCAAGGCTATAGGAGTGTACAGGCAGTGACATTTGCAGCCAGACAATGGAGTTTGGAAGAATTTTCCAGTGGAACTTCATTCAGCCAATCCTTAGGAATTCTGGTCAGAGTTCAACCATCTGAGATATTGAAGGTCTAGCAAAGGCCAAGTGAGAAATACAACCTCTAGAAATTAAACTAGACTTCAATCGAGGCAGGATTACAGTTATAGCTGCACAGTAAAGTGAAGGCATATTCTGTTGGACAGGCAAAGTACAGCAAGGGTTGGGTAGAATCTTAGTTTCAGGAGATACATAGTAATGATTATTCCACAGACATTCCAGGTTCTACGTATCAAAGAGCAAGAATAATTCCAGATACCTCTTACTTGAAGTCTGAGAAACACTATTATGACTTCTGTTGTGGTCAATCATTGCTGTGAAATAGAATGGGGCTAAGACTTCATATCTTACTGTATATCTTCTTTAATAGAGCAGCTAGGAACAAGGAGCTAGCAGAACCTTCTAGAGTTGTAGGACAGTAATTCTAATTGCGGATTCCCATGAGAGAAGATCTGACTATCCAACATCCAGGTTTGACTTGGGAGTAGTTGAAAAAGTAAAAAAGATTCTGGGCATTGCAGGTAGTGGAGAATTGCTCTAAAGGGATATGACAGGAGCCATTTAACTGATAGTATAAAGTAGAGAATGGGAATATGGTAAACAGTTAGTATATTGGAAAGAGAAGAGAGAAATATTAGCATGCAGAGGCATCACACCAAACCAGAGTACAGATGTTTGATGATGTGTCCGGGCATTGGAGTATGCGCACTTAATTCCCTCAGATACAAATGCTGCAATATTGTGACTATACTCACTCTGAATAAGCTATGATAGGGCTAGTGTCAAGAAAAACTAAACAGATAATAAAAGCAAAAGAGGTAGTTGTGTTCTAGGGGATAGATCTGACAGTATCTCATTATAATAAACAGGTTGGGAGTGTGTGCCCTTCTTTTCAATTCCTGCTTTTGGGGGTTCCTGTAAGTCTAAAAAAAAAAATAAAGATGCTTCTAGCTCAATCAATGGCTAGAACAAATCAATGCATAGGTATGGGTGAAAATAAAGTGTCTCTAACAGTGTCTATGTTGAGAAAATTCTAATTAAAGTGTGCCTTCCATACCTTTGTTTACTGGCAAAGTTCAAGTATGTCTCATGACTCTGAGAGGTGAAAAATTGATTATGTTTGTTCTATACTTGTTTAATCACTGAGGTGAAAATCAAATTTTTCTTTGCTCAGCGTTAATGAACTGGGCACAAATTACTACACGGCTAGAATTTCAGGACCTCATTTTGTGTGGGAACCATCTTTATGTCCTCTTATCTTACTATGTGATAAAGTGCTGTCATCCTTTCCTTCCTCTACCTGTCTGGAGTCCCTTGAGATGTCCATCTATAAGTAGTCTAAACCTTTCCATTATATGTCCCAGTCCTTCCCAGAGTGGGGAACATATTGTAAGCTTCCACCTCCAAATAATGGCTCTAAAATAAATTTTGCTGCCCAAGACATAACATCTCATGTGTCCACATTCCCCTGACGGGGAAAACACCAGGATTTTCTTACCATGGGCACAGTGTTTCTAAATAACCTACCCTTATATTCTTCTAGCTCTGTGTTTGACACTTCTCTTAAAGCTCCTGGTCTATGAATTCACTGCCCTATCATCTATTTGCATATTACTTTCTCTTTAAGATGAGAAACCTAACACTGTCTTTCTAGTTAAAATATTGGCCCACCGTAGATCAACTTTCAGACTTCTCATTTGGTAACCTAACCTTAGGATCTCTTGGGACTTTCCATTTGGACACAGTCTCAAGATTGCCTACTTTGGAATTGTGTGTGTGTGCGTGTGTGTGTGTGTGTAGTTACCTTTGCCGACTTCTGTTTGAAGCTAAACATAACCCATGAGTGAATTAGATTCAAACTGAGTTTTACACCCCAAGAACTCAGGACAACTATTTATCTATTGAACTGCATCTAGTCACTGTCTGAACTCAGTAGGATCAAGCTCTCCTCCCTCATTGGGCTCACCTTCGGTTTCCAAGCCTAGAACTCCACCTATTATAACTAGAGCACTTCTACAGAATCCCATTCTTCTTGTTATCTACATCTTGTTGTCTGCATCCTGACTTCTTGTCTACATCTTATTTCTTTCTGCATGGGGATATAACCCTGCTACCTGTTGTTAAAGCCATTGACTACTAGAGTATTATAAAACCCCAGGTCTGCCATAAAGATGATTCTGATGGTTTCTTAGCTGACTTGCGTTAATTTGACTCACCTATGTATAAATACAGTTGTGTGGTTTAATGGCCAAGATACATTCTGAGAAATGTGCTGCTGGATGATTTTGTTCTTGTACAAACACCACAGAGTGTACTTACACACACCTAGATGGTACAGCCTACTACATACCTAGGCCATATGTTACAACCTGCTGCTCCTAGATTGCAAACCTGTAAACTGTGCGACTATACTGTGTACTGGCAATTGTAACACAATAGTAAGTACTTGTGTATCTAAATATATCTAAACATTGAAAAGATAATGTGCTGTTCTATAACGTTACAACAGCTACAATGCCACTTGGCAACAGGAATTGTTCAGCTCCATTATAATCTTATGGGACCACCATTTATATATTATTTGTCATTGACCAAAACATTATTATGCATTACATAACAGGATATGCCACAAGCCCATTTAAAAATAGCGTTACTTTTGTTTTCATTATCGTTTTTTTCTTGTTGTAAAAGGTTGCAGTTTGTGGCAAGACTGAAGCAACCTAGGGGCCTTGGTAGTGAAATTTAATCTCATTTTCCACACCTGTCTCTGGATTCTTGCTGCTGATGCCACATGAAAGATTCAACATGCCCATGTGGATACTGCAGTAGAACAGCTGAGGGATTCATGAGTCCATGCTGAAAAAGGTTGGGATTCTAGGGCCTCTCATTCAATAACACTGTCCTCTTCCTCTTTTACACCACGCCATGTTCCTGGGGCCCACAGGTCAGGTGGCAGAGTTTGCCCCAATTAAGGTTCTTTTAGTGTACTGGAGAAAGGAAAGTTCCCTCTAAGAAATGAGAACTGGACAATCGAGAGCAGGATTACTAGTAGCAATTCTTGAGAGTTGCATGACCATTCCGTTGTGCCAGTGGGTGTTTCATTTAGGCAGGCCAGCATTTCCAAAGTGTCAAACAATAGCATTTGCTCCCATTAGTAGATAGAAGGGAACAATTCTGTACAGCAGAAGAGGGTGTTATTCCTCTGAAGGTTTAAGTTAGGATATATGCACTAAAGCCCACCTCTCTGTATTCAAGCTCTGACATTGTGCTAAGCACTTAACTATCTCCGAAGCTAGATTCTTTAACAGAAAATCGGGGAAATACATACAAAAAGATAATGAAATTAAGTGCTTTGTAATGTAAAGAACACTAGACACGTGAGATTATTATCACATAGGTATTGTTCATAGTGCTGGCATGCTTTCAAAGGTTAAGATATATCCCTTAACACAGTGCTTTATATTGAACGGGAAAAGGTGTTTAAATTAAGGGCACACCCAGAACTGGGTTTAAAATCTGTTATACTTCCTTGGCTAAAGCCATCTACCTCAAAGTTTTCCATGAAGATGAAATGTAATAATATAATTACAGGAATTAGCACAGGAACAGAGTAAGATTGATAGTTTATACATCTGTTGAAGAGATATGTAAAGTGTGTATTTTTTATTTTCAAATGTTAAAAACTCTAATAATAAATATAAGTGAAAATTTTTAACTGCAAAGTTAATCTCTAGCATATCCTTTTTATATATTTTTGCAAAATAATCAATGCTTTAAAATAAGAAAAAGCAATCAATAGTTTATTTATAATATAATTTATCTAGAATAGGTAGTATTTCTTTAATGTTTACAGTGTATACACAGTTCTAAAGGCTTTTTATGCATTAACTCATTTAGTCTTTACAATAACTCTCTATGATAGGGATTGCTATTATCTCCATTTACATATAAGGAAATTTAAATAACTATAATAAGTGAATTGTCTAAGGCCACAAGGTAACAAACTGCTAGAGGCAATATTCAAATTCAGGCAAGATTTGCTCATGTCCAAGGGGTACTGTCTCTCTTTGGGGAGATAATAATTTTCAAGGGGTCTCTGGTATTTCTGCATGTCTTGTAGATGAAGCATTAACTATCTGTTTCTCCAGACAATTATCTGTTTCTCCATTAACTATCTGTTTCTCCAGATAATCTTTTCAAGGATCCACAGCCTCAGGAGATAACAGAGAATGTTTCCCTCCAGAGCAAAGGGCACATTTTCTTGCAGTTGGGAAAAACATGTTTATTGTCGGTCTCTGGAGCAAAGAAGAGTCATGTTTTTTTTTCCCCCATTAGAAAATATTTGCTTTTCCTAAGTTCAAGGTTCCTTTCCTTTTAATGCAATTCACTGTATATGCAGATGTCAGCTGGCCTCTTCACATCAGTAGGAACTGAGACTCAGGGAACCAGCACAAAATGTTGATATTACAGCTACTGCTACTGCCGTAAGTAATAAAATCCTCCTTCACCTTTGAAACAGAAGTCTCATGTCTTCTACCAGCACTCATAAAATACTGAGTAGCTCACTCAGACACTGCACAGTTCTTTCCACTTTTAGCATAATAACAATAATAATTATAATTATACCACTATAAAATATCTTTAGATGTTAGAACATAGATTTTTAAAAAGTCTTTATATGTTAGAAGTTTTTGGAGCATTATTAAATAATTTCTGGATATGTTTCCTTAAATTTATCTCTATATATCAGCCTAGGAAAGGACACTTTACAAGTTATTGTAAAGTGCAATTATTTTGTTGTAGGCTGCTGCAGTCCTGATGCCTTGTATTTAACATCTAGTGACATTTACTGTTAGGTCACTACATGTCTTTATGGATTGGGAAACATGACAAAAACGTTTCATACATAGGATGTAAATAAATCATATTTTAACAATATATCAAAAAATAACATTCAAAACATCTTATTGTAAATCCTCCCTGCCTTTAGGTCTCCAAAAATTATTTATAGAATATCTCATGCCCTTCACCCAGTGGAGCCAAGAGCAGGGTACAGGCTAAGGTTTATGTCAATTTGAAAGAGCTATTTACTGTGTTGGCCTGTTAGAAGATAAATAATCAAAAGTAATGCAAAGAAATGACCCTGGCTATTTTATTTTTTCACTAAGATTTTTAAAATGTATATTTAAGCATATTTTCTTCACATATAAATACAGTACCTGAATATTTTCAATTATAAAGGATGTTGTAGCAAAACCAGTTACTAAGTTTTGGCAAATATTGTTGAAGTTTGAATAATATGCTAGAAACTTTAATCATATTATACAAATGCAATCTACATAGAAGTCCTACGTTCCCTAGAAGCAAGACATAATTAAACACATTATGTGGAACCTGTTACAACACTCTGATGATAAGAAAAGTAGTACATCTTATTTGTGGAGCTCTTTATAATTTTCAAAACAGAATTGCACATTTTCATTATTTGCATCTTATAATAACACTGATAAAACCTTATCCAGTGATTAGAAGACCAAAGAGTCACACAACTAATAAACACTGACATTAGGACAAGCACCCAGAAATTTTGACTCACTGTCTTTTCGATAGACTATGCTACATTTTATATGTTGATTTACACTTTCAAAGTCATTAGGGTAATTATATTATTCAAATATGCTCCAATCATTTGTTTTCTATAGGATAAACATAATAGACCTTTGAATCAAGGAAGAAGAGAAAGGAGGAGGAGAAGAAGGAAGACAAAGAGAAGGAGAAGGGGAAGGAGAACAAAGAAGAAGAAAAAGAAGGAGGAAGAGGAGGAAGGGGAAGACAAGGTGAAAGAAGGCTGATAACACAACATAAAAACAAGTTATGACACTTTGGATCCAGCAAAAGCATTACATTTGTTATAGTTTTTCTCTATTGCCCTGTTAGTTACGTATTTTCAATTAACCCTCTGCAATCCCTTAGAATTGACTATTTCATGGCCACATATTTTATTACTAATTGTTTGCATTATGCCTAACCTCCAGGTCAGTTATCCAGCCCCTAGATTTCTTCTTCCCATTCATTTCTCCTCCTGCCAGAGTAACCTTTTCTAATTAATGCTCATGTTACTCTTCTCCAGGCCCTGTCTTTGCTCTGAAAAACAGAGCTGAATAAAACCCAGGTTCAGGCATAGAGAGAGCTTGATGTGGTTTGCTGTCACTTAAACAGAGGTTTACAACAGTTATACATGCTATAATCACAGTCTGAGCAAACTTCTATCCAAACACTGGAAAGGAAATTATGAATTTTAGACTATGAATTAACTATGATTAATTACTAATTATAAGATAAACAAGGTAGACATCACAGTATCAGAAACATTCTTATTGGGTTGCTAAAGAATAAAAAGAGTTTGCCAGATAGAAAACAAGAGTGAGTATTGTAGGCATGGGTCCAGCAGCCTGAAGGAACATGATGTATTAATCTGTTCTCAGGCTGCTAAAAGACATATCCCAGACTGGGTAATTTATAAAGAGTAGAGGTTTGATTGACACACTTCAGCATGGCTGGAGAGGCCTCAGGAAATGTATAATCATGGCAGAGGCAGAAGCAAAGACATACTTCTTCACATGACAGCAGAAAGGAGAAGTGCTGAACAAAGCGGGAAAAGCCCCTTATAAAACCATCAGATCTCACGAGTACTCACTCACTATCATGAGAACAGCATGAGGGTAACTGCCCCCATGGTTCAATTACCCCCAACTGGGTCCTTTGGACATGTGGGAATTATGGGAACCACAATTCAAGATGAGATTTGGGTGGGGACACAGCCAAATCACATTATTCTATCCCTGGCCCCTCCCAAATCTCATGTCTTCACATTTCAAAACACATTCATGCCTTTCCAACAGTCCCTCCAAGTCTTTACTCATTCCAGCATTAACTCAAAAGTCCAGGTTCAAAATCTCTTCTGAGACTAAGCAAGTCCCTTTCACCTACGAGCCTGTAAAATCAAAAGCAAGTTAGTTACTTCCTAGATACAATGAAGGTACAGGCACTGGGTAAATACACACATTCCAAATGGGAGAAATTGGCCAAAACAAAGGGACTGCAAGCCCCATGCAAGTCCAAAATCCAGCAGGGCAGTCATTGAATCTTAAAGTTCCAAAATGATCTCCTTTGACTCCACGTCTCACATCAAGATCACATTGATGCAAGAGGTGGTTTCCCATGGTCTTGGAGAGTTCTTCCCCATGGCTTTTTAGGGTACAGTCCCCTTCTCCTGGCTGCTTTTACAGCTAGCATTGAGTGTTTGTGGTTTTTTCTGGTGCATAGTGCAAGGCATTGGAGGATCTATGATTCTGGGGTCTGGAGGATGGTGGTCCTCTTCTCACAGTTCCACTAGGGAGTTCTCCAGTGTGGACTTTGTGTGGGGGTTCCAACCCCATATTTCCCTTCCATGCTGCTTTACCAGAGGTTCTCCATGAGGGCTCTGTCTCTGCAGCAAACTTCTACCTGGACATCCAGGCATTTCCATGCATCCTCTGAAATCTAGGGAGAGGTTTCCAAACCTCAATCCTTGCCTTCTGTGTACCCGTAGGACCAACACCATGTGTTAGCTGCCTAGGCTTGAAGCTTTCACCCCTTAAAGCAATGGTCTGAGCTGTACTTTGGCCCCTTTTAGCCACAGCTGGAGCTGAAGCAGATGGGAGGCAGGGCACCAGGTCTAAGGCTGAACAGAGCAGGGGGGCCCTGGTCCCAGCACAGGAAACCATTTTTTCTTCCTAAGCCTCTGGGTCTGTGATGGGAGGGGCTGCTGTGAAGGTACATGACATGCCCTGGAGACATTTTCCCCATTGTCTTGGTGATCAACATTTGACTCCTCATTACCAAGGCAAATTTCTTCAGCCAGCTTGAATTTCTCTTCAGAAAATGAGTTTTTTTTTTTTCTGTTGCATCATCAGGCTGAAAATTTTTCAAGCTTTTATGATCTGCTTCCTCTTGAATGCTTTGCCACTTAGATACCCTCAATTAGATACCCTCAGATACCCTAAATTATCTCTCTCAAGTTCAAAGTTTCACAGATCTCCAGGGTATGGGCAAAATGCCACCAGTCTCTTTTCCAAAGCATAGCAAGAGTCACCTTTATTCCACTTCCCAACAAATTCCTCATCTTCATCAGAAGGCACCTCAGCCTGGACTTCATTGTCCATATTACGGTAAATATTTTGGTCAAGGCCATTCAACCAGTCTCTAAGAAGTTTCAAACTTTCTGACATCTTCTTGTCCTCTTCTGAACCCTTCAAACTGTTCCAGCCTCTTCCTGTTACTTAGTTCCAAAGTTGATTCCACATTTTTGGGTATTTTTATAACAGCACCCCCAAACCCCTATGGTACCAATTTACTGTATTAGTCTATTCTTGCACAGCTAATAAAGACATATCTGAGACCTGGTAATTTTTAAAAGAAAGAGATTTAGTTGACTCACAGTTCATCATGGCTGAGGAGGCCTCAGGAAACTTACAATCAAACCCTTCCCTTGGAAGGGAAAACAAACACATCCTTCTTATGATGGCAAGAAGTCCTGAGCAAAGGAGGAAAA
>NW_012102710.1:4358180-4361001 GCF_000951045.1 Mandrillus leucophaeus | reverse complement strand
TTTTTTTTTTTTCTGTTGCATCATCAGGCTGAAAATTTTTCAAGCTTTTATGATCTGCTTCCTCTTGAATGCTTTGCCACTTAGATACCCTCAATTAGATACCCTCAGATACCCTAAATTATCTCTCTCAAGTTCAAAGTTTCACAGATCTCCAGGGTATGGGCAAAATGCCACCAGTCTCTTTTCCAAAGCATAGCAAGAGTCACCTTTATTCCACTTCCCAACAAATTCCTCATCTTCATCAGAAGGCACCTCAGCCTGGACTTCATTGTCCATATTACGGTAAATATTTTGGTCAAGGCCATTCAACCAGTCTCTAAGAAGTTTCAAACTTTCTGACATTTTCTTGTCCTCTTCTGAACCCTTCAAACTGTTCCAGCCTCTTCCTGTTACTTAGTTCCAAAGTTGATTCCACATTTTTGGGTATTTTTATAACAGCACCCCCAAACCACTATGGTACCAATTTACTGTATTAGTCTATTCTTGCACTGCTAATAAAGACATATCTGAGACCTGGTAATTTTTAAAAGAAAGAGATTTAGTTGACTCACAGTTCATCATGGCTGAGGAGGCCTCAGGAAACTTACAATCAAACCCTTCCCTTGGAAGGGAAAACAAACACATCCTTCTTATGATGGCAAGAAGAAGTCCTGAGCAAAGGAGGAAAAGCCCCTTATAAAACCATCAGATCTCATGAGAATTCACTCAGTATCATGAGAACAGTATGGGGGTAACTGTTCCCATGATTTAATTACCCCTGACAGGGTCTCTCCTATGGCACATGGGGATTATGGGAACTACAATTCAAGATGAGATTTGGGTTGGGACACAGCTAAACCATATCAGTGGTGCATCCAAAGTACATGGATGCAAATGTGTAATAGAATAATAATTATAGCACACACCTAATAGTGATTACTGACACTGATGTAAGCATTTTACCTGTATCAACTCATTTAATCCATGCAACTATTCTGTTAGGTACCTAACATTATCAGCATTTCTGAAATGAGAAAACAGACTCTAAAAGGGTAAATAAATTGTCCAAGGTCACACAGCTAGTAAGTATCAGAGCCAGGATTGGAACACTGGCAACCTGATTCTAGAATCCTGACCTTTAATGGCCAGGCTATAAGGTAACCTGATGTACAGTAGTAAGGATTTTGTATAATGTATTAAAGATTTAAGGATTTAGCCACAAAAGTGAGAATCAGCTTGTTTTTAAAAAGGTATTTCTGGCGAGGGTACTGATAACAGATTTGGGAAGAAGTCTCATTAGGTAGCCACTGACAAATAATGTTAAGGGCCTGGTGGAATTCAGTTTTGCAGGAATGAGGCTGAGGGGACAAATTTTATATATATTTAGAAAATAAAACCAGTACCATTTGGGCGACAAATGTGTATGTACAATCAGCAAAGAAAAGAATCAAAACTAGCTTCCCAGTTCTGAGATGCATGACAATATAAAGGTGGCACCCTTTTAAGAATCATGAAAATGGATTCAGTCAGTTATTTGGGGGAGTATAAATGCTGAGGCATCAGTGGACGTTCACATGGAAATTTTCAGTGCTCAGAGATCAAGCACTCTATTTATTATGTAGGTCAGGAAATTTGAAAATTATTTTCATGGGTGATATGATTTGGGTCTGTGTCCCCGCCAAAATCTCATCTCAAATAATAATCCCCATAATTCCCCTGTGTTGAGGGAGAAACTTGGTGGGAGGTTATGGATCATGGGGGTGGCTTTCCCCAGGCTGTTCTCATGATAGTGAGTTCTCACGAGTTCTGACGGTTTGATAAGGGGCTCTCCCTCCTTCACTCCCTCTTGACGGAGTTTCTCTCTGTCACCCATTCTGGAGTGCAGTGCTGTGATCTTGGCTCACTGCAACCTCTACCTCCCAGGTTCAAGTGATTCTACTGCCTCAGCCTCCCGAGTATCTGGAATTACAGGTGCCCACCACCAGCCTGAATAATTTTTGAATTTTTAGTAGAGACGGGGTTTCACCATGTTGGACAGGCTGGTCTCTAACTCCTGATACACCTGCCTTGTCCTCCCAAAGTGCTGGCATTACAAGCGTGAGCCACTATTCCCAGCCCCTCCTTCACTATTTGCTCACTCGCGCTGCCTTGTGAAGAAGCTACCTGCTTCCCATTTGTTTTCTTCCATAATTGTAACTTTCCTGAGGCCTCCCCAGCCATGAAGAACTGCGAGTCATTTGAACCTCTTTTCTTTATAAATTACTGAGTCTAGGGCAGTTTTTTATAGCAGTGTGTAAATGAACCAATACAATGGGGATGTTTTCTTGCTTTAAGGACTTGCACCCTGCCAGTCAAAAACTATGTCTACCCATGTCTTGCTAGTGTGGTGAGACGACAACATAAAGAGAAAGGGCAAAGTCTCTGGAGCCAGACTTTTCTTAAGATGGAAGTTAAGCTGTGTTACTTACTAGTTTCCTCAAATCATAGAGTTAGTCTGAAAAAAACACAATATTCCACAATATTTAAATCAATAGACTAGGGTTTGAAACACAGGAATGTCAAATATAGCTGTTGCTTAATATTTTTGAGTTTCAATTTCCAGTACTACAAAATGGAAATGATAATATATACCTGCATTTGTTGATTAAATGAACTAAGACAAATAAAAATTTTAGTCCACTTCTGGCATATGTTAGTGACTCATAACTATTAGTCAATAATTACAGTCATGGTAATATATAAAATTTGTTGTGAGTACAGTCACTAAATTGCCCTATCACTAACAATAGTGTAGACTAAAATGCAATAAAAATTTATGTATGGAGATTCCCTCTGTCTGGAG
>NW_012102710.1:4298403-4358130 GCF_000951045.1 Mandrillus leucophaeus | reverse complement strand
AAAAACACAATATTCCACAATATTTAAATCAATAGACTAGGGTTTGAAACACAGGAATGTCAAATATAGCTGTTGCTTAATATTTTTGAGTTTCAATTTCCAGTACTACAAAATGGAAATGATAATATATACCTGCATTTGCTGATTAAATGAACTAAGACAAATAAAAATTTTAGTCCACTTCTGGCATATGTTAGTGACTCATAACTATTAGTCAATAATTACAGTCATGGTAATATACAAAATTTGTTGTGAGTACAGTCACTAAATTGCCCTATCACTAACAATAGTGTAGACTAAAATGCAATAAAAATTTATGTATGGAGATTCCCTCTGTCTGGAGAGTTATCTCATTCTCTATCACTCACATCTTCTGCAACGTTCCAAGAACAGTTGCAATGAAACATCTACGAGTCCTAATTAGAAGGACAGAAGAGAAAGCCCGTCATTCTGTGGCTCCAGAGCAATTTTAGAGCACTTCTGTTACAGTGGGATAACTTATCATTACACACGATCTTAAAAGGATCTTCTAATCTATTTTGAACTGAAAATATGTAAGGGTCATGCCTTATTCATATTTGATTCTCTAACAACACCAATGACAGTGCTCAGTAAACGTTAACCTGGATAGGTTGAATTCCTTGGACATAACCAGTTGCTCTAACTTGGTCATACTGAGAGAATTGCTCACAACTTATTTAAAACAACAGAAATATTGCAGTAGCTTGATTTAGAACACCAGAGCAGACATGTAAACAAGTCTCAGAATCTGCTAGCAATGGGCATGTGAGGGATATTTATTTTTTTAAATTCATGCATTTTCATGGAGAAAAATTAAGGCCTCCCTTTGTTTATATCCATGTGAGAGAAACAAATGCTCAATTGTTAACATGTTGATCTTTTTCAAGTCTGCATTTATTATTAAACCAACCCAAGGAAATAAAAAGTAAATGCCAGCTTTTCAGGTATAAACACTTAGAAAATCTAGAATGTTAATTAGCTGTTATCTTGGCGATTCATGTCATACATCTATAGAAAACAAAAAGCTGACATGCATTATATTTATACACTTATTAAAAGCTTGTATGTGTAGAAGGGTACTTATTGAACTAATTATTTAAGGAAATAAATTAAATGTATCACTTTCTTATGCAGTCATCCAGTGTCTATGTTTGCTAATATTTTCTTTTTTATTGTTTCCTTTTATTAAAAAATCAACTATAAATAAAAGTTAGCATTACAATCCCTTTAGGTGGCCAGCCTTGGCTCTATTTCTTCTTCCTTCACAGAAGCGTTCATTAAAATTTTGCAATTTACACACACATCAGTAAACAGAAACACATACATATTCAATAAATATTTGTTATTATAATATAATTTAGGTTTAATTTCATAAACATAGCATTCATCAATTTTTATTTTTTAAATTTAACATTGGTTTTGGTCTACTAGAAGAAAAGAACTAATATGCTCTTTTTAACTGACATATAATATTCTCTAACATGAATCTATTGCATTTTATTTACCCATACTCACAGATGTTTAGGACTTTTTTATTTTTTTAATTAGTTCAGAGACAATGTTGCAATCAGCAGCCCTTCATAGGTTTCCTTCAGCAAATATGTAAGAGTTCCTCTCAATTATCTGTGAAAAAGAGAAATTACCAGGACACAGGAAATGTGTATTTTCAAATGGATAGGGCCAAATTTCTCTTCAAAGTAGCTCTAATTGGACTATCTCTAGCCGTGAATAAGAGTTTCTATGTTCCTGCATGTTGCCATTATATGCTATTGTCAGACTTAACAACTTTGGCAATCTGAGGGTATTATCAATGGTATTTTATTGTTTTAATTTCAACTGCCCTGTTTATTCTTAAGGGTGGGTATGTTTTCATATGTTTACTGGCCTCTTGGATTTTCCTTCTGTGAATTGGCTGCACATTATGCTTTTTTTCAGTTGTGTAGTAATGATGATGTTTCTGGTGGTAAAATACTAATTTTCTTCCATGCAACAGCTGCCCACAATTGTCCTAGGAGATTTGGCTTTGCAGTCAAAAAAAAAAAAAAGAAAGAAAGAAAGAAAAGTAAAGAAAAAAGTATGTACTAACAGCAATTTCTAAGCTATGCTTTATATTACTTTTCCATTGTTAGAATCGATATATACATAAACTACGGAAGACTTACCTATAATTACAAAATGGAATAATGAAAATATACATGCTGATGAAAGAAAATAGAAGTCCTAAGGCTAGGAGATTCAAATAGATGCGGGTGAGCTACTGTCCTCATCTGACATAGTGAAGCTTCCTGACATACCAAGTGTTGTTAATGGACTAGAACTGTAGGTTTAAGCATACTATTTGAATTTGTAGAGGTAAACAGTAGAGGAAGGGAATATAATTTGATTTGGTGTGTAAGATGAAAGGATACAGGAGAGTGAGAGCATATGTGGGAAATCTTTCTCCATTATAATAGAAATTCAGTAGAAAAAACATCAAAAAGTAATAATTAAAATAGCATACACATAGTTTTGTGAGATATGGAATGGAGATGTGGTAAACTTAAATAGAGATCTATTTTTTCATTTTATATATTGTTGGATATCTTATACATATGTGCATATTACTTTATTTTTTTACATGCAGCATGAAAGAAAATACAGAAAAGAACAGAGTTGTCACATATCAGCAAATTGAATGGATAAAGTTATTATTTGTTTCATGACCAAGTAGGATATATTGCAACAATGCAAGTTGGTTTATATTAAAATTTAGGTAACTTAACATATTCAATAAACAATCAAGAAAACCATATGATAATCTCAATACCCTTAGTGAAAGCATGTGGCAAAGTTTAACACCTATTTTTGACAAAAAGCTTTCAGCAAACTGGAAACAAAAGAAATTTCTCAGCCTGACAAAGAATAACTGCAAAAACACGTATCAACATTTAAAAAAGAAACTTTTTTTAAGAGTAGTTTCATGTTCATAACAAAATTGAGAAGAAGGTACAGAGGTTTCCTATATGTTCCTGGCCCTCACATATGTGCAGTCTTCTCTGCTGTCAACAATCCCAACCAAAGTGGTACATTTGTTACAATTGAACTTCCATTGACATATTCTTCTTGCCCAAAGTCTACAGTTTACTTTAGGGTTTATACTTTGTATTGTACATTCAGTGGGTTTGGACAAATCTATAATGATATACATTCATCATTACAGCATCACGAAGAATAATTTCACTGCTCTAAAATTCCCCTGTGCTCCATCTATTGAATCCTCCCTCTCCTTTAATGCCTGTCAATCTCTGATCCTTTTACTGTCTCTGTAGTTTTCCTTTTTTTAAAATATTATACAGTTGGAATGATACTGTATGTAGCCTTTTCAGATTGACTTCTTTCACTTAGTAATACACATTTAGATTTCCTCCACATTTTCTCAAGGCTTGACAGATTATTTATTTTTAGAACTGAATAATATTCCACTGTCTGGATGCACCATAGTCTCTTTATCCATTCACTTACTGAAGGATGTTTTAGAGTTAGAGCCCCTACACAGAGTTTCCACTGGGACACTGCCTAGTGGAGCTGTGAGAAGAGGGCCACCATACTCCAGACCCAAGAAAAGTAGATCCACCAACAGCTTGCACTGTGTGCCTGGAAAAGTCACAGACACTCACTGCCAGCCTATGAAAGCAGTTGCAGGGGCTGTACCCTGCAGAGCCACAGGGGTGGAGCTACCAAAGGCTTTGGGAGCCCACCCCTTGCATCAGCATGCCCTAGATGTGAGATATAGAATCAATGGAGATTTGGGAGCTTTAAGATTTAATGACTGTCCTGCCAGGTTTTGGATGTTCATGGGCCCTGTGGCCTCTTTGTTTTGGCCAATTTCTTCCATTTGGAGTGGGAAAATTTGCCCAATTAATGTACCTCCATTGTATCTTGGAAGGAAATAACTTACCTTTGATTTTATAGGCTCATTGGCAGAATGGACTTGCCTTGTCTCAGATGAGACTTTGGACTTGGACTTTTGAGTTAATGCCGGGATGAGTTAAGACTTTGGGGGAATGTTGGGAAAGCATGATTGATTTTGAAATGTGAAAAGGACATGAGATTTGGGAAGGGTCATGGGCTGAATAATATGGTTTTGCTCTGTGTCTCCACTCAAATCTCATTTCTAATTGTAATCCCTGGATGTTGAGTGAGAGACCTGGTAGGAGGTGACTAGATCTTTGGGGTGAATTTTCCCCTTGCTGTTCTCCTGATAGTGAGTTAGTTCTCATGAGATCTGATTGTTTGCTAAGTGTCTAGTGCTTCATCTCTCTATCTCTCTCTCTCGATCTCTCTCTCTCCTGCTGCCATGTAAGATGTGCCTTGCTTCCCCTTCTGACATTATTGTAAGTTTCCTGAGGCCTCCCTAGCCATGGCGATCTGGGAGTCAATTAAACCCTCATTCCTTTATAAATTACACAGTCTCTGGTATTCCTTTATAACAGTGTGAAAACAGATGAATACAGTTGTTTTTGGCTTTGCCTCTATTAGATAACAGCCCTTCATCACAATTAGTTTCTAGAGATAAAGCTCACATTTACTGTGAAAACATAAGATGGAGTTGAAGTGGAGATTTAATAAGGGAAGGTGAATTAGCAGCATTATTCCCAGCATTTTTTGCTGTTTCTATTAAAGGTTTTTCTATATATGCAAGTTTATTTTTTAAGTGAAAATAAAGTCTTTTCATTATAATTTAAATCTATAATTTCCTGAATGCTTCTGGTTTGTTTGGAAATGTCTGGCTTGCAGCCCTAACTGACTTGAGATGATTCACATCCAGTCAGCAGACCACCTAACCAGTAGTTAACAGTCCTTGCCAGGGTATTAATATGGTCTCCACTTGTTCTTGGCTGTGAATTTAGTTTGCTCAAACACATGTGGATTGTCACCAGGTCAGCCTGTCCATCTGCTCTGTGGCCCAAAACAAAACTTTCAAAGAAGCCAGAGCAGATCACAGACTAGATCCAAGGTTCTTGAGCATATAATCTCATAGCCCTTGGAGATTACATCTAAATTTCGCCATACAACAAGGAAACAAATGTATTTTAAAATAATTCTCACTGTGCAGTCTAAAATTGTGAGTTGTTCTCAAGTGGACTTCAAGATTTTAGAATATATTTACCAGTATTATATATGAGAGACACATATATATATCTGAGATATATATATATATATATCTGAGAGAATATATCTGAGAGAATACTTCTCAATTGGTGAAATAAACCTTTAGAAGTTTGCTAATTGAGCCTTTTTTGGCTTACAAACTATCTTCATTTAGATACTTTTATGTCTTTTACATATGCTTCCAAATTTACTGACACCAGTTCCCTGTGATTTGTTCCACTAGCAAGGCTACTTTGTTAAAAAATTGGGAGACTGGGTTTTACCTCCATTTATGCCTAAGTTAGCTGTGAATCCTTTCAGGTCACTCACAGACTACATTTCTTATTATCCAAATAAAGGATAATTGCTGAGTTGGTACATTAACTCTATGAAATGATTTTCTGTTACTTAATTTGATAATTATAAACATAATATAGCACCTTCAAAATACAGTTATAACATAGCTCAAAGGATTTTATATAATAAGTAGCTAAAAGCAAAATGTGAAATTACTTATGCTTTAATTTCACATGCACAAAACTCTCTTTGCCCCCTGTTAATGAAACTTTTTACATGCATGTTAAGAGTTACATATCAGTACATTTCAGTCAGATTCTGGAGCTAGAGTGGACAGACTAGGTAAGCAAGGGTATCTCTTTGAAAATTGGTAGTGTTTGCCATGGCAGAAGCAGGAGTCAGAGATCTTAACCACTACAGGAGCATATCTATAAATGTTTAAAATAAGTAATAAAGATGAGCAATGATCATTGATATTTATGGCAAAAATGAGAAGATGTTATTTCAGTGCATAATTTTCAGGGGAAAAAACCCCATTGGGCTGATTTACTTATAAGTTTACATCTTTGTAAATCAAATTAGACTGATTACATGACAAATCTGATGACTGATGGGCCAAAATGGATTATTTCATCCATCATTTCTCTCCCTGTAAATAACACTCTAAAACATATAGACACAAAGTTAATCACACTCGATATGGAAGGCAATTTGCATTCAGATATGCCTGAGTACACCACAAAAAATTTATCTTTCCTTCAGTGGCATGGATCAGGCTGAAGCCCGACATCACAACCTTGAAGGTATGAAAATAATCATTCAGATACTCACTAGGATGGGCAAAATTCACGGAAGCATTTTACTGAACTTCTCTTGGTGTGAAATTTGTTATCACCACCCACACCTGAGTTACCTTGGTCCAGGCTATTGCTTAAATTACTGCAACAGGCTCTAGTTGTCTCCCTGCTTTCACTCTTGATCTTCTCTCATCCTCATAGAGCTGTCAAGAGTAATCTTAGACCCACGGACTCTAGTTATATCAGGTTGTATGAATTGGCTCTCCCACTAAGCACAATTTTAAAAACCAGACTAACATATTTGCTAATTGCCACAAAACTTTGAAGAGCTGAAAAGATAGCGTAAAACCTGCCAGGCCATATTTTGGAGAAATGTTTAAACCAAGGTAGATAACTAGATTACTGGAGCAGCAAAGATATTTATATGGGGTTTACGAATGCCACACATTTGAACTTAAGGTTGTGATTTACTGAGGTGATAAAGACAGAATTTGATGATTTACTGGGGTGATGAAGACAGAATTTCAGTTGCATTGACTGTCCAATGGAGATAATAACACAGCTACTCTTCAAACGTTAAGCTGAGACCAGGGCCGGTAAGTACAACTGCACACTGCCAAACAATGGGGGAACTGGGATGGCAAGGGAAGCTGGGTAGGTATTCTGATACATTACATTGTAATTTGTGACTCCTGAAATTATGCAGTATATAAAATGTAAAAGCCATAAGAAACAGCTTTATTTGGATCCAGGATAAAGGCAAACCTCAATACAACAATGCTAATTTAAGTCCAGTATAATGTAGAGCTGCTTGCTATAATGCTGACTAAAGTAAGGAACAAAAAGGGGAAATAGAAAAATTATCTTTCCTGAGAAGTTCCATCCACAGACCAGCCTTTATGTGCATTGCATGAATGGCTCATGTATGTCATCTGGGTGGGTCAGGAAACGTCAAGTCGTGGCTTCAGTTTAAAGTGGTCATCTAACGGTAGCGTTCCCTGGGCACCTGATAGAAGAAAATACTGAGATCCAGAGGAGGACAAATTTATCCCAGGCTTCAAGAAAATTCCAAAACGATTATTTCAAGAGCAATGACCAGCACTTTCTAAAGATAGCCAGGTACATGGTGGTTAAGGAGAATGACTGTAAACAAATGGTATAGTTTTTCTTTTCTCTGCTGATGTGTAAGATATTTCTAGCAGATTTCAAATCACCATAAATGCTTTCATTCTGATTCTAAGCTCTCTCTCCATTTCTATTTTTTACTTTGAGAATACCACCTTGAAAAACGTAGCTTTAAACATCTTTTTGCTTGATAATGCAAATCCACTTTTCCTGTACTCTCTTCTTTCCTCTAGAATTATCATAGCTAATTTTGACCCTTGATTTTAAATATAATGCTTAGACATGTGATAAATTTGATGTTAAAGCATAGTTTGGAACTATTTCAAAGTATTAATAAAGAGATAATGGCATGTTTACGATATTGAGTATTTCAACAATATTCTGTGTCACTCTTTTCAAGGTTATATTCCTACAAGTGTGTGTTTTGGCCTATTCAGAGGCTATGCCCATCATTAGGCCACATGGACGGTAGCCCCATTTGTTTCCATTGCTTGTGAATGGGCTGCAGTTTCTCAAGAATTTGTTGTAGAAAAAGCAAAAAGAGATACTTCCAGAAATATTTTTCTTTTCTTTCCTCAAATATCCTCCAAAGTTGTTCTTTTATCACAATCTTTTAATTGTGAATTATGACAATGAAATTGATAAAGTTTGCCAATGCTACTATTGTTATTTATCAAATTCTTAGGATAGTACAAACATAATATAAAGTGTTTCAGATACATTTGCTCATTCAATACTCATGAAAACATTATTTAAAGTTGTTTAATTCTGAGCATACTTTAAAAATAGAGTTGAAAGAGTGTACTGGGAGACTGAATGTGGGTTGTGAGATAAAGGCAAGTCAAAAATGACACCAAAGCCTGTATGTGGTGGCTCATGCCTGTAATACCAACCCCCTTTGGGACCCCATGGCTGGAGGATCCCTTGATCCCAGGAATTCAAGACCAGCCCAAGCAACACAGTGAGACCTCCAGTCTCTACAAAAAGTAATAATAAAACAAAATTTTCTGGGCATGGTGGCACGTGTCTGTAGTCTTAGCTACTTGGGAAACTGAGGTGGGAGTATTGCTTGAACCCCAAAGGTCGAGGCTGTGAGCTGTGATTGTGCTACTCCATCCTAGCCTGGGCAACAGAGTGGGATCGTGTCTCAATAAAAATATGTTTATTTTTAAAAAGACACTGTATTTGTTTTCATGCTGCTGACAAAGGCATATTCGAGACTGAGTAATTTATAAAGAAAAAGAGGTTTAATGGACTCACAGCTCCATGTGGCTGGGGAGGCCTCACAATCATGGTGGAAGGTGCCATCTTACATGGTGGCAGGCAAGATAGAATCAGAACGAACTGAAAGAGGTTTTCCCTTATAAAACCGTCAGATCTTGTGAGACTTATTCACTACCACAAGAACAATATGGGGGTAACTGCCCCATGATTCAATTATCTCCCACCAGGTCCCTCCCACAACACTTGGGAATTATGGGAGCTACAATTCAAGATGAGATTTGGGTGGGGACACAGCCAAACCATATTAGACACCAGTGTGTTTGGTCTTAAAACCTGGAAGAATGGAGTTTTCCTAAATGAGATGGAAAGACTGTAGGAGGAAGCTGGTTTGGAAGAAAATATCAGTAGTGCTGTTTTATATATCTTAGTTTTAAGATGTCACAAACATATAAATTTGTCTTTATTTGCAATCATATGTGCATCTTTCTCTCTTGTGATAAAAATGATTCAACGCTAATAGTTCAGTTCTACTGTGGATTTCATCCCTATTTTTAAGAGTCATCAATCTTTTGATTTATACATCTTCAGGTTATTCCGAGCTCTATTCATTCTTTTTCTCTCTTTTTTTTTCAGATGCCCTTTGAAAGCCTTCCTTCTTTTCCCTGTTTCTAGAATCAATGTCCCTCAGGTTCTGTTTGAGGCCTTTTGCTCTCAGACCCCATGTATTCTTCTTAAGGAGTATCACCACCTTCAAAGTCCCAGTCACCAGCTCGACCCTGGGCTTGCAGTTCCAATCATGTCCACTTGGGCTTCTCATTCTCACAGCGGCACATCAAAGTACATTCTTCAAAACTGAAAATCCCATTCCCTCAATGCTCTGCCTTAATCAAATAAACTTCTCTTGGTTATCAACTTCAGTAAAAGATACCATTCTACCTAGACCTAAAACAACTTCTTACCTCCTGCATCAATATTCTTAACCAATTCAACTTCATAACTTGAAGAGAAAGTAGAAAGGAATAGAAACAGAAAATAATGTGCTCATTCTTTTCAGGTAGAAGCTGCAACCACACCACAAAATAAAGAATTGAATTATTCTTTTTTCTATTATTAAAATAGAATAGAGGTGGATCATATCATATCTTCTAAGTTTCTTTCTTTCTTTTTGATGGTTGGTTGTTTCATCTGAAGATATGTTATATCAACTTCATGTCAGGCACCATGAATCACTCTATCAAATTACATTCATGGGCTTCAAATCACAGCTGGAATTATATCCTATGTATGAATAGATGTGAAGTTTCAGGGAGAATAGGAAAGTAAAATCATTTAAGTACTTCCTACATTTGCCCTCTCATTTGCATCTCACATCAGTTATTTGAAATGAGAACTAGCATTTCTTCTTTATGCATAAGGGAATTGAGACACAGAATTGTTAAGCAAATTGCTCCACATCATACATTTAGAAAGTTATGGACTTAGGTTAATACACCATTTCTTTAAAATCTTTTATTTCTGCTATAACAAAATGTTATGTATATTTTCTTATTCGTGGCTCTTGACACTATTCTGCTGAAATTAATAATAAGCATATTAATTTGAGGTTATATTTTATTGTATAAATTTTTGAAGTAGAAAGTAGTAAAGGAAATTAGCAGCTGGTGAGCATTAGGTACTATGCTATGTGCTTCACATAAGGTATTTTATTAATTCATTCATCATAATAATTGTGTTACTGGCATCACATTTTACAAAGTAGATAATAGTCCCAGGGAATATATGTGAGGAATCCTTCTTTACCAAATGTTAGAAACAAAACTCAAACAATTTAAGTAAACAGAACGTTTTATGGCTTATTTAATTAAATAAGAAACAGATTACTTAGAAAGGAAAAGAAATGAATAATGTAAAGGACATACATATAGTTAGGCTTGAAAACAATTGGATCCACCAGAACTAATTCACTGACTGTCTGTTGACTCTCTGTCTTTAATATCTCTGTCTATTGTTATAGATAGTATTAGTTTTTTACACAATACAGCTATATTATTTATGGTTCTCCAGAAAGACAGAAACAATAAGATAGATAGATATAGACATATAGGTATATGGATATATGAGAGACAAATTATTATGAAAATTAATTTATTTAGTTATGAACCCTGAGAAGTCCCATAAAAGGCTGCCTACAAGCCTGAGAACCTGGGATGCTGGTAGTGTCCCAGTCCAAGCCAGTAGTGACTCAGTTCAAGTCCAAAAGCCCCTGAACCATAGAAACCAATGGTCTAATTCTCAGACCACAAGCCTGAGAACCCAAGGGACCAATGGTGTAAGTTTTTAAATCTAAAGGTGAGAAAGCCTGAAGTTCCATTGACTAAGGATTGGAAAAGAGTGTTCTAGCTTCAGAAGAGAGAGAGAGAAAAACATCTTTTATTTCTTTGCTTTTTTTGTTTCATCCCAGAACCCAGTTGATTAGATAATGCCCAGACACAATGAGGGCAAATCTTCCTTGCTCAGTCGACGATTCATACACCAAACTCCTCTGAAAACAACCTCACAGATACAGCCAGAATTAACGCTTTACGTATTCTCCAGGTATTCTTTAATCCAGTTAGGTTGGCAACTAAAATTAACCATCACAGGAGTCAACCAAGAAATAGGAAGTTATAGGATCCAGTAAATGAAGCATTTGATATAAGAAAAATGCTGAAATAGGGAAGGAGCAAGATGGCCAACTGATGCAGCCAGGTGGAACAGATCCTACCGAGGTGCTGAGACAACTGGCATGCTCCTAACAGATCTTTAGAAGGAAAATACTGCGAGTGGTTGGAGAGAGGACACAGAATCTGGACTGAAGGCAAAGAAATCTGGGAACCCTGTATGGGCCTACTGTACACTGGGACTCATTCCTGGCTCTGGGAGAACAGTAGAGTTGAACAAATGAGGAATAACTGACTCTCACCACAGGCCTCCAGAACCCAACAGGAGGAAGCCCCTTGACCACCATGAACACCCAAATTGGCAGAGAGAGCTGCTTAGAGAAGTGGTAGGGGCAGCAAGCCAGAAGATTTGGACCCCAGAGGGTTTGGTGTGGGAGTGTCTGTAGCAGAGCATGCCGAGGAATAGCCATCCTCTTAGGTTTCACTCACTCCCATTGGAGATCTTATCCTTAGGGCAACTGTCAGACCTGATCTCTGCAGGGCAGTCTTGCCCATCAGACAGGGTTGACCTGAGCAGATCTCAGGTCTGCAGGCCTCTCCTGGGGCCCCAGCCTGGCCACACCTGTTTGCAGAGCAGTCTTGAGTGCCCTAGGGACCGGCACCATAGCTTCTGTGCTAGTGGATTGTGCCTGACCAGGACCATGTGGGCCCTATGGCCACACACCAGCCCACCCACTCACTAACTATATTTCAGCTTCCCCCAGGCCCACAGAAACTACCGAACTCACTCTTGCTGATGTGTGTCTGCACGGGTGAGTTTTGCCTTTCTTGCCCCACCAGCATGCAGGAGTGCAGTCTGCTTTCCCTCCACCTGCCAACCACCATTTCAAACAGAGCCTTGGCAGGCACAGAGCCAGCCAGCCCTGCCTGTACCAGTGCCCAGCCCTTGTCCTGTCACTGTACAGAGAATAGCAGATCCTCCCCTACCATGAGCAATCACTCCTGCTTGTGGGACACACAGAAGGCATACAGTCCTGTGCCCACAAGTTCCCCACTCCAAGCCAACACTACCTCCAGCATGACTGTGCAGACAGTCCCCAGCAGCTAGGCCCCTGTTCTGTGCAAAGCTGCATTGCCTCCACCACCATGGTGAATGCCCCCAGGGAGGCAGGCGTCCAGGCCACACCAGCACTCTGTCACAGCTGCTACACCTTGGCCATCCCAGTGCAGTGGATGCTTAGCTTTGAGCACACAGAGAACAAAATTGGGGCCAAATACAAGTCCCCTAAAGTTAAAGCATGCAGTCCAGGAGTTGGGAGCTTTGTGTTTGCCCTGTAAAATCTTCCAGAAATGAAGCCATTTAGCTGAATCTACTGTACATCAAAATCAAAACCTCAGGTCATCAAATAGGATAAAAGAAAAAAAGAAACAAACAAAGATCAACAATGTTAAAGACTGAAGGCAGATAAGCCCACGAAGATGAGAAAGGATCAGTGCAAGAAACCTGAAAACTCAAAAAAAACAGTGTGCCTTCTTTCCTCCAAATGATCATTTTACCTATTCAGCAAGGGTTCTGAACAGGCCTGAGATGCTAAAATGACAGAAATGGAATTCAGAATATGGATAGAGAAAAGGATCATTGAGCTACAGGACTATGTTGAAATCCAATCTAAGGAAGCTAATAATCATGATAAAACAATATAAGAGCTGAAAGACAAAATAACCAGTATAGAAAATAACATAACTGATCTGACAGAGCTGAAAAACACACTAATAGAATGTAATAATGCAGTCACAAGTATTAGTAGCAGAATAGAATAGACAAACAGAAAAAGAATTTCAGAACTTAAAGACTGACTTTCTGAAATAAGACAGACAATAATAGAGGAAAAAACAATGAAAAAAATGAACAAAAGTTCCAAGATATGTTTGATTATGTAAAGAGACCAAATCTACAACTTATTTGTGTCATTGAAAGAGATGGGAAGAATGGAACCAACTTGGAAAACATATTTCAGAATATCATCCATGAGAACTTCCTGAACTTGCCTAGAGAGGCCAACAGTCAAACTCAGAAAATGCAGAAAACCTAGTAAGATACTTCACAAGAAAATCATCCCCAAGACCCAGAGTTATCAGATTTTCCAAGATCAAAAAAAAAAAAAAACAAAAAAAAAATTGTTAAAGGTAGCTAGAGAGATAGGTCAGGTCACCTACATAGGGAAATGCAACAGACTAAAAATGAACCCGTCAGAAGAAACTCCATATGGCATGGCAGAAAAGATTGGGGGCCAATATTCAAAATTCTTTTTTTTTTTTTGATGGAGTCTCACTCTGTCATCCAGGCTGGGGTGCAGTGGTGCAGTGGCACGATCTTGGCTCACTGCAAGCTCTGCCTCCCGGGTTCATGCCATTCTCCTGCCTCAGCCTCCTGAGTAGCTGGGACTACAGGCATGTGCCACCAAACCTGGCTAATTTTTTGTATTTTTAGTAGAGAAGAGGTTTCATCATGTTAGACAGGATGTCTCGATCTCCTGACCTCGTGATCTGCCTGCCTTGGCCTCACAAAGTTCTGGGATCACAGGTATGAGCCACTGCATCCGGCCTCAACATTCTTAAAGAAAAAAAATTTCAACCCAGAATTCCCTATTTGGCCAAACTAAGCTTTATAAGAGAAGGAGAAATAAGATCCTTTTCAGAAAAGCAAATGCTGAGGGAATGTGTTATCACCAGATCTACCTTACAAGATATCCTGAAGGAAGCACTAAATACGGAAAGCAAAAATTTTTACCAGCCACTACAAAAACACTCTGCAGTACAGAGACCAGTGACGCTATAAAGCAACCAAATAAAATATCTACAAAATAACCAGTCAACATCATGATGGCAGGATCTAATCCACATATAATTATACTAACCTTGAATGTAAATGGGCTAAATGCTTCAATTAAAAGACACAGTGGCAAGCTGGGTAAAGAACCAAGACCAATTTGTATGCTGACTTCAAGAGACCCATCTTACATGCAATGATGCACATAGGCTCAAAATATAAGGATGAAGAAAAATCTATGAAGCAAATCGGAAATAGAAAAAAAGCAGGAGTTGCTATAGTAGTCCCAGATAAAACAGGCTTTAAATCAATGAAAACCATGAAAGACAAAGAAGGGCATTACATAATGGTAACATGTTCAATTCAACAAGAAGATCTAACTATCCTAAACATATATGCACCCAACACAGGAGGACCTGGATTCATAAAGCAAGTTCTTAGAGACCTTCAAAGAAACTTAGACTCCAACACAATGATAGTAGGAGACTTCAACATCCCTCTGACAATATTAGACAAATCACTGTGACAGAAACTTAAAAAGATATTCAGGACCCAAACTCCACACTGGATCAACTGGACCTGATAGACATCTACAGAAATCACCAGTGCTGCCCCCTACCAAAAAACCCCAAAATATACATTCTTCTCAGTGCCACATGGCACATACTCTAAAATAAATCACATAATTGGAAATAAAACACTCTTCAGCAAATGCAAAAGAACTGAAATTATAACAAATGATTTTGGACTACAGCACAATCATATTAGAAATCAAGACTAAGAGATTAACTCAAAACCATACAATTACATGAGAATTGAATAACCTGCCCCTGAATGACTTTTGGGTGATTAATGAAATTAAGGCAGAAATTAAGAAGTTCTTTGAAGTTAATGAAAACAAAGATACAGCATACCAGAATCTCTGGGACACAGGTAATACAATGGTAAGAGGGAAATTTATAGCACTAAATGCCCACATCACACACACACACACACACAAATATCAGATTAAAAACCTAACATTATTACTAAAAGAACTAGAGAACCAAAAGCAAACAAATAGCAGGCTAGTAGAAGACAAGAAATAACCAAAAGAGCTGAACTTAAGGAGATTAAACCACAAAAACCATTTAAAGATCGATGAATCCAGGAGCCAGTTTGTGAAAAAAATTAATAAAATAGACCACTAGCTAGATTAATAAAAAAGAAAAAAGAGAAGAGTCAAATAAACACAATCAGGCACAGCAAGGGGGATACTACCATTAACCCCACAAACGTACAAGCAATCATTGACAAATATTATGAATACCTCTATGCACATAAACTAGAAAATCTAGAAAAAAAATGAATAAATTCCTGGATCCATCACCCTCTCAAGATGTAACTGGGAAGAAATTGAATCCCTGAACAGACCAGTAACGATCTCTGAAATTGAGTCAGTAATGAATAGCCTACCAAGCAAAAGACAGCTCAGGACCATACGGATTCACAGTTGAATTCTACCAGATGTACAAAGTGCTGGTACCATTTCTGCTTTCTGCTTAAACTATTCCAAAAAATTGAGAGGAGGGACTCCTTTCTAACTTATCCTATGAGGCCAACATCATCCTGATACCAAAACCTAGCAGAGACACAACAATAATAAAAAAGAAAACTTCAGGCCAATATCCTTGTTGAACATTTATGCAACAAAATACTGGAGAACCAGATCCAGTAGCACATCAAAAAGCTTATCCAACATGATCAAGTGGGCTTCATCACTAGGATGCAAGGTTGGTACAATGCACACAAATCAGTAAATGTGATTCATCATGTAAACAGATCTTAAGACAAGAAAACACGTAATTATCTCATTAGATATAGAGGAGGCTTTCAATAAAATTCAACACCACTTCAGGCTAAAATCTCTCAATAAAGTAGGTATTGAAGGAACATGCCTCAAAATAATAAGAGCTGTCTCTGACAAACCCACAGCCAACATCATACTGAATGGGAAAAAGCTGGAAGCATTTCCCTTGCAAACTGGCAGAAGACAAGAATGCCCTCTCTCACCACTTCTATTCAATATATTACTTGAAGTCTTGTCTAGGGAAATAAGGCAAGAGAAAGAAACAAAGGGCATCCAAAGATAAATAGAGGAAGTCAAAGCATCCCCGTTTGCAGAGGACGTAATCCAATATCAGGAAACTCCATAGTCTCAGCCAAAAATCACCTTAAGCTGATTAGCATCTTTTGCAAAGTCTCAATTTGCAAAAAAAGCTAACATTTCTATATACCAACAATAGTCAAGCCAAGAGCCAAATCAGGAACACAATCCCATTTGCAATTACCAAAAAAGAGTAAAACACCTAGAAATACAGCTAACTAGGGAGATGAAAGATCTCTATAAGGAGAACTACTACAAAACGTGGCTCAAAGATATCAGATACTACACAAACAAATGAAAAAGCTTTCCATGCTTATGGAGAGGAAAAATCAACATCCTTAAAATGGCCATAATGCCCAAAGCAATTTATAGATTCAATCCTATTCCTACTAAACTACCATTGACATTTTTCACAGAACTAGAAACAACTATTTTAAAATTCCTATAGAACCAAAAAAGAACCTGAATACCCAAGGCAACCCTAAACAGAAAGAACAAAGCTAGTGGCATCATGTTACCTCACTTCAAACTATACCACAGGGCTACGGTAACAAAACAGCATGGTACTAGTACAAAAATAGACACGTAGACAAATGGAACAGAATAGAGAACCCAGAAATAAGACTGCACACTTACAATCATCTGATCTTCAACAAACCTGACCAAAAAAATAAAATAAATAAAATAAATAAATAAAACAAAACAATGGGGAATGGATTCCCTATTCAATAAATGGTGCCGGGATAACTGGCTAGTCATATGCAGAAGATCGAAACTGGACCCCTTTCCTATATCATACAAAAAATTATCTCAAGATGGATTAAAGATTTACATGTAAAACCCAAAATTGCAAAATTTTTGAACGACAACCTAGGCAATACCATTGTGAACATAGGAACAGGAAAATATTCCATGACAAAATCACAAAAAGCAATTTTAACAAAAGCAATAATTGACTAATGAGATTTAATTAAACTAAAGAGCTTCTGCATAGCAAAATGAACTATTAACAGAGTGAACAGACAACCTACAGAATAAGAAAATTTTTGCAAACTATGCACCTGACAAAGGTCTAACATCCAGCATTTGCTTAAGGAACTTAAACAAATGGGTACTTGGTATGTACCCAAAGGAATATAAATCCTTCTATTATAAAGACACATGCACATATATGTTCATTGAAGCAGTATTGACAATAGCAAAATAAATGAAATCAACCTAAATGCCCATCAATAATAAACTGGATAAAGAAAATGTGGTACATACACACCTTCGAACGCTATACAGATATGAATAAGAATGAGATCCTGTTCTTTGCAGGAACATGGATAGACATGGAGGCCATTATTTTTAGCACACTGATGCAGAGACAGAAAAGCAAATACCACATATTCTCACTTATACATGGGAACTTAAAAATGATGAGAACACATAGACACGTAGAAAAGAATTACAGACACTGGGACCTATTGGAGGGTGCAGACTGGGAGGAGAGGATCAAGAAAAATAACTAATGAGTACTAGGTTTAATACCTGGGTGATGAAATAATCTGTACGACAAACCCCCATGGCACAAGTTTACCTATATAGAAAACCTGCCCGTGTACACCTGAACTTAAAATAAATTATAAAAAAAGAAAATACTGAAGTACATTTCTATTAAAACAGGGGTTAAGAAGGTGTAATGAGTAATCAGTACAAATCAAAATAGGAAGATTTGTATCTTCCCACACTAAAAAAAAAGATGAAGAAAAAGACTGAATGTTTACCTTACATGTTTTTCCCTATTGAAAGGAGTTTCACACTTTTGTTAAATATTTGTGTTGGGAATAATTAAGGATAAATACATAAAAAACTAAGCCAAACTAAGCCAAAATAATCAAGAAAATTTGAAAATGAGAAAATAAGTAGCATCACACAACAAGGAAATGATTCATCATGATACACAGCAGCACACAAGGCTTAGTATTGAAAAATATATATTTAGCCATAATTTGTATGTATAAATAATTACTGAAGCAATAATTGTCACACATGAGATACAAAATTTATCTTGGACGCATAGGATTAGCAAATGTAAATGGTGAGTGATGAAGAAACAGGGCTAAAGTTGTATTTTTCCTATTGAGAAGTTAATAGATATAATGTATCAAAGTGAAAACAGACAGTATAGACACATTATTTAGAAATACCAGAAAGAATAGCTATAGCAATTAGAAGTAGTCACCTTTGGAGAATGAGACACATGTTAATGCAAGTATCTTCTTAGTTTTTATGATAGCAATTTTTTTTTTTTTTTTTTGTAGGTGGAGTTTTGCTGCTGTTGCCCAGGCTGGAGTGCAATGGTGGGATCTCTGCTCACTTTAACCTCCGCCTCCCAGATTCAAGAAATAAGAGCTTAAGTGATTATTTACAATTACTTAAGCAATAATTGTCACATATGAGATACAAAAATTTATCTTGGATGCATAGGGTTAGCAAATGTAAATGGTGAGTGATGTGGAAACAGGGCTAAAGCTGTATTTTTCCTATTGAGAAGTTAATAGATATAATGTATCAAAGTGAAAACAAACAGTATAGATACATTACTTAGAAATACCCGAAAGAATAGCTATAATAATTAGAAGTAGTCACCTTTAGAGAATGAGAGCTGGGAGTAGGGTGTTTTAAGACTTATGGTGCTACTTGACTTTTTAAAACTAGGTGCATATGTTAACTTTGATAAGAAGAAAATTTAGTGAAATAACATGGGAAGAGAAGCCAGGAAGACCAGAGCAGTAGTTGCATCGAAGGTACAGAAAGGTACAGAGATGAATTCTGCTCTCTAATAATTTCAATGTTGTGTTGATAATGATATCACCTTGAACATGTAAACCACTTTGCAAATAACAAGGAACCTGTAAAAAGATCAAGAGAAGTACATTTTCTCCAAGTGCCTCTCATCTTTACATCGCTTCATCTTTTCTGATGTTCTTCACTTTGTGCAACGTCCTTCAACGCTTCTCAATGGCAAACGCCTACTCATTTCTCACAATGACTCTAAAAAATCACCCTTTCTGTAAAGCCTTTGCACATAGTCCTCCCTGTCACAACCACATTACTTCCTCATTTAAGCCTCCCATCACATTTGCCTGTGGTTTCATCACAGCACCCCCATGCTTGCTCTCTCTGGCACTATGAGTTACTTACCTATTTGTCTCCCTGATGGACTGTGAGCCACTGTTGAGTTGGGATATGTTTTATTCATGGTTGTGACCTCCTGCCTTTCACGGAATCAAGGAACATACTAAGTCGTAATTCATATCTGCTTAATTAATGAGTTAGAGCACTGCTGCACATCAGAGAAGGGGGTAGGGCAGGTATCATTAGCTTCCTTTGGCAGGTTCTTGGAGGGCTGAGCATCCTGCCCAAAGTCACACACTTAGCAACTCTATAGTACTTTTGGGCTTTGACGGAGTTTATTTCTCACATGCATATCATTAAGGGGGGTGGATTATTACCAAGATAATCATGATCTCCCCACCAAGTCCCTTAGTATACTCAGTAGGCACAGAATCTAGGTTAAACTAAGCACCGGGACTGGCCCCATATGTCCCTTGGCCTTTTCCTGGTGGCTAGGTAGCTTTGTGTCCCATAGCAGAGTCATCCCTGAGGAGCCTTAGGGCACTTCAAAGTTAGTGACTCTCACTTTCCTCCTACCAGGTCCCACTGGGCTCCCAGCCTCCAACAAGATCTGCCTACTTTCAGAGGCCCCAGGCTCAAGACTGACAAGTGAATGGTAATGTGATTCTCCAGCACTGAATTTTTTTGAGAGGATAAAACCTCAAGGGCACAGAGTAAATAAATGTTAAGGAAGAAAATCACCGATGTTAATATGAAACATGTTATGCATTATTACATGGCAATAATAACCCTTTACTTACAGAATATCTGGTTTTATGTGTTCTTTCTTTAAGTACTTGAAGCTTATTTATACAATGCAGAGTCATAAATGTTTTGAAAAATAAAATTTTCTAAGAGCAGGTGTAATTGCAACAGCTCAAGTGCCAACCCTCAATAAATGTTAATGGAATGATTGGAGGCTTACTAATAGTAGTAATAAAAAGATTTTCCAAAATCTCCATTGAAATTTTAAACTAGGTAAAATTCCCATGCCAAATATTTCGTACCAATTAGTGCTCAATGGCTTTGTTTTGATTTTTATCAGTAATACTATGTCTCCTTAACAACAAAAACTCAAACAAGATATTCTCGATACTGTCCAAAGAGAACTTGCTTTTAACCATTCCTTCATTATCTTTGAGTCCAACTAAAGTGCAAAATTATTGAGGCTCCTTGTCATTTTACCCCTTTCCATTAACAGTGAAGTGCTCGGTAGTCTTTTATTTATTTATTTATTTTGACATGAAAAGCCCAGGGAGTTCCCAGACAGTGTAAATAAAGGGAAACATACTGATATAGTAAACAATATGCAAAATGTACCATGTTAGGTTACTTGCAAAATAAATTTATTCTAATGGGTTTGTTCCTAGACTATTCTGCAAGTGTATGTGTGTCTACACAGTGTGTGTGTGCATAATGACAATTTCTCTGTAAAGTATTGAACGTATATATTGTACAGTGATTACTCGTATCTCTTCATGAACTATAAATAAATTTGGAGCTAAGAAACAGGTCAAGGTTGCACAAACTAATGTGGCAGTCCAGCATATACAGAAGTGTTTGCGTATTACGGAGGTAATGTTCAAATGCATTCATATTGTTAAAAAGCTAAACTTTACAGACTTACACATTGTAAAATATCAAAGTCCATCTTGTAAATAACCTCTCCCATTCTTCCCAATGATCAATACCTTTCCTTCATTTTAGGGAATTATGTAAGTTTGTTATTCATTCTTCCAGTCCCCTTTGTTATACATTAATACATTTATCTATATAATAGATAATATGCAAATCAGTATGCCTAATTAACACTTTTATTCCACCATGTTATTCTTTATTTCTTAAATATATACATTTCATACTACAAGCAATTAATACATGTACATTTATTCATTTTATTCTATGGAACATAACCATAGGCATTTCTCATATTATTTCATATTCTTCAAAAATATTAAGATATTTGCCATATATTATACCTATATTTGGACATTCATATTGTTTTAAAAATTTTGCAGGTGGGTGCAGTGGCTCATATCTATAATTCCAGCACTTTGGGAGGCCAAGGCCAGTGGACCACCTGAAGTCAGAATTTGAGACCAGCCTGGCCAACATGGTGAAACCCCATCTCTATTAAAAATTCAAAAAATTAGCCAGGCGTGGTGTCAGGCTCCTGTCATCCCAGCTACTTGGGAGGTTAAGGCAGGAGAAATTGCCTGAACTCAGCAGGCAGAGGTTGCAGTGAGCCGAAATTGCATCATTGCACTACAGCCTAGGCAACGAGAAAAACTCCATCTCCAAAAAAAAAAAAACAAAAAAAAATTGCTATTATAAAAAATAAGAAGATACTTGCATTAATATGTATCTAAATTTGAGATGAGCACTTTGGCATTGATTTGAAAAATCTTGGGACTTTTTATACAGATTGACAAATTGTTTTTCTTTTTCTTTTTTTTTTTTTTTGAGACAGTCTTGCTCTGTCGCCCAGGCTGGAGTGCAGTGGCACAATCTCAGCTCACCGCAAGCTCTGCTCCGCCTCCCGGGTTCACGCCATTCTCGTGCCTCAGCTTCCCAAGTAGCTGGGACTACAGGCGCACGCCACCACGCCCGGCTAATTTTTTTTTTGTAATTTTAGTAGAGATGGGGTTTCACCATGTTAGCCAGGATGGTCTCGAACTCCTGACCTCGTGATCCACCCGCCTCGGCCTCCCAAAGTGCTGGGATTACAGACGTTAGCCACCGGGCCCGGCCGACAAATTGTTTTTCAGACAGGATGCATCAGTTTGCATTTCCATTGCTAATTGTATGAGTTGCCATCTCTCATATTTTTATCATTGAGTATCACTATTGTTAACATTTGATCAATTGATTGTTGAATACTATTTTTTAAAGAATAAAATTCCCAATTTTTATTTCCTTTATTAGTGCTAAGGCTGAACATTTTGAGTTAATTAACCATTTAATTTTGTTACTTTTCTGAAACAAAACCACTGATTTAATTTACTCATTTTTAAATTTATGTTATTGTATTTCTTATAAACCTACCTGTATTGCTATTTCTATATAAAATATATTAGTTTTGTGAATAATTGTTCCTAGTATTTCAACATTATTTGGCTTATAGTTTTGATTATGATGATTATGACATGCAAATATTTTTAATTATTCTCTCTTAAAATCTTGATTATTTTCCATTGTTTGCTTTTAATCTTAGAAAGCGATTGTTACCTCATGGAATCTTTATTCATTTCCTATATTTTATTATAACATATTACCTGTACTCTATCTGTAATTTATTTTGGTGTATTTTAAGTTTCATTTGTTTTGTTAATTTTCAATTTCATTTTTTATATATAGCCAGGTTTCACATTTTTAATACAATAATTCATATTTTGTTGTAAAGTTTTTTATTGTACATTGTTATTACATAATTAAATAAAAGAAAGAGCCCAGAGGAACCCTTCAGAAACCTCTCTATTCACCCATTCTAAAACTTATACTGGTTCTTTACTACTTTTTCCTTTTATTTTTAACATGGTTATTCCAGTAAAATAATATACAAAAAATTGTACATATCTGAAATGTATAATTTGATATGTTTTGGCATATTTAAACATCCCAGAAACCTTGAACACAATCAAGGTAATAAAGATATTAATCACCCGCCAAAGTTTCATTATACACTATGCAATCCCTCTCACTAATCCCTTTGACTACACCTCCACACTTGCCCAGGGAGCCAGTGCTCTGCCTTCTGTCACTGTAGATTGTTTCATATTTTCTTGGAATTATATAACTTGAACCATAGGGTGTGATATTTTTCTTTGTGTGGCTTCCATTATTTCAAATTATTTTGAGATTCATCCATGTTGTAGTGTGGATCAGTAAATCACACCTTTGTATTACTGAATAATTTCTAATCATTTTAATTCTGAGGAATACTGTTTGCCCACTCATTTATTAACATTTGGGTTGTTTCCAGTTAAGGGCTATCATAAGCTTGCTATGAGCATTTACATACAAATGCTTAGTCGTCTTAATTTTTGTCATTCTAATACATTTGTAGTGGTATTTCATTACATATTTCATTTGCATTTCCTAAGGACTGATCATACTTGCATATTTTCATGTGTAGATTTGTTGACCATGTATCTTTCTGGTGAAGAATAGTATGCTAAAATCTATTCTCCATTTTTAGTCGTCTACTTAGTGGATTTTTTATTGAGTTTTGATAATTCTTCATCTATTCTGATACAAAAACTTTAACAGACATGGTTAACAAATATTTTCTCTTAGTCTGTGACTTGCCTTTTTATTCTTTTAACATTGTGTTTTAAACAGCAGTTTTTTATTTTGATGATGTCTAATTTTTCAATTTGATTGTGTATGAATAATGCTTTCAATGTTTAAGTTAAGCAGTGTTTGCCTAAACCAAAATTACAATGATTTTTTTTCTAAAAGATTTGTATCTGAAGGTTTTCATGTAGGTATATGATACACTCTATTTAATTTTTGTGTATGGCCTATAAATACATACTAAAGTTCATTTTTACATATGAGTATACAACTATTCCAGGATTATTTGTTGAAAAACTACACTTCGTCCACTGAATTACTTTTGCACCTTTGTAAAAAACCTGTAGTTCATGTATATTTAATTCTATTTATAGATTCTCTGATCTGTTCTACTAAACAATACCATGTTGATGATATCACATTGTCTCCATTGCTATAACTTTATAGTAACATTTGAAATAGAGTAAAGACTTACAACTTTGCCATTTTTTTCCCCAGTTGTTTTGATTATTTTGGGACTTTTGCATTTCCATATATATTTTAGCATTATCTTACCAATTTGTACAAAAAGTCTGTTGGGGTTTTGATTATGATTGTGTTGAAACTACAGATCAATTAGGGGAGATCTCATAGTTTAAAAATATTGAATCTTTCTGGCCAGGCATGGTGGGTCATATCTGTAATCTCAGCACTTTGGGAGGCTGAGGGAGGCGGATCACAAGGTCACGAGATCGAGACCATCCTGGCTAACACAGTGAAACCCCGTCTCTACTAAAAATACAAAAAAAAAATTAGCTGGGCATGGTGGCAGGCACCTGTAGTCCCAGCTACTTGGGAGGCTGAGGCAGGAGAATGGCATGAACCCGGGAGGCGGAGCTTGCAGTGAGCCGAGATCACGCCACTGCTCTCCAGCCTGGGCGACAGAGCGAGACTCTGTCTCAAAATATATATATAGAATCTTTCTACCAATGAGCAGGGTATAATTTTTTCTAATTTACGGTGTTTTCTACAAGTCAAGTTTGTGGATCATGCTCTTCATATCTTTGATATAATTATTAATTTTATATTTATTTCATCAATTATTGAGAGACAGGTGTGAAATCTCCCACTTTGAGTATAGAGTTAATTATTTCTCCTTTAATTTCATTAGTTAGTATTATATATATTAGAGCTTTGTTATTAGGGGTATAAATATTTAGGAATATATTCTCTTCTTGAATTGACCTCAATATTATGAAATGTCCTTGTTTAACCTGGCATTATTCTTTGCTTTGAAATTCTCTTTCCCATATTAACTTAGCTTCTTTAGTGTTTCTTGTTCAGTGTTAGCCAGACATATTATTTTTCATCCTTTTATTCTTATTTATTTTTACTTATCTTTTCCTTTATTTTTAAAGTGTGTTTATTTGTAGGCATCATTTTGTTGGGCTGTCCTTTTTTATCCAACCTGAAAACCTGCTTATTAATTGTGTTATAAACACTATGTACTTTTAACGTGATAATTAATCATGTTAGCTTTAAATACAGTAACTTGTAGTCTTTGGATAGTATACTATAGTATTTAAGTTTATCCTATTTTCTGTCTGTTCACTTTGTCCTTCCTTCTTTTTAATTATTCCAAAATCCTTTATTCTTACATTGTAGCTATGTTGGCTTGCATAGACTGTAACATTTTGTTTTGTCATTTTACTGATTTATTAAGTTTTACATCTTTACCTTATTGTTGTCTACATTCAAGAGATATTCTACTTTACATAAAATAACCATAGCATTAATACTATGCTATTCTATTTGATACTTATTCTTCTCAATATTAGTGTCATTGCTGTCATACAGTATATTTTTACATGTGGTAGAAACTCTAAACTACCGATTAGTATTTGTAAACACTCAATTACCATGGAAGTGACTTAAATAAAAATAAAACTATCCAATACATTTAACTGTGCAGGTATGTTGTCTTTGCTCTCTATTTCTTTATGTGCATCCATGCTCCCATCTAGTATCATTTCTTCTCCCTCATTAAGAGCTTCCTTTAATATTTCATATAGTGTGGGTCTCCTGGTGGTGAACTTTCTTCAGCCATTGTTTGTCTACAATGCCTTTTAACCTTTATTTTGTAAAGATATCTTCTCTGGGTATAGAATTCTGGGTCGAACTTTTCTTTTACCACGATTTAAAAGACATAGGTCTGGGGGTGTGCTGCAGTGTCTTAGCAGTCTGGAGTGGCTGGGGTGACAAGAACCATGAGAAGCCAAGTAGATCCACTCGAGGAAAAACCCCAGAACTGAAGTTACAGAAAATGAATTACAGCAGCACAATGGCATCTAGATTATGTTTGCTTTTGTCTCTAGCTTGTGTTAGCAGAGCCTAATATTCAATTATATAGAGAGCTTACTTTACTATTCTAATTGTGCTGAGATCCCAAAGGTAAAAGACCCCCATCCTTCCAGATAGCAGCAGGGCTGCATGAAGGCTGACAGGCCCCCGGCCCCCACATCCCTTGTCCTTCTTAGAGGCTAAAAGCCTATTTTGTCCCTGGTGGTGGAATAGCCCCGTTTAGCCTCTTGTCAGTGAAAGCCATCAGTCCCACATACGTCTCCATGAGGAGGAGACCTCCAAGACCGTCACACCATTTGCTTGTGTTGGTTGCTGAATACAGGGAAGTACCCAGTATCTCGAATGCCTGTGGTGGCAAATATATTTACACTTGGTGTCAAATTTTGTATTTCAACATTTAATCATTTTTTTTTTTTTTTGAGACCAGTCTCGCACTGTCGCCCAGGCTGGAGTGCAGTGGCGCGATCTTGGTTCACTGCAGCCTCCATCTCCCGGGTTCAAGCAATTCTCCTGCCCCAGCCTCCCAAGTAGCTGGGATTACAGGCGCCCGCCACCACGCCCAGCTAATTTTTTGTATTTTTGGTAGAGACAGGGTCTCACTATGTTGGCCAGGCTGATCTCGAACTCCTGACCTTGCGATCCGCCCGTCTTGGCCTCCCAAAGTGCTGGGATTACAGGCGTGAGACACCACGCCCGGCCTAATCAATTATTTTAAAGCTCATTCAAATGCAGCCAGGAGACTAGTTGACTAAGATCAGACTGCGCCTTCAGCTCCCACGTGAATCGCTCTTCTTTTGTAAAGGTATGTTTGACCTAAAGTCACACTTCTTCTAAAATTCATCCAGTTAATACTTGAAGTATCTTTCCAAACCCAAGAAGGTTTACAGAAAATCATTTTAGGAAAATTTATCAATTTGAGAAAGTCACCTTGACAGTTTTTTTCACACAATGTTGACAACTATATGTATTCTAAGTTTGTATTGTATTCATCTTTCAAAGGCAATTGGGGAGTCTGCTTTTTGGAGAATGCACTTTTATAAAGGAATCATGTCAGATCCTCACGAAGCAGCTGATGCCTGCCTTGCTTCCTACAGCTCCCACGTAGATGTGGGGCTCTGTCAAGGCCTGGCGTTATACAGGCCGGAGCTTCCCTACACCCTGGAGGATTTCCGCACTGGGATCAACGCACTTCCCTGCAACCGTGCAAACCGCCTGCTTATTGACTGGAAGCTTTGTCCATACGCTTGACGTGCTGGCTCGCCAGTTCTTTCTTTCCCCTCAGAACTGTTGTAGCTTTAAGCAAAATGACGTGGTGTGGTCCCAGAGCGTCCTGCCGCCTGCGGGATGCTCAGAGCTGCCTCAGAAACCCACCAAGGACTTCAGCCTTTGTGTTTATAAAGACATTTAGAATCAGATAGATGTTTCTTTTTTGAAGTTGTTATTAAAGTAGGTGCAACAACCAACATAATAATAATAGTAATAATAATAATAATAATAAAAAGATAGAGGACCACTGTCTTCTAGTTTGCATTGTTTTGAATAAGGAATATAATACCACCTTTATCCTTTTTCCTGTCTGTGACTTGTCTATTTTCAATGATTGGTTTAATAGTTTTATTTATCATTGATTTTGGGCAATTCGATTATGGTGTACATATAATAGTGCTCTTAATGTTTTGTGTGTATGTTTGGGTGGGTGCACGTGGCTGGGTTCATTACGTTTCTTGAGTCTTTAATAGTTTTATCGACTTTAGAATGGCTCACCAATTTTAAATATATATATATATTTTTTTCTTCTTTGGGACTGCGATTATATGTATTTTAGGTTGCTTTATTTGTCCACAGCTCACTTGTATTCAGTTGATGTTGTTTTTGTTTTTGTTTTCTCTTTTTTCTTCCATTTCTATCCCAGGTAACTTCTACTGGTCTGTGTTCAAGTTCACTAAGAGTTTTATCAGCAATGTTTATTCTGCCAATCATTTTACCCAATGTATTTTTAAATTACACATTGTAAGTTTTATCTCTAGAAGTTCAATCTGAGTATTTTTATATCTACTATGTCTCCACTTATCTTTTAAAACCTATAGAATACATTTAAATAAATATTTCTATGTGCTGATCTGCTAATTTCTGATTTGCACTGGAGTCACATCAAAATCAATTTTTAATTTATTTTCCTTCTAATAATGGTTCATAACTTTCTCCTGGTTTTTATTTCTGGTAATATTTTAATAGATGCCAAACATTGTAAATTGTACCTTGCATGGCACTGAATATTTTTGCTTGTATGAATGTGTTTTAGTGTTATTTTTGTACACTGTATAGTAACTTGGAAACAGTTTGATCCTTTTCAGTTGTTTTAAAATTTGTTAGGTATTACCTGAACAGTTCTCAGTCGAGGATTAATTATTACCCATCATTGATGCAAGACCCTTTAGTGAGAGGCCCTTCTTTAAAACAAGACACATTGTCCCAGGAATCACAAAGTTTCTCTGGTCTCACTGGTGGCAACAGGCATTGTTTCTGGCTCTCTACTCTTTTCAGGTCTCTTTTTTTCCCCTCAGCCTCAAGTCATTTGCTCATATTCATGTGCTCATCTGCTGAAAACTCAAACAGAACTGTGTTCCATCGTCCAAAGTTCTCTCTTTCTCTGTGTGCAACTTTCTCCTCTCTGTATTCCGTAATATAAACTGGCTATCTTAGACTCCCCAGATTCTCAACTCTGTCTCCTCAGTTTACAGAGGCCACGAGTCTCCTCCAGGGCTTTGCATCTCTGCGCTGTATCCTGGAAACATCCATGGCAATAAGAACAAAAATAGTAGGGCTCAGTAGGTCTTCCCAGCCATGCTGAACTGGGAGTCAATTAAACCTCCTTCCTTTATAAATTACCCTGTTTGGGGTATGTCTTTTTAACAGTGTGAGAACAGACTAATACACTGAGTAACATAAATTACATTGAGATATAATAGTATTTTCTGGAATTGTTTGCAATGAGTGTCATAATGAATTGTGATGAAATCTGATTAGATGAAATCTAATACCAGACCACTGATTTTACTTGGGAAGCTAAAAATTACCATTACTCCAAGAGTCAGTCTTCATAGAGGATCTTCTCCATCAAGTATGTTTGTTGTTGCATGCATCCATTTCAAGGCATTAAAGTACATTTTACCTATAGAGCTGAGTCCCTCGACAGCAGAGATCTTGCTTTAATGAACCCAGCTTATGGAGTGGCCAGCAGGTTGCTTGGCATAGAGCAGGACCTCAGTACATCTTGCATAATAAATGAAGGTCTCGGAGCTTGCACTCCACAATGTACATTGAATGACTTTTTTTTTTTTGAGATGTAGTCTCACTCTGTTGCCCAGGCTGGAGTGCAGTGGTGCAATCTCGGCTCTCTGCAAGCTCTGCCTCCCGCGTTCACACCATGCTCCTGCCTCAGCCTCTGCAGTAGCTGGAACTACAGGCGCCCACTCACCACACCCAGCTAATTTTCTGTACTTTTAGTAAAGACAGCTTTTCACTGTGTTAACCAGGATGGTCTCGAGCTCCTGACCTCGTGATCTGCTCGCCTCAGCCTCCCAAAGCGCTGAGATTACAGGTGTGAGCCACTGTACCCAGCCCATTGAATGACTTTTAATGTACCTTGAAGCCGGGCGTGGTGGCTCACGCCTGTAATCCTAATATTTTGGGAGGCCAAGACAAGTGACTCACTTGAGATCAGGAGTTCGAGACCAGTTTGGCCAACGAGAGGAAACCCCATCTCTACTAAAAATACAAAAATTAGCCAGGCGTGGTGGTGTAGTCCAAACTACTCAGGAGGCTGAAGCAGGAGAATTCTTGAACCCAGAAGGTAGAGGTTGCAGTAAGCCGAGATAGCACCACTGCACTCTAGCCTGGGCAACAGAGACAGACTCTGTCAAAAAAAAAAAAAAAAAAAAGGTACCTTGAACTTCAAGTCACTAATCTGGCCCTAACGACAAAAATCAATAGAAGCTCTTTCATATTAAACGTGCTATGCTCAGTGACAGAATTTATTGAGAAACATGAAGGACATATGAGCCACCCAGCTGTAGGAAAAACAATCACAGTAAAATGAAAAATAATTTAAGATACAATAAATGTGATTCTTTATGAATACTGACTGAATTTCCCTTCCCACCTGTCTTATATTGTTTTAGGATTTACTGTAACCTTTTTATATTTAGAGAGAAAAATAATACATGATTGGATTCCAGAATTGCAATTGTCTGTTGAAAGTTTAACATCATTGTCTTGAATTCCCTTAGAAATTCAACACCTAATTATTTATGGCATAGAAATGCCATAAATAAAAATCTGGGTGTATTCCATAACAGTTCATAACAAGAAACTTAAAAAAGAGCGCATAAAACTTCAAATTATTCTGTTGATACTTCCAAGAGTGGTATGTGTCTTTTTCCTATAAACTGAAGTAGATAAACTATTAGCTCAGCAATTTAGAATTTAATATAAAAACCAAGATTTATATCTCTTTCACCATATAAAATTATGTTGTAATAATTCTGAGTGTGAAAATCAGTGCCTATATCTATGTTTCTTTAACGGTAAAAGTCAATGAATCCCTTTATTTACTTAGCAGGTTCATCATTTCTCAAGTCATGATATCTATGCATTATTAGTCTGATGGCAAGGTGAGGAGTTAGGGATAAATCCTCAGAGAGGTGTACGCTGCTTTCTAAGGCAAAGACCTCTGCATTGTCTTTAAGCAAGTGGAGAGTGTCAGCCATAAATAGGAAGAAGTGGATCACTTCTGCAAGCCCCGAGGGTTCAGGAGAATATTGGATTTTAAGGTTCTTAAATGCGTTGTCTCAGACATCCCCACTCTGGATATCCCTCTGTTCCTGATCTTTAGCTATCAGACTTTCTGAGGTTGAGAATGTAATCTTGGCAGGAGTCCTTTTATCCTTATAGTTAATTCCTTGGCCTGATGCTCAGCTGTATCTTCCTTTTGGCTGCATGAAATGGGTATATATTAATATGCCACCAAAGAGGCTCCCTACTTTTACATTTTGTTTCAACTTGGCAATTATTAATACTCTTCAAGCTTTTATCTTCTTTATTTTTCTTTATTAATATACTCAACAAGATGCATTACATTTAACCACCTCTGTAAGATAATTTCTCCAGAATCACTAAAGCAGATTAGCCTCAGATGACCAAGCAAACGAGTGTTTTTTTTTTTCCATTTCTTACAAGAAGGAGACTCAGAACTATATCACACGTTCATGTGATAGAAAAGAATACACAGATATGCCCTTACCCCCCAAAGTTAATTCCTCCATGTGTACTATAATATAGTCTGAAAGCTCCTGGAGAGACTAACATTCTGAAAAATAAGATATTGCTCCACTGTATCAGTGACATCATGTTAAGTGAGCTGGATGAGTGACAAATGACAAGTGTGTTGGAGGCCTTGCTGAGATTTATGTACTCCATATGGTAGGCAATAAACTCAAAGATTCGGGGTCCTGCCATGTCAGTAAATACTTTAGGGATATACTGGGCTGGGAACACTGGAACATCCGCTATGAAATAAAGAACAAATTGTTGCATCTTATCCCTCCCAGCATCAGGAAAGAAGCACAGTGCCTGTAAGATTCTTTGGGTTCTTGAGGCATCATTCTGACACTTGGCAATGCTGCCACACCCATTTCCCCCATGACATGGAGGTCTGCCAGTTCTGAGTGGGCCCCAGAGCAGGAAAAGGCTCTTGCAGCAGGTCCAGACTGCAGCACAAGCAGCTCTGTCACTTGAGCCATAGGACCCAGCAGACACGGTAGGACTAAACGTATCTGTAGTCAGAAAAGATGTTGTGTAACATTTACAACAAACCACAATAAAAGAATTATAATGGATACCTCTAGGGTTCCAAGGCAAGACCATGCCATTTGCATCAGAGTTATCCACCATTCGAGAAACAGCCACTGGTGTCCTGTTAGGCCTTAAGAAACATAACACCTGACCACAGAAGAACACGTGATAGGAGGACTTTGGCCAGTGAGATCCGTCAGAACCTAGCATACACTACTCTTTCAATCCTGAGTATTGTAATTAAAAATATAGTTGCTACTATTTTAGGCAAATCATAGTAGCTATTTTTTTTTTTTTACTTTTTAATAATTTTGAAAATGTATTTAAAATTTGAAAATTTAAATATTCTGTATATATTTATGTACGAATATGCAAATATATGTATATATGTGTATATATTTCACATTTTGGAAAGCTTATGTTTAATTCCTTTACTGATAAGTCTATTGTTTTACTGCTTTTTATACATTAAGAATATTTCCTTTTAAGAATATTAACAAATATTAATAAAATTAACATTTATTCCATTTCCCACTTACAGTGTGCCATTTGACTTGTAGTTTTATTTATAACATTTTGGGGCACAGGAAATTGTCCTTATTCAATGTTTAGAAAGTAAATTTATTATCCTTTTATTCTGTGTCTTCCTTTGACATCAGTACATTAACTTAAGACACCAAGTTACTCAGTAAAAAATTTTACATTAAGAAAAATTCTACTCATAATACATTTGGAAAATTCATAGTGATGGAGAACAAAACCCAAAACTTCCTATTCTTCAAATATTAAAATCATCAATAAACAGGTTTCAGCATATTTCTCTCCCACATTTTAATATGTCTATTTTTCTGCATATTTTTAATAATGCCAAGTTTACAATTTTCTCTTTCACTTTTTCCCTTAACATTTACCCATTTCATTAGTGCCGGCTGTCTACTACCCAACCAGGGACACTCACCCTAACTATTGTTGTAAAATTGTCTTGCTTCTAATTTTTCCAATTATAAATAATGCCACAATAAACATCTTTGTATATAATCTTCCCTTATCCCAGGGAGTGGATTATTTCCGTTGGACACATTCAGACAAAATGGGATTCTGAGTCAAAGGACGTGAGGTACTGAAGAATATTAATATATACTGCCAAATTTCTCTGGCAGTATCTCCTCCCCAATTATATGAGCCTTCAAACTGTTTCTAACAGCAGAATCCACCGCTCTTGGTGCTTGTTTCGCCCTTTAAGCCATAGACATGCACATGTATATGCACATACACACAATCCACTCTTACCCTCTTACCCATGTTTTAAGTGGAAATTATAATAACATGTGCCTCTTTTGGCTATAGTTTAAGGTAAGGAAAAAGTAAATTGTGGCTTATGAGTTATTGATTGAAAGCAAGACATCATTTGTCAAAGCAGTCATTGGACTGAAATACCAGCAACTATACAAACACATATGCCCCAATCACAGGTTTTTTTGCTCAGGTTCTGTTATGGAAACACAAAGGCGTATTGATTACATTCTGGAATTAAAGCTCAACTGGATGGCTGCAAACATACCATTACCTATAATACATTTATTTTTGAGACTTGTTTAACTGTAGCAGCTAAGAAAATCAATGTGTGGGGCCCAGCTAGACTGACCTTCATCAAACAAAATAACCTTTTATTTCTTTTTTTTTCCCCCTCCACTCTTCACATAATTTTACTTCTGCTCCTCTATGGTCTCATGACCTCATGGTACTTAGAAAATTATACAAAAACTGTATTAGGTAGCTTGGAGTAAAGATGACTTGATTGAAACAGAGAGAGAAAGGGACATTTGCACAGGTTGTAATTAATGGCCCAGGGTAGAGGACCTGTATAAGCTATTAGCTAATGCATTTTGATTTTTTTTTTCATTTTTCTTTCTTCCCCCTTTGTGGGAGGTTGCTATCTTCCTTTGAGGGAAATAATTATGACATCTCAGAAACGTATTTAAAATAAACAAATAAAAGACTCTCAAGTGACAAAAAACATATAGACCTTATCAGAGGTGTTCAGATTTCTTAAAGAAAAGGCACATTACGTATTGGTAATGCAAACAGTTCTTTCATGTGAGATCTGTGTCTTTCATATTTTTGCAAAACATTTTGGCAAAGGCTTATTGGCTGAGGCTCCCCAGTCAAGGCCATTAGGAGTGGAGGTGGGTGAAAGAAAAAAAATAGGACCCTGGAGTACCATTGCCATGTTGGAGTTAAGCACATCAGTGTCATGGGGATAGGGAACATGATGGTTGAAGAGTGTACATTGACCTCATTAATTATATTTTTAAAATTATTTATTCATTTATATACGCTGAGCACTGACTTCCACTGAGGGACTGGTTGCTTACATGGTCATAGTCTGGCTGCACAAGTGGCCACTTGAATAAATGATAACAATTAATTCACTGAGCCAGCTTAGGAGTTGAAGCATGCCCAAAGCGATGCAGGCGATCCTACAGAAAGTCCCTATACGTAAGAGATCTGTAAAGGGCTTCCGGCAGAACAGTCCAGATTACTGGGCTGGGTTTGAAAAGCTATGTAGACATTGTTTTTTTCTGAGAACATGGAGAAGGAAATCCACATGGAGGGAGCAGCACTTTGCCCAGGATCCTTCAGGGAAGTCCGAAGATGATGTTGCTGTAGTAAAGGTCACATAGAGGGACTGGGAAGAGATGAAGCTGGAAAGGTATTTTGGGGCCATATGGGACAGTCTTTTAAGCCAGCTGGAGTTTTGATTTATGTTTCCTTTTCCCATAGGGGAATAATATGCTCTGCATTTGACCCTTTCAATCTATTTGCAAATAGTAGCCGAGTTGAGTCAGACCACTTAACACTTTTGCAAAATCTGTAATGACTTCCATTTTACTCAAAATAAAATCCAACTAACAATGAAATATAAGACAGTGCATGCTTGCCCCTCCTCCCTCTCATCTCTTATTGAGCTACTCTTTCATCCACTGTAATCCAGCCACAATGACCTCATAACTGTTCCTCAAACACTCCAGAGTCTTCAGCTCTTAAACTCCAGGATTCTCACCAGTGGCCAACAGTTTCTCAGACCTTTGGCTTTGTACTGAGTTACATCATCAGCTTTCCCAGTTTTGAGGCCTTCAAACATGGATTAAACCATTCTATTGGCTTTCCTGACAACCTATCATGGGACTTTCCTGCCATCATAAGTTGAGTGAGTCACTTCCCCTAATAAATCTCATCTCTCGCTTCTCTCTCTCTCAATGTATATATTTCCCTCTGGATAACCCTGGCTAAAACTAAGATCCAGACTAACTCTAGGTACTTGAGTACTGTTTGGAATGCCTGAGCAGGACCAGAGTGAGTCTTCGGGGAACTGGGGAGTACACAAAATGATTCCTGCTCTCATTGATTGGAGGGAAAATTTTCTCACAGTTGGAGAGAAAAGTTCCAAAGAAACAGATAGAAAATAGAGAAAAAGGGCTTTCAAATTGACCTGAAATCTTGACACTTTGTTGAAGGAAGAAATCATATTCTGAATGACAGTATCTGGTCTGGAATTGTTTCACAGGATGGGAAATGAATAGGAACTAAGAACTGCATAGTAAATTGTAATAAATAGTATGATTGGTCCATATGTCTAAGTGGCTTTAGCAAAAAGGATAGAAAGCTAATGAAGCTCTCTCTGATTTAGGATTTAGAATTTAAGTCATGATTAACACAATAACATTTGCTTTCATCAGCTGGCTAATGCAAAACAGTCTCTACCCAGAGATAATAATGGTCATGAGCAAGTCAACAATTGCTACCCAAAAGGGAGCAGCACTTTATGTGTCAGGTACTTTTAATGAAAGTTTTACGTAGTTTAATCCAAGAGATGGCAACAGCTTTCTGTAAAGAGCCAGATGGTAAAGATTTTGAAATTCAGGACATATGATCTCTGTCACAACTACCCAACTCTGCTATTACAGCAGAAACATAGCCACAGATGACACACAAACAAATTGGCATACTATGTTTTAATAAAACTTTATTTACAAAAATAAGAAAAGGCAGTGTCCAGATTTGGCCACGGGCTGTAATTTGATGACCTCTGGTTTAGTTTAGCTGATAGCCTTCCCAGTTCTATGGTCTTATTTTTAACCCCAATATATTGATTAGGGGACTGGGGCTAACTTAGGGCTAAGCTGAAATTTAGAGGGGGCAGTGTTCTAATACACGTCAATATAATTCCAATGCCTACATTCTTTATTCTACGTTGAATTTTTAACTCAGCTGTGACAAATGAATCTATATTTCTACCCGCTATATCCCTTTTCACCAAAGGAACCACTAGCGGAAAATATGTTGGTTTTATTAGTTTTTATTCAGCTCCAAACTTCAGTGGGGACCCTCAGAGGGACTGTGTGTTTTATGTTTCTCAAGTACATTTACCTGCTCCAGTGCGCCCAAGGATTTTTGCTAAGTCTACCTGTTTGCCCTTTCTTTGTTGTTCTGCCTGCACTGAAAGCCTGATATACGAATCTTATTTTTGTGTCAACCTCAATTTGTCAATGCTAGAAGCTTTCCTTGTGAACTTCTGAAAAACAAGAGAATAGATTTAGAACGAAGGGATTACTCATTGAATACTAATTAACTCTACAGGTAATTCCTTCTTGCTGAGAAGAGAAAAAAAGCAACAAGCTGGAAAACTGAACTTTAACCAAGTGGGGCAGAGGAAATAGTAGAGAAGGCAACAGGCTCTATGAGGAATAATACTGCTAAGCCAAGGAGCTGTGATTCGTGGATTCACTGATTCTTTTCTCTAAGCTCTGTGGCCTTGAATATGTCACTTTGGTATCCCTATTATGGAATATAAACAATCTAATTGAAAAGTATAACCTTTGGAACTTCCCAGAATTTGTTTTTTGTCCTCTGCACATGGATGGAGACAGCAAAAGAAACATGAACCTTGGTAGGCACACATATCTGAGTGCAGCCTCCCAATCTATAATTAGCACCTAAAGCCTGTCTTTATTACCCTTCTGGTCATCTTGTCCCCTTCCTCATCAAGACTGAGAATGTCACTCCTATGCAGAAGTATTTCTTAGTTTTGGCATCATTAATGACTGACCCTTCTTAGGAGATCTGTCCCTAACCTCAAGTAAAGTGGCGTCTTCTCTCCTGAAAGCCTGGTAGCATACAATATAGTACTCATGAAATTTATAACAGGAATCAGATAGAAGCAGTGACTATTCCCTCAAAGAGTATCAGGGAGGGAAACTCCTAAAGATGGAAACTCTTGGCAACCTAAACATAAAACAGTCTTCTGAAAAACTCTGTAAAACTCTCATATCAGGTACCACCTTAAATGGAAGAGCAATTTTCTAACATTAACTCCAAATAATTACATTAACATGCAAGCCTCATCTCACCCAATTTTAACATCCTGTTTTCCTTAAAATCAGGCATTGAGGGCACATTCTGAGGTTGTCACTAATACAAAAGAAGCAAATTCATAGTTCCATTGAGATTAATGTGTTTATTTGTACAACTAAAGGTGTGTGGCCAAATGTCACAACCTTCAACTTGGAAAGCCAGTTTTCTAAAGTAAAATGCAAATTTTATTTTTAATGGCATTGGCTGAAAGAAAAAAGCATTTTGCCTCCCTCCCTCTCAAGAATTCCTTTGTACATTTAGGGGATGAATTGTTCCTCCATCTTTTTCAATTTTAATGATTTATTTTTCCTGGAACTGCTTAGAATCTTGTTTTTCCACTGGTATTCAACACTGCTTGGGCTTGGTGCTTCCCTGAGTATATAAAACTAGCTTCACAGGAGACTTAGTGGCTCACATACTGTGACTGAATCCACAGGAACTTGTTTTGTAGAGCCGGTTAATGTGAAATGCTTTATAAAGAATGCCGTCATCTGCCTCTAATGAAAGATTTTTGTTTCACCAAATGGAGAATCTCTTTTTCACAGCTCTCAGAGACATTTCAAAATGGTTCCGCTTCTGATTCCTGTTACAAATATGATCAGGCACTTCAGATATTGAGGGAGGAAGAAATAAGCATGACGTCATCCTAACTGAAATTTTAAGTTATATAAATTGGAAGATTTACTGGGTAGCAGTATGCGTTTTATGATTACAGACAATTTGAGTTTTTCAAAAATATATGTTAATTTTAAAATATTTTTATATGTTTCATGTTGCTTCTGGTTCACATAATAATTGTACATATTCATGGGGTAGAGAGTGATGTTTTGATGCATATGTACATTGTAGAATGATCAAATCAAAGTGATTAGCATATCTGTGATCTCGAACACATCGTGTTTTGTAAGAACATTTAAAATTCCCTCTTCTAGCTATTTTGGAGTGTTAATGTATTATTGTTGACTATAGAATACTTATATTTGCTCAGTACTTACTATGTGCTCAGTGCTTTATATTTTATATTTATTATATCTCACAATCCCTAGAAGCTACATATTGATATCTCTACCTCACATGAAGAAATTCAGAGAAACTAATTGAGTTGTGTAGAACCATTGAGTATTATGGAAACTAAGAGCAAAATGTTATAATTGGAACCCCTATATTCAAACTCCATCTTTACCACTTGATAAGATTTATATCTGAGTCTTAGAGCCTGTACTCTGGGACTGATCTTCTCACTTTTAAAAATGTTGATAATTAGTAGGTTATTGTAAAATAAGAATGTAGTACATAGAATTTAAAAAATACTTTTAACACATGATAGGGAAGATTTGCTAGCTAAAATATAGGAGAGATTAAAATCTAAGATGAATAAAAAATATTTAAAAGCATCAATACATAATAAAGTATATTATTGAATAAGTAAATGGAGTAACATAAATAGGCAATAAATATTTTATTGAATTGTCAATAAAAATTTTCAAAAGTAAAAAATAATACTATTCTATTCTAGTGTGTGAATAAAGAAGAGTAAATGATATTTAACAATAGAGGAACAAGTACTTTTATAAGCAAATATAGCAGTCAACATACTTTTGTCATAGGGTAGGTTTCTAATATTTTCTTATGTATTGTACTATTAAAACATGGAATATTTATTTGTTCCAAAGAGATAGATAGAAATATCAGGATATAGAAATGAAATGTGAAACATCATTTATATTTTTTGAAATCTCTAAAGGTAATTAAATGGGGGATTAATTTATGGCAAATCCAAACAATGAAATTATCTTAGTCTATATAAAAATGTGACTGGTAAATGTACTTATTAACTTAGAAAAATATCTTATGTATTAAGTAAAAAAGAACAGTATAAAAAAATGCATTCTGTTTGTTATTTTAAAATGATATGTTACTACTATTTGCAGTAAAAGATATCTGAGCACTGTGTGCCAGATATTGTACTAGTACTACACACACACGTGTGTGTGCATATATGTGTATAATTGTACATACAGATGCATTAATTACCTGAGTGATGTTTTATTATTCCTAATCTACAAATAGGAATATAGGAATACAAGTTTAATGAATTTGCATAACATAACTCAGTTAGTATGAATGAATTTTAAGTTCCTTATTGCTAGGTTTTATTTCATTCTGTTACAAAGTACTGGGCTTTACCTGGCAGGTAATTTAGTTATTTTTGTGTTGCATTAATAATTTTGACAGTTGTTTTTTAAGAGTATTTTGGGTTGGTGGTGAGCAGGTGAAGTTAAAATAGTATTTATTCTAAAAAATATTAACCCCCCCTAAGAACAGTAAGCACATGGCTCCCCTGTTGTCACTACTGATGGCACTGCTTATTCCACAGGGTCTCAGATGGACACCTAACGATACACAATTTAATGCTATCTGTAATAATCATTTGGTTGATAATGTTTCTTTTCTTGGGAACTTTCCTCATCTGACCTTTTGGGTTTTCATTCTGTACCTAAACAGAACACCAGATAGCATACACTAAAAATCCACTAAACTAGGCGAGCCAAAATTATCTAGTAATATATGAGCAGATTATATTCAAATAAAGATTCACGAGGACCCATGTGAAAATATCTGGAATGCCATTTCTACACATCTCCCTTGTTTGGGGCACTCCCTCCAACACATTCTAGCTGCTTTGGCCTCCTTTAACTCTGACCCAGGCCTCCTCTATTTAGCAAGATTGCTGGTATCTGGTTGGTTTCTGCTGCCTCCCCCTCATTCAGTAATTTCCTCCAATCAAAAGCTACAGCAATCCTGGGACCCACCTTGTTTTCTTTCCTTTTTCAGGGATCACTTTTTTTGCTGCATGTTGTCCAATGTTTTAAAATAGTTATTTCCTACATTCTGTCCATGTCTATTTAATATTGCAAGAGAGCATTTCTGAACTATTTCATTCCATCATGATGAGAACCTAAAATTAAAAATTCATATTGTTTTCTAGTTTTTCATTTCAAATTACGTCCAGCCATGTTGTATGCATCTTATTAGTGATTCTACCGTAAGACTAAATGCTATAGAACGCCCAAAATGCAAATGATGTAAAGATGTTCTTAAATTCAAATTAAACTATAACCCAAAATTTCTGGAATAAAGTCCAAAAATTAAAACAATAATAACTTCACAAGTTATGAAACTTAACTTAGAAAATTAAGCAAAGGAATTGATGCTTAAAATAACTTTTTTTCTTTTTTGTTTATTAAAGTTCAAGAGAATTCAAGTCTAAAATTCACTCTTTCAACTTGTACGGGTTCAGTTTCCTCAGGATTCCTCTCTCTCTCTCTCTCTCTCTCTCTCTCTCTCTCTGTCTCTCCTTTCCTCTTTTCCTAACTCTTTTAGATCCATGGAAAATGTCTTATTTCTTAAAGACTCCAAATAGAATTTACAATATTGTTAATAGTGCTGTCTGACAGAGAGTATCACTTGAGATATTTCTACCTTCTCACAAAGTTTAGAAATGTGCAACATTGGCAGGCCAGATCATGTTAAATATTTAAATAATTTTTCTTCCTGTGTTATATGTGCATGCACACACATGTATGTACATATATTCTTCCATATTTATACCTGTGTCTATATCCATCCCTTGTTTTTCTTTTATCCTTGAAAACAATTGCCAACATGCAGATGTTTTCCAGTGACATAATGTCCAGTTTTTCCTGTTCAGACTTTTTTAAGTCCTTTGGCCCAATGCCTCCTTTTACTGCCTTTTTTGTTTGTTTGTTTTTGATGGAGTCTTGCTCCGTTGCCAGGCTGAAGTGCAGTGGCGTAATGTCAGCTCACTGTAACCTCCGCCTCCTGGGTTCAAGTGATTCTCCTGTGTCAGCCTTGCGAGTAGCTGGGACTACAGGTGCACACCACCATGCCCAGCTAATTTTTGTATTTTGAGTAGAGATGGTGTTAGCAAGGATGATCTCCATCTGATCTCATGATCTGCCCGCCTGGGCCTCCAAAGTGTTGGGATTACAGGCGTGAGCCACTATGCCTGGCCCTTCTACTGCTCTTTACTGTGGAATTGTCTCCTAAAACCAACATTTTTTCCCCTATGAAAAATTATTTAATCCAAAGCCATCTGGCAGGGATAAACTTATGGATAGGGTCAAGTTCAAGGCCCATGGGGGATGAAGTTTGTACTATTTGAAGCATCCTATTGCACACACACATCAAATAATGTAAAATGATAACAAAATCAGCTATGAACATTGTCCCACTCCTTTGTATAATGCCTTTGGGTAGGTCAGCACAGAGAATGGAAGGGGTATTCTCAGAAGCCATGCCTACACCAGAATGCCTAACAACACGTGACCCTTCATGAAAGTGATCACAAGCCACATAGATATATCCCATTCAACTCAAACTAAAGCTGTGTCTAGTTTAACTTCCCATTAGTTGGATCCCAGAAATGTCCATGTCTGTTCCCTTCCCAACCTTCAACTGGGGAAGAGAGATGAAGGGGAAGAGTGTTTTGGGGTGGTGGTGAGCAGTCTGGAGTCCAAATAAGCAGTCATCACAACCAATTGTGGCTACAATGTCTTACTTTTGCCAATTTTACAAAATGTATGACCGTATGAATACATCGCTGAAAACTCTCAGAGAGGCCTAGAAAGGAGTCTGTGTTTCTTAGTTTCAGCATACATCTTCAGAAGTGTGTCTGTGAATCCAAGGTTGGTTCCTGTCCCTAAAAGAAGATTGGCATTAGGAGCACCTGACCTAACCCTACCTGCCTACTTTTGAAATAATAATTTGAAACTAAGGCCCCAGCACTTTGGTGCAGTTCATGGGCAACTCATGCATCTAAAATTCGAAAGCAGAGAATGTTACCCTATCCTTGAATGTATAAAAGGCCTAGAAGACTTTTCATCTTATTGTGGAATGTTTGCCTGGGCTAAAGCTATTTGAGTAAAGCTGAGTCATAGCTGAAGATCAAGTTGTAGCAGCTTGGCCCACCGTCTGCTGAGGCCAGTTGTAGTCTAGTCTGTGTTTGTGGTTAGGCTTTATGGAGCAAGCAACTGCTGTGGCCAATGTCGTCAGCAGGGGACTAAGTGCAAAGCTTTTGGAATTTGTGATCAAAGTCTAAGAGCTACTGGGTGGTTCCCACAAATGGAGGTGGCAGTCCTCAGCTTTACTGAAGTCTTCACTTTTGCTGAAGGTAACATGCCCAGTATTTGCATCTCAGACCATATCCTCCATGATTTTGTTCCATCCCAGGACTTCTATTCCATTACTGATACCAGTGTCTATCCTTTTTCTGAGTCCTGAGACCCAAGCCTCTCCTAAGGTCTCCCCTTTCTTAAAAGAAATAAAGTCCAGGATCCTATTGCATAAGGGTTTGTATATACGCTGTTGCTTCTACAAAACAAACATCTTTTCTTTGCACAAAGTTGCCCTAAATTACAGAAATCAATTAAGTTCTACGTCTCATGTGCTCTGAGGTCTAAGCCTAGTGCTCACAAAGCAGTGGATAAAATCCAATGGAAAAAAAAATAGCCTTGTATTTCAGTATGAGCCTGTATGAATCATGAGGCTTAAAATGCCATACCCACACAATAGGACCAACATAAGATATGCCGCCCCCCAGAAAGATTAAAGTTAAGGATATTAATATTGTAGACATAATGCCAGGGTTGGAATACTTTCTCTGCCATTTTCTAGGTATGTGACATTAGGCAACTTGCCTCCTTTATCTGCACTTAAAAATCCTCTTCACTGTAATAAGGATAACACTCTAATATAGTAACATGATATTGTATGATAACATTGCTATAGAATGATGGTGCCTCCACAAAATTAATATGATGAAACCTAATCTCCATGAGTTGGTATTAGGAAGTAAGGTTTTAGAGAGGTGATTAGGTCATGACAGTAGATTTTTTGTGTATTGCTACCCTCACCAGGGACTGAAGAGATGACAGTTCCCCCTTCTACCACGTGAAGACATAGCAAGAAGACAGTCATTTAGGAAAATAGGAAGCAGGCTCTTACCAGATCCCAAATCTGTCAGTGCAATGATCTTGGGCTTACCAGCCTCCATACATCAAATCCATTTCTGTGGTTTATAAGCTACCCAGTCTATGGTAATTTGTTACAGTAGCCTGAATAGACTATGATAAGCATTATGATATAGCATTGTTATAAAGGTTAAATGAGTTCATTTATGTAGTGCACATAGTTCTTTATGAGTATTTGTTAAGTATATTACATACATACATACATACATGCATATGTACATAGACACATTAATTAATTAATCATAGTCTATTTCTCAAAGTCCCCACATGAATTCACCCAGTGAAACGAGGTCACTGCTCAGACTTCAGATCCTTCACTGCCATCACCAATATCTTAGAGAAAGAGCCTTTACTCCTTCAGCTTTACTTTTACAGCTTACTGCATGGCACCATCTGTCCCAGTCCTTCTGGCCCATACTCCTTAAGTTAGGGTATGAAGAGGCTCAATGATTTGGCATCCCTCTCACTTCTCTTAGTTCTGAACAAGCAGAGAAATAAGATAAGAAATAACATAAGTAAGGCAGATGAGACTAAAATACCAACTTTGTTACTGAGAAAGCTGATGTTAGTGAAGGTGGCTTGTATTTGTGTTCCTCTGGGCTTTGTAATACTGATGCTTAAATTTAAGGAATTTACCCACTCAGTGTGACCAACCCTACCTGGAACAGGTCTCTCTACACATGGACGTGTTTCATGTGTATACATGTATGTATGTGTGTGTTTCATCCTGTAAAACTTATGACAACAAGAAGTAGAGCAGAACATATACTCCTGAAGGGATCTTATATTCAAGCATAATGGGAGAAGGAATGGCTTGACTATGCATCTCCAATTCTTCTTCCAAACTCACCAATCAAGAAGTTCCTCACTAACAGGGAGGAGGAAGTGATAGGATGAGAAAAGCTCAAAAGCATTAGGCTAAGAGATGACCACTGAAACACTAAACTCATGCAAGCTCAGTGGCCAAAAATAGCAATCACTTATTTGCATGTGTCTGAATCTCAGATGAGTATTGGATGATCTAGGCTGATCTCAGTTGAGTAACTTTGTCTCAACCTACAGGTTTGGCTGTGCCTGAATGAGGTGACTCTACCCCATGTAGGCTTATCCTGGGGCCTAGGCTGAAGGGACAGAAATGACAGGGAAAACTCTTTTCAAGGCAATAGCAGAAGCACAAGGGAGAGAGAGGATGAAAACACACAAGGCCGCTTAAGACCTAGACTCAGATCTGGCACACTGTCACATCTACCCCTGTGCTATTTAACAAAGGAAGTCATGTGGCCACGTCCAGAGTCAAGAGGTGGGAATACTCTACACCCAGGATGAGGCCACAGCAATGGAATGATGCAGGAAAGAGTGAAGAACTGGGGCCAGTGATCCATCCACCTCAAGTCCCTAATCAAACTGGCACGCTCAGCACAATTTCCAGTGTCAATCTCTATTAAATTCCACTTATAGCATATGCACCCATTTTCTAAACAACAGCATTCTCTAACAACATTCTCTAAACAACAACAGCAAGAAAACAAAATAAAATTATCCTTGCATATAGAATGTCTAGTATATGGTAGGTGCTCAATAATTTGTTGAAGAACGAAAAATAAAGGAATGAATGATGAATAGTTGTGTGCCTCAAATGTTACTTAAATTCACTGAATCCTTCCTGTTATTAAAATACAATTACAAACATTTAACTATTTACAATTGTTGTGAGTAAAGAATACTGTGTTATTACTAATGCATGAGTCAGTACATTGATTTTCAAAGGTGCTTTTTAAACTTTTTTTCTTAATTTCTCCGCAACTCTGATTACAGATGGAATCTCAATCTTTGAGATTTAAAGTTTTTTATTAATTTCTCTACAACTCTTATTATAGGTAGACTCTCAATCTTGGCCTTTGTTTTCCTCTACCAACTTTTTCATTTGTCATTTATAAAAGTACTCTCTATAGCATGCTGTAACTTCAAGAGTTTTTTTTTTCTTTTCTATTCCTTAATCTTTTGTTCAGGACTCTGAAATTTAATGGTATAGCTTCAAAAATGAGAATAAGTGGCCAAAAATGGCACACTTTATAAGACCTTGTTTTCAAATAGACAGATTATATCTTGATTGTATGTTATTTGGTTTAAGTTTTTTTTAAAAAGATGAAATATCTATTACAACCTAAAGGAATAAGACAAATATTGTGACAATGTAAATGTCAACTGTGACTGGAGATCTGGAGATTGACTGAGAGTCCCTATTTTTAATACATTTGCATGGATGTGGTAAGACTGCAAAGCACTTTTGAGCAACCATCAGAATATATAAATAAATATGAATGTAAATGACATCAAAATACCTGGGTTGGGAGGATCAGCACAGTTTAAAATCATTTGAATTTCCTAAGCATTTATTGAGCATGTGCTAAATTCACAACATCGAGTTGAACGCTGTGGGTACATACAGATAGAAATGCCGCATGACTAGAGGCACTGCAGAGCCCTCTTAGGAACTCATTGACCTGAGTCACTCAGTCCAGTTTTTTGAGCTTTATGTATCTCCGTCGTTAAGTGACACATGACTGTAATATGTGGAGGCATCAGGGATTTGGTGTGGACGTATCTTTGGTGGACACCCTTCAACCCACTTCAGAGGTCCAAATAATGCTTCTCCTTGCTCTACTCCTCTGTTTAAAAAACTTTAAGTGCTTTAACCCTGTTTACTGTGGTCAACATGTGCACCACAACCTGTCTTCTGACTTCTTCCCACATTTTCTTTGTCACTCACTAAACCAGCCACATTGACCTTTTATTTGTAAACATACATATACATGTTCATTAGCACATGTATACACATAGAGAAAAAAATAGAATAACTTACTCTCAAGGAGCCTGCAGCCTAGTTCATGAGTGTGAAATCAGTCATTCAATTAAACGTAGAGTGAGATTGGGAGGCATGAACCATTCACTTGACCTGACTAACCATTGTTAAGGAGGTCAGAGGAAATTTCAGAAAAACCATAACATTTTAACCAAACCCTAGAGAATAAAAAACAATTAACTGAGAGATGGGGAAGGAAGATGCATGTTTCCTACTAATAAAGAGCAAGCTGGGGAAATCCCTAACATAATGTGAATCCTAATATTCTGATGGATTCTATTCAAGGTTTTGCCCAGTTCTTAATTTTCAGCAAATGTTTTACACAGAAGCCTTGACTATGACAATCTTTCAAGAAAACCAGGAGAAGGGCTGTACCTGCATGTTAACTGTGCCTCATCCAGTGGAATCCCACCTCTAGTATTGAAACGTTTATACTTGAGAATGAATGTAATCTGATTTTATAAAATGGGAAAATAGCATCATATTATATATCCACTTTAGTTATGGGTTAAGAAGTCATTCATCCACAAGTAAAATAAAAGGCAAAGGTACATTCATTAAGATTCAATTGTTTAAAAGACTATAAGCAATAGTCTGCTTGTACATTATCAGTATTAATAACAAAATTCTTGAGTACATACTATGTGCTTGTTCCATATGTTATCTCACAACATGCTTCATCTCATGAAGAAGGTTGTGAAGAAGGTTGATACGGTTTGGCTGTGTCCCCACCCAAATCTTCTCTTGAATTATAGTTCCCATAATCCCCACATGTCATGGGAGGGAACCTGTGGGAGGCAGTTTAATCAAGGAGCAGTTCCCCTCTTGCTGTTCTTGTGATAGTGAGTGAGTTCTCACAAGACATGATAGTTTTCAGGGGCTTTTCCCTCTTTTGTTTGGCTTTTCTTCTTGCAGCCGCCATGTGAAGGAGGACGTATTTGCTTCCCCTTCTGCCATAATTGTAAGTTTCCAGAGGCCTTGCTAGCCATGCAGAACTGTGAGTCAATTAAACCTATTTCCTTTACAAATTACCCAGTCTTGGGTAGTTCCTTATTAGCAGCATGAGAACAGGCTAATACAGTAAATTTGTACTGGGTACTGGGGCACTGCTGTAAAGATACCTGAAAATGTGTAAGCAACTTTAGAGGTGGGTAACAGGCAGAGGTTGTGTTCCTGGACCAAACTGAGGGTCAGGTTGCTGTTTCTTGTGGCCCAATAAGAAGATACGGATAAACTGGGGAGGAAGAGCGTTTTTATTTCTATAAACTGGTTACAGGGAGAAGGCCTGGAAATTATCACCAGACTAACTCAAAATTACAAAGTTTCCCAGAGCTTATATACCTTCAAAGCTGTATGTCTCCGTGTAAGTGTGCATTCATCTAAAGACATAAGTGATTAACTTCTTTTAATCTATAATTAAGGTCTGAGTCCTGAAGACCTTCCTCTGGACACTTAGTAAATTTACTTAGTCTAAGTGGGTCCAGGTCCTGGGGTGGTTACCCTAACTTTGTCTCCTGCTAAATCACAGAGGTTTGAGGAGTTCCTTCAGATTCCCAGTAAAATTGTTTGTGGAGGCTGGGGAGTTTCTTCAGACCCACAATAAAATTTGTTTAACCCTAAATGGGTCCTATTAAGAATTCCTTCATTATTTTGTCATGCTTTAAGGCCCAGGGAAGACCTAGGCAAAACTCTTGGTGGGCTTTTGTTACATCTCAGCCTTTGTATAAAGGCACTGGCTTTTAATATTTAACTTACCCATTCAGTCAGTACTAAAACAGTTGTTAGTGAGACCTGGCCTGCTACAGTTGGAACAGTTTGGAGAGGTCAGAAGAAGACAGGAAAATGCAAGAAAATTTGGAACTTCCTAGAGACTTGGAGGGTGCAGAAGACAGGAAGATGTAGGAAACTTTGGAACTTTGTAGAGACTTGTTAAATGGCTTTGACCAAAATGCTGACAGTGATATGGACAATAAAGTCCATGTTGAAGTGGTCTCAGATGGAGATGAGGAACTTGATGGGAACTGGAATAAAGGGGACTCTTGCTATGCTTTAGCATTTTTGCCCCTGCCCTGGAGATCTGTGGAGCTTTGAACTTGAAAGAGATGATTTGGGGTATCTGGTGGAAGGAATTTCTAGGTGGCAAAGTGTTCAAGAAGAAGTAGGGCATAAAAGTTTGAAAAGCTTGCAACCTGACAATTCAGTAGAAAAGAAAACCCCATTATCTGGGTAGAAATTGAAGCCAGCAGCAGAAAGTTACATAAGTCATGAGGAGTCAAATATGAATCATCAAGACAATGGGGAAAATGTCTCCAGGGCATCATAGAGGTCTTCATGGCAGCCCCTCCCATCACAGGCCTGGAGCCCTAGGAAGAAAAATTGGTTTCATGGGCCAGATCTGGGGCACAATTCAATACAGCGATATTTTAACATTTAACTGTGAAATTTATTGTTATCCATTATTCCTTGGCTTCTTGAAAAGTCAGGTCTAACTCAGCTCCTTGAGGTGAGCCTTAATCCCTAACCTCCAGTTTCCTAGTTCTGGGTTCAAGGCCCCTACCTCAGGCTACCCTGAATCCCTTAACTTACACCTCTCAGGGAAATAGCTCATTGCGCCTCCTTTTCTAATAATTTACTCTACAATAGATTAAATGTCAGATGCCTTAAACATCTAACATTCATTCATTCAGACTTCCATTTAATAATGAATTATGTGGCCAGGCATGGCAGCTCATGCCTGTAATCTCAATACTTTGAGAAACCGAAGTAGGCGGATCACCGGAGTCCAAGAGTTCCAGAGCAGCCTGGGCAACATGAAAAAATGCTGTCTCTACTAACAGTACAAAAATTAGCCAGGCATGGTGATAGGCACCTGTAGTCCCAGCTACTGAGGAGGCTGAGGTGTGAGGATGGTTTAAGCCCCGGAAGTCAAGACTGCAATCAGCCATGATCGTGTCACTGCACTCCAGCTTGGGTGACACAGTGAGACTCTGTTTAAAATAATAATACTAATAATGATAATGAAATATGTATTGACCTCCATTATGTGCCAGGTTTTCCCCTGGAATACAAGTGCCATCAAGTCTTCTGTATCTTCTATACTTCTGGTGCTTGCATTCTGAGTAATGAGTGTGGTCCAAGTGGATATCAGTCAAAAACAATTAAACTGACAGACGAGATAAACATTTTTGCTCACTAAGTTTGATGAAGGCATGAAATTAGTGACTGACATAAAGAATAATGGGGAATTATTTACGATAATAATGAAAGATCGCATTGATGGAAAATTACATTTTAGTTGAAATCTAAACATTAGAAAGCATCTGTGTATTCATGTTCCAAGAAAAGGAAATAGCATGTACAATGTCCTAGCATGGACAACAACTTGGTGTATTTGAGAAAGTGACCAAAATGACTGAGGTGGCCAATTAAGTTGAGATGGTATGTTAGGCTGCTCTTGCATTGCTATACATAAATACCTGAGACTGTGTAATTTATAAGAAAAGAGGTTAAATTGTCTCACAGTTTTGCAGGCTGTACAGGAAGCATAGCTCTAGCATCTGCTTCTGGGAGGCCTTAGAGAGCTTACAGTTATAGTGGAAGGTAAATTGGGGCAGGTGTCTCACATGGTGAGAGTGGGAGAAAGTAGGGGTCAGGTGCCACATGCTTTTACACACCAGACCTCATGTGAACTCAGAGTAAGAGCTCACTTATCACAAGGGGTTGGCCAAAGCCATTCATGAAGACTCTGCCCGCACCATCCAAACACCTTCCACCAAGCCTCACCTCCAACCTTGGGAGTTTTCAATCCAACATGAGATTTGGGTGGGGACAAATATTCTAATTCTGTCAAATAGGCAAAACATGATAGAGAATAAAGGTAGAGAAATAATGAAGGGTCAGGTCACACAGAGCATGTGACATGATGAAACCAAGCAGTTTATATAAACGTGTGCTAAATAAAGTTTCCGAAGTGAGGGGTTGGTGTGACCAAAGAATGCACCAGCCAAGGGCTAGAAACATGGATACTAATCTCGGTACCATCCAGGGTCCATGATGTAAGAGGCACTCAACAAATGTCAGTTATTCTTCCTTCTTCTCTACCTCTAGTTCCATACACTGTACTGCACCCATTATTGCCTTTTAGAGTTAACATATTGTATTTTTCTACGGGCATACTTTTTGATGGATGACCAATTGCAACTGTCCTTGTCCTAAGAAATCACAATATTTCTTACAAAAAGAACCTGTATAACATCTAAGTTCAATGAAACTCTCTCTGTTAATTTAATTAAACTAATAAATACTAAATGCCTATTATGTACAAAGGATTTTTGCTGTTTGCTGCAGAAGTTGCAAGGGGAACAATCACAGTTCTGTCTTTAAAAAATTGACAAAATAAATGCCTCCCCTAGACAAAAATTCTACTTCTAATAAGTATATGAATGTAGTGTATTCAATAAAATGTTTTTAAATGGCAACTGAAAGAATGGTGTATAATGCAATTCTGAGATGTAGTAAAATAACAAGCCCCTATCAAATATTCCAGAACAGGTCTCAATGCCTGATACAACCAAGGTTCCTAATAGGTGTTGGATAAAGAAAGAATACACCCATTCCCCACAACCCACCTCACCCCATGTCTATCATAAGGCCATGTGAGTGTAGGACAAAGATACCAGTAACTTTTGACCATTTAATTTTCAAATTATATGCCTGGGTCAATTTTATTTTTCAAAAATTCTATTCAAGACTTTAGGTGGAGGAATAGCTTTGGCTATTGTGTGATAGCTTTATGACGCTAATAACTATCGATGCCATTTAATTTATCAAGCAAGCGGTTAATCAAAACATACTGACTAGTAGCACAGTATATTTGATTTCTTCATTGAAACCAATAATTTTGTTTATATATGAAAAACCACAGGATTGCTAGATATTTTAAATACACGGAAAGAAAACTGGGATTTTACAATTTCCCAAGGTCTGTATAGCAGACAGTTTTGCTCACATAGCTGTGATTTTGCCAACATCAACAACTATAATTTTGCCAACAACAATAGCATTTTTAAAGGCTGAATTTGGCACAGCTTGTCTTAGACAAAGTAAATATTCTATGGTGTTTATACATTGTAAAACAGACATATTTCTCAGGGACATAAAGCTGGCCTTCAAGATGTCATTTTCTATTTGTTGATAAAGAAATCAACTCTATAATTAATTACATTTGGTAGCAGCAACAGCTGGCTCACCTGCCCCCACAAAACTGGTTCCAAGACTTTATCTCCTAGTCAAAAACTTGTTGCACAAATTGATGTTCTTGTATATTATCTCCTTTCAGCTGAGCAGAGATAGACATAGAAGTCCTTAACCTTCAACCAATGTGCATTTCAGTATGCTGGCTATGTTCTTTGTGGGTAGATAGAATGAAAAAATCTATGCCCTTCATCGTGAAGCCCTTAAGCGATCTCAGTGCTATTTCAAATGTTTTATCTTCGCCTCTCACAACAGTCATGTGGGTTAGACTGAACAAAGAATCATTTGCCATTTCACAGATGAGGATGAAGGTCTGAATGACCCAGGACCTTGTAACTTCAGTAATCTCTGGAGATTGCTCCAGAGGGTTTGCGGAATGAATTTTGAGAGTCCCTAATTTCACACCCTTTACTCTTGGCAGTATCAACCTTTTAGTCTCCCCAACTGCACAGCTTCATGCTGAGACTTGCTTTTATTCCTTCTGAGGGAGGACCTCTCTGCCATCACTTAATTATAAATCCTGCATGTGACTCCCTTTCAAAAGTCTGGCAAACTGTAGTCATTTTGAAATCCAGCAGCAGACATTAACGTAGAAACCTTCATGAGTGAAGGGAAAGGAAACTATTAAAATGAGAAAATAGAGATAAAATTTAAAGTACAAAATGGTCTTTTTATCAGCTTACTCCAGAAAAAATAAAAGCTTCTATTTTATGAAAAAAAAAAGAAGAGGAGGTCTGCTGTTGGTGCAGAAGATTATGGGAACAAGGAAATTCACAAAAAGAATGGGTAGAATTGCTGGGATAGTTGGCTATGAATTTCATTAAATTAGAGACAGAAAATCTTCTTTCACTTTTGCAAAAGGTGATACCATTGAAATATCTTTATAACATGTTTACATTTTTCATTTTTTTAACTTTTCCATTTGATAAAGTGTCATAAATTGTATCAAATTATTGGGAAAATAAGGAAGAAATTAATTACCCATATTTGCATCATCCAAACATATTTTAATGTCCATTTTTCTTTATGTGAAAATATACATCTTTTAATATAACACTCTTTAAAATGGTCAGGAAATATTTGTATACGTCATAATTCAGAACGTTCAGTTAAATAATGAAATACATTATTTATCCTGTTCTACATAGATTAACTTACTTACAACAGACTCAATATTTTATCCTTGGTGAAAAGAAATGATGTTTATTATACAGTGGGTGGGAAAATGAGTACCAATTGGCAATCCGTTAGGATGGATGTTGGGTGGTGTGTCTAATGGGGCTGGGAAGAAGTTAAATAATGTGAGGTGCTTATCATGAACCAAAAATCGGGCTAAGGTAAACGTTTGTGAAGATATGCTTACATGCATAATTTTATATACTGCTTGAAAGATATCTACTATTAACCTTCTTTAGTCCCTTTCAATCATAGCTTGAATGACGCATACTATTGATAAATATCTTCTTTATGAAAATATCCCGGTTGATAAAAGTGAGGTTCTTGCTGAAGCCCAGTGAATTTGATTCAAGGAAGCCAGAGACACTCTTTCAGGATGATTTTCTACTAACACAAGCCTAATGAAAAGCACACCAGTAAAGCGCCTCACCACTGATCGTTGCTCTTTTGCCTGATTCTCCGCGTATGCAGTTCTATCTTTAAACAAAGCAAGCCCTGTACCTCCAGGACCTTCCTCAAAAATTTGAGTCTTTCCAAAGGCTGGGACCTTCTGGGGTAGACAGTAGCATGCCTCCCTTGAATCTGAACTCCCATGTGGGGTTTCTTCTCTCGGGAGAGCTCTCAGACCCTTTACCTTTTCCATGTGTCTGGCTAATACACGTGTAGGAGCTCCAATACTCGCGCCTTTGGGATCAGCCTGGCCCAGAGGTGGGGGCCCTGGTTCTAGGAGGTGGCTTGCTAAAGGTTGTTCTCAGTAATCAACAATCAAATCAATATTTTTCCCATGGGATCCCAAGCTCATCACAATAGGGCTGATGAGCTAGTCATCTCCCCCAAATATGCATGAAAATAAATCCCAAAGAATACAACAAAACATCAAAATCACACACAGAATGCCTAGAAGATTAAGTAAATTGCTAAATTGTCAAATCTTGGATCTAATCAGAGTTAAGAATAAATGTAAAAAAACCACATGCTTTATACTTCTAATATGCACAATAAAAATGTATTTTTAAAGAGAAATAAACAGAGAAATGTTCTAAAATGTTAAGTTCAAAAGAACAAAATTGAATGTGTTTTGCAAGAGCTATAATGAGTAAAATTCAAAGGCAAAAAATAGCAAATATGTGCAACGGCTGCATTAAAGACATAATATTCTTAGTAAATAGCTCTTTTGATAAGTTGTTCAGTGGAAAAAAACAGCAAATACTAATGGTAAGGTTCACAGATACTTCATAAAATAGGAAATAATGATGATAATCATATTCAGCATTGTGCAATCATTTAACGATGTCAAGTCAAAAATCATATAAATTTGACTCTCAAGTTTAAATTATTAGAGAAATTGTGATAACTGAGTGCTGGAAACTATGTCCAGTACAATCGTCACAGAGATGAATAGATACATGTGGGGGAAAATCGTGTGTCTGAAAAGATTCATGCCAATTTGTTTTATAAAGCAAAAACATAGAAGTAATCTAAATGTTGAAAAACATGACAATTAAGTAAATTAGAGTATCTTTACAGGTTATATCTTACAGCCATTAAAAATGATGTTTACAAATATGTGCCAAAGTTGTATGATAATAATTTTTATGCAATGTTAGGTGATACACACAGAACCTAGCTGGAAAAGTACGCATAAAAGAGCTCAGATAGAAACGCTCCAAAATACATTTTTAAATGGTATTTTTACATTGTGCATTCTTAATCTTGGGTGCCGCTAAGGAGGTTGTCTAAGTGTAGATTTCTGGTCTAGAGGCCTAAAACCTCTGATTCGGTGAGTCTGAAGAGGGGCTCAGGAACAATCTACGTTTTTAAATAAGTCTCTGAGGAGTTTCAGATGCAGGTGATCTGCAGCCTCCTCTTGGGAAGCTGTTCTAGTTAGTAGGATTACAGATGCAAATTTATATAAAAACATACATAAACTATATATGCACAACCTGCATAATCAGAAATTCATACAATATATAAAATATATGCTGTATACATAAAGTCTGTAAAATAGATACATAATATATCTATATTCCTGATTATGCTTTTATTTTTAATTATATTTTCAATATATGGGTAATTTTTAGGATTTGCTCCTTTTTCTTTTGGTTTTGGAAAGAATTTGTAGGACACAATAGTCACCAAAAATAATTCTTTGTATCCTCATTCTATTTTATTCCCCAAGGTTTCTTTTCAAATGGGAAAGAAAATTTTATTTTGCTTATTTCAAATCTGTGCCGTCCGTAGAAACAAAATGCAATCTGAGTGGCACATTCTGGTTCTGCTGTCTTCGTATTAAACTGATAAGAAAATGGAATGGGACTGACATTTGTAAAGTAGCCTGAAAATTTCATTCCACAAAAACTGAGGCTGTGACTTGGAAGAATATGAATGAAGAGTGTAAAGTTAAGAGCCCTTAAGGACATAGAATGATTGCATTTCAGCTCCGTGGGTATGACTCCAGGGGCGTTAGCTATGTATAGAGAAAAGAGGAGCTTTGCCACGAGAAAAGCAGCAGGAAGATTGGTGGGGTGGCGGAACCTTGCAGAGAAACAAAAAGTACCTGCTGACCCCAATTCCACTGAGAAAGAAAAGGATCAAGATGATTTAAGGGAGGGACAGGGCAACTCAAGATGGGCTTAAATATCACAGTTAAACTAATTTCTTCTGTTCTACAGACCAACCATGCAGTCAGCAGACCCGCAGGGTGATACAACTGAAAGGACCTGAGATTCACAAAACCTAAATGAAATTATTTGTCTTGCTGTTTACCAGTTGTCCTAATTTGAGCAGTCAGCTTACACTCTGTGGGTCTTGATTTTCTCATCTGTAAAAGGGTTGAGTGGAGACTGCAGCCTCTTCGGTGTGGAATTGCCTAACACAGTATTTGGTCCTATCCTGTGTTCAACAAATGTTTTCTTTTCATCCTATTATTTAGTCTTGTCAAACATAGAGGACCCTCATTTCTTCTTGATGGTTTTCCTTTGTTCAAGGCATGAAAACTGTGTTAAACTCCCATCACCAGTCAAGTACTCTGCTATTTATTGCAAATGGAAGCACACATACACCTATACAAACACATTTTTGTAATTGATGTTATCATTTTCTTTAAGCAAGTAACAATTATGACTACAGTGGAAGACAGAGAAATAAAATAGATGACAGCTAAGACATAGGTGTCCACAAGTAGCAACTATAGTAGTTGCAAAGTGGGAGACATGGATTATGCAAGAGAAAGAATGAGATAGGAGACATGTTTCAAGAGGAAAGCTATATGTGAGCTGTGTTGTAATGTGAACACAGGGACTGGAGAGAAGAAAATGTAATTCCTTCCAGGTTCGTCACCTATTGACCAAATTGTTTCCATAATTCATGAATCCTGCTGTGTCTCTTACAGGGATTGTCCCATAATACTTCCAGTCCATCTTTTGGCTGACTTCCTAGCTGACCTGATTGTTATACTATGTAGTTCTCTCATTGCCACCCTGGATTATGCAATTACTTGAATTCATAGATGTCTTCAATTAGCTATATGATATTAAATATGTATTAGGTGGACCTCTGTTACGTATTCCCTGGTTAGAGTCGGTTTGGCTCAGTTGTCTTTTGATACATTCACTCTCTTCCCTATGATTGGTACAGTGTGGGTTGGCAACATCTAGAAATTTCACACTGATGGAGATATTGTGAGGGTTCTGTCCAATTTCCCAGCCATTCTTGGGTTCAACGCATGAAGGAAAATGAAGCAATGGTAAGACGCAATTGGGCACGGGTTTTAATTTCATGTCTTCCATTTACATGCTGTATGACCTTGGGCAAATTCAACAGCTTCTCTTTTTTTTTTTTTTTTCAACAGCTTCTCTTAGCATTAATGGAGATTACAAATATGCAGGACCTAGTACTGTGACTGATACCTGAAAGTCACCTACTGAATGCTGCTATTCTCTCATACTCCTCTGGATATTTCAGAGTTCATTATACAGCCTTTTATTGAATTGTCCTGTGTTAGGGAGACTACCCTAAGATAAGGCAGCACTTTTTAATAATCTGGTCTTTTTTTCAAAGAGGAGGGTTAATTATTATTTAAGAAATAATCGATTTCTTTTACATAATCAAAGTTAGCCTTAGTTTATCTTCCTTTCACCTGGTTCCATGATTGTCTTCTGTACTTATAAATGTGTCTTCAACTGTCATTAAGAGTTTGGTGCAGGTCTGTGATACAGCTGTCATTAGTCATTAAAAGAATGGAAATTAAAATTATTTATTTTTTAATAAATAAAAGCATGTTCAATTAAAAAGTCTTTCTTTTATTCCAAGGTTATGTCATTGTTCATATTAAAATGACTTATAATTTATAACAAAATGCCAGGTTATCAGATATATATGTGTGTATATATGTATATTTTTATATATGTATTTATATTTATTGTGTTTATATATATACACACACACATATATATGACTATATATGTAATTGCTTGGCAAAAGTTAATGCTGGCAATAATTTTTCAGTCTCCCATTTCATTTCTCATTAATGATTCACAAATTCCAAAACTCAGGAGCCACTTAAGGTAAACAGTTTAAGGATATCATACTCATCTTTATCTGCTTTTCAAATTCAATTTGAAAAAAAAAATGTCATTAGGCCATTTCCCCTTAGTCTTGCCTCCAGGGCAGAGATGCCTAATATTTTCATTAGCAACTTTGGTGAGATGATTTCAAGTTCTGTACTACAGCTACTACTCTCTTTGACTTGTATTTCTAGCTTCCCACCTTTGCTTCCTTTGTACTTTTCCTTTGCCAGACTGTGATAATCAGGGTTGCTACTAGAAGGCTGATCCTTCTCTCCTCCTGTCTCTTGTTCAAGCTAGTAGGTCCATGATTTGCCCATAATATCCTTCCCTGACTCTTCCTGGCCAAAGTTTTACTCAGGTTATAGTAATAAGAAAAATACCATTTTCCTGTTTTCTTTTTTTCTCATATTTTGATTTTACTACTTGTCTTCAATTATCTGTCCTTGAATGTCCTTATAGATTGACATGTAGACCAGGGGTCAGTAAACTTTTCCTGTAAAGGGTCAGAGGTTAAACTTTGTTGGCTTTGCAGCCCTAGGGTCTCTCTCAGAACTACTAAATTCTGCCGTTGTTGCATGAAAGCAGCGATGATTTATAAGTGATTGGGCATGACTGCATTTGAATAAAACTTTATTTATGAAAGCAGATTGCAGCTGGATTTGGTTGAGGGTTTGCTGACATTTCCACTGGTGACACTTTTGCTCTCATAGCACTCGGTTCTCCTAATTCTCCCTACAGGGTAATTGGTAGGTTTTAAAATGGGGTCTTGCTCTGTTGCCCAGGCTGGAGTACAGTAATGTGATCATAGATAACTGCAGACTTGAACTCTTGGGCTCAAAGAATCCGCCCATCTCAGCCTTCTGAGTAGCTGAGTCTACAGGTGGCACCACTGCACCAAGCTAGGATTGGTAGGTTTAGAAGAGATAAGTCTTCTCTTTTATGTAGCTCCTCCTCTCTCTTACCTCCCTTTGTCTCTTTCTCTCCCTCTTTCTCTTTCTCTCTCTCTCTCCCCCGCAACACACACCCACATTCTGCTCTGCTCTTTATTAGGTGAGAACACTGCTATGACAGAAACCTGTGATTTTCCAGCTGTACTTGTAATTAGGAGGAATTAACTGCCAGGTATATATTTTAGGAATATTTGTTATCCCAGTGTAACGTAGACTATTTTGACTGATGCATGGGATAGAGGATGAGGAATACTTCACATAGTCATGTCTAAAAATGTCCTTCATCTCAGCATTTTATCTGTAGAATAACTGCTTTTGGATTTCCACGAGTCTGACTCCTGTGACATTTCAACTGGTTTCAAACCTGAGTGGATGTGTTTCCCTCTGAAAGACAGGATGGACCTGCACTCAAAGTTTTCTTTGAATGTTGAGACTGTTGATGTCACATACACCAGAAGAGTTATGAAAATGTTTATTATTTACTTTTTGGAGGTCCCTGGGAACGGCTGGGTGAGCCTCTCAAGTTTTGTAATGCTTGAGAGAAACAGGAAAGGAGAACAACTCTGGGTTTTATTGTGATTTCAGGGTGGCGCTAGGGTGAGGGTCCTCACATATAGGCAAAAGCTTGCATGGGTTTTAATCTTTCATGGGCACAAAACAAGGTATCACCCAGGCTTTAATCTTAGCTAGCCCAGATATGAGGGACAGGGGAAAAGAGGGGTTAGATGTAAAAGTTCTCATCAAAAAATAGAGTCAGACGATTATAGTTGAGAAGTTTTATTTAATTAAGAATTGTATCTCTAGCTACCTAGAATTGACAATACATATACAAGAATTTTTTTTCTTAATTTGTCAGTGAACTCTTGGATAGCAAATTTCTTATCTCATCAATGTGTCTATACTGATAGCTGCAATAACTTAGTAAATGTCCTTATGTGTAATTCTAATTAAATGATTCCTTTATCTAAATAATGCAACCTAATTATCTAATGCATTTAGAGAAAAATGCCAATGTAGACTTGTAAGGGTTTTGTTGTTGTTATTGTTGGATTAATAGAATGCTGAGAATTCTGTGGACCTTTTTAGTGCTAATAGTCCTAACTGTATCTAAATTTTATTGGATTTCTCTGTGATGAAGTAAAAGTTTCCTCTAAAACTGGAATTAAAGAGGCTATCAAAAGCACGACCAAATGGCTTAAGTTATCGCATTAATGCCTCAAAGTATCTAAAGGGGAAAATATCGCACATTGTACATGAATAAGAAGCAACGTCTGTGTAGAAAGAAATTCTATTTTATTATTATATTACAGAGTAATCTCTGGAAAAGTACTCGAATGAAACCTCATACCTCTCACCATATAATGATTTTGCCCTTTCCCAATACCAAACAAGCATATAAATATTGAAGTCTGGTGTTCAGGAATAAATGCCAGAGTTGCTGAGACTTTTCCAAATAAACATTAAAGTAGGAAAATTGATTTGCAAACCCCTTGCTCAAAATTCATTCGTTTTGCAATCTTATTTGTTATTATTATTATTAATATGTTTGTGTGTGTGTGTGTGTGAAC
>NW_012102710.1:4296326-4297813 GCF_000951045.1 Mandrillus leucophaeus | reverse complement strand
AGAGAAGCAAGAGCAAACACATTCAAAAGCTAGCAGAAGGCAAGAAATAACTAAGATCAGAGCAGAACTGAAGGAGATAGAGACACAAAAAACCCTTCAAAAAATCAATGAATCCAGGAGCTGGTTTTTTAAAGAGATCAACAAAATTGATAGACCGCTAGCAAGACTAATAAAGAAGAAAAGAGAAGAATCAAATAGATGCAATAAAAAATGATAAAGGGGATATCACCACCTATCCCACAGAAATACCAACTACTATCAGAGAATACTATAAACACCTCTATGCAAATAAATTAGAAAATCTAGAAGAAATGGATAAATTCCTGGACACATACATCCTCCCAAGACTAAATCAGGAAGAAGTTGAATCCCTGAATAGATCAATAACAGGCTCTGAAACTGAGGCAATAATTAATAGCCTACCAACCAAAAAAAGTCCAGGACCAGACGGATTCACAGCCGAATTCTACCAGAAGTAAAAGGAGGAGCTAGTACCATTTCTTCTGAAACTATTGCTATCAGTAGATAAAGAGAGAATCCTCCCTAACTCATTTTATGAGGCCAACATCATCCTGATACCAAAGCCTGGCAGAGACACACACAAAAAAAAGAGAATTTTAGACCAATATCCCTGATGAACATCGATGCAAAAATCCTCAGTAAAATACTGGCAAACCGAATCCAGCAGCACATCAAAAAGCTTATCCACTGATCAAGTGGGCTGCATCCCTGGGATACAAGGCTGGTTCAACATACGCAAATCAATAAATGTAATCCAGCATATAAACAGAACCAAAGACAAAAACCATGATTATCTCAATAGATGCAGAAAAAAACCTTTGACAACATTCAACAGCCCTTCAAGCTAAAAACTCTCAATAAATTAGGTATTGGTGGGATGTATCTCAAAATAATAAGAGCTATTTATGACAAACCCACAGTCAATATCATACAGAATGTGCAAAAACTGGAGGCATTCCCTTTGAAAACTGGCACAAGACAGGGATGCCCTCTCTCACCACTCCTATTTAACATACTGTTGGAAGTTCTGGCCAGGGAAACCAGGCAGGAGAAAGAAAAAAGGGTATTCGATTAGGAAAAGAGGAAGTCAAATTGTTCCTGTCTGAAGATGACACAATTGTATATTTAGAAAACCCCATTGTCTCAGCCCAAAATCTCCTTAAGCTGATAATCAACTTCAGCAAAGTCTCAGGATACAAAATCAATGTCCAAAAATCACGAGCATTCTTATACACCAATAACAGACAGAGAGTCAAATCATGAGTGAACTCCCATTCACAATAGCTTCAAAGAGAATAAAATACCTACGAATCCAACTTACAAGGGATGTAAAGGACCTCTTCAAGGAGAACTACAAACCACTGCTCAACGAAATAAAAGAGGACACAAACAAATGGAAGAACATTCCATGCTCATGGATAGGAAGAATCAATATTGGGAAAATGGCCATACTGCCCAAGGTAATT
>NW_012102710.1:4273835-4295311 GCF_000951045.1 Mandrillus leucophaeus | reverse complement strand
TAAAGACCCCTGCACACATATGTTTATTGTGGCACTATTCACAATAGCAAAGACTTGGAACCAACCCAAATGCCCATCAATGATAGACTGGATTAAGAAAATGTGGCACATATACACTATGGAATCTATACAGCCATAAAAAAGGATGAGTTCATGTCCTTTGTAGGGACATGGATGAAGCTGGAAACCATCATTCTCAGCAAACTGTCACAAGGACAAAAAACCAAACACCGCATGTTCTCACTCATAGGTGGTAATTGAACAATGAGAACACTTGGACACAGGAAGGGGAACATCACACACTGGGACCTGTTGTGGGGTGGGGTGAGGGAGGAGGGATAACATTGGGAGATATACCTAATGTAAATTACGAGTTAATGGATGCAGCACACCAACATGGCACATGTATACATATTTAACAAATCTGCACGTTGCGCACATGTACCCTAGAACTGAAAGTATTAAAAAAAAAAAAAGAAAAAAGAAAAGAAAGACCTTTGTGTATTATCTTCCTCTTTCACTGTTAATCAATGACATTTCTGAGTTCCAGGATCTGTAATGAATTCTACCTTCAGACAACTGTTTAACTGGATTGAATCTGGGAGAAGATGGGGGCATTATTTCTTGACAACCACCTAGATTCCAACAGCATCATGCAACAAATGGTACTAAGATCTTCAGAACCCTTGAAGAGCTAATCAGCACTTATGCATGAAGGCAATGTTCTAAACCTCCCTTAGTGGTTAGAAAATGTTTGAGGTTTGAAACAGTTGTTTGAGATTGAGGCAGAAAGTAACAAAGAATACTGAAATTATCAAAGAAACACCACACACATATCAATAGCATCCAAACGAGCTTTACCTTCATAGCTGATACTTTCTGTTCTCTTTTCTGCTTCCTAATAGACTTTTTTGGTGGTTTGGTTCTCCTAAGTGCATGGACATTGGACAGGATAGTATGGTTATGATTAGAGGTATAAGCATGACTAGAAGCACAAGTTAATTTATAAGTGATTGAATAAAAGTAATTTTGTGAAAAATAAGAACGGGTTCTTTTGGTTTATATTTTGGCAGCTTTCTTTCATCATTTTAAAGAGATCATTCCAAGATGAAATACATTGCAGAAATAGGTATTCGTCACCTATTTAGAAAATGACATTCATTTGAAAATGAGCCACTGTAAATTAGATATATAGAGAGATCAAAGTTAATAAACAGAGGCATTTATGTGAATAGAAACATGCTAATCTTTACTATTATGGCATTAGTTCACATTAGAGATGTGTTAAAAATAATATCTAGGATCATAGGCTACAATACATCCTTAAAGGTCATTTGGGACAGCCCCTTAATTTAATAAAAAAGAGAGGAACAAACTTCAGAATGAATGGCTAAGGTTATTTCCCAAGATCACACAACTACTTGGTAGATATATTAAATTTTAAACTCAAGACTTCTGGTTTCTAACCTAACTCTACTTCCACAACTGTAACATAATGCAGTTTAAAATTTTAACTCATATTTCAAGTTTGTTGTTCTTATAAATGTGGATTGTTTTGTTTATTTTACCTCTTTACTTTTTTTTCATTCCAAGCTGCTCACCTGCATCTTGGAGGGGTTAAAAATGATTATTCAATCTATTATAAAGTAGAAGGCAATTTGATAATGTGAACACATCCTATATATTTTATGTTCATACTCTTGAATGAAAATGTGTAAGCCTCTCAGAGAGTTACTCTCTCCCCATGATTCTGCATGCAGCTCCTGTCCCTGTTGGCTTCGCTTGCATTTACACTAGAGCCTATTCTGCAAGAGTGCAAGAGTGTAGATGTAATTATCTGGCATTTCATCCATGTAGTCTTCTCCTTTCCTAGCTTCTGCTACAGGGACATCTCATCCTATTATGGCTTAATTGAAGGCAGAGCTTCAGGTGTGAGCTAAGTGTCCATCCTTTGCACTGCTTGACCATGCTTCATAGCTGAGTTAACCTTGATGTGATAGTATCCTGAGTTGTTATAAATTCTTGCCTTTTCCTCCAATCTTACGTTTTGAAAAAGCTCTGGCTATGCCTATGATTGGTTTGATAAGAGTGTCTAATTTTGGACTTCAATCTTAGCAGGCCTAATTGCCTAGAAGTATAAGGTATATTTTCATTCTAGCCTTTGGTAGCAGTAAAGGTAATATACATTCCTCTCTCTGTTGAATCATTCACTTTATTTCTCAGTTTATTCACAACCCTGATAGAAAAGATGGGTGCTCTTTATTTGCAAACCCTCAATTCAAACAAAATATCAGGGGCTTTCTTAGGCATTTTCCATATTCTGAATTGCCATTTCCATATTTCCATATTCTGACAATGTATTCCTCTTCCTCTTAAAGTATAGCACTATTTCTTTTAAGCTACCTCACTTTGAAAAGGTTTGATAATTCAATAGAAAAAATAATACTGAACTGAATGTACTTACAAGTTCTATATTACTTGTCAATATTTTATCACAATTTGAATTCTAAAGATACTTTTTGTAATATAAGGAAAGTGCCAGATATGTGATACAGTAAAAAGTCATTTTAAGTGTCATATGTTTAAAATAGAGGCTCCAGAAATATTGAACCGCATTATATGAAACTCATACAGAGTTTTGTATTACCTGCATTTAGATTTCTTCCTCCAAATAGGCATACTTTGTAAATAATTCATAAGTCATGTTTACTATCTTCTGCCAATTAAACCTGCAATAACTAAACTACAGTAATATTGGTAGTAAGTGGCTTATTGGTAATGGATTATTGTAGAAGAATTCAGGATATGTAAAATGCTTATACTGAACTTCTTGATCAAAAGGGAAATCAGGGAGAATGAGTATAAGATCATGTCTTTTGGGATTTTCCAATCTAAAGTATAAAGATGAACAAACAGAGTTAGTCTCCAGGAAAATCACATTTCAGTTGCTAAACTCCATAGATAAGTTTATACCTCTTATTTGTTAGTTACCATATGTTGAACATTTTCTCAGGGAAGGGCTTATAAAACTCATTCTCATAATTTTAGAATTATAGGAAAATTTTTTAATTTTAGACAGAGATATGAAAAGAGACCACTCTATAATAATAAAACAAATTTCAAAAATTAATTGTTTCAAAACTGAACTCACATAAAGCACAGCCACAGAACATCAGAGACTGTAGGCTTTTACCTCCCTATTTTGTTTATCCGGTCCCGAAATAATCTGAGTGAATTTTACATCTCGTATATGAAAACATTACTCATCCATTTATAATTTCCGGCTAGTAGATTTCACATTCAGTGATAAAGAGAAGTTTGGAAATCAAGACAGGATAAGAAAAGATATCTTGCACAGTCTGTGACAATCTAATCGATTGCTTACAGAATGGCTTCAATCATTTCCCTTCCCATATCCCTGTCCTTTCACAAAGGGAAATCTATTTCCATACTCCTAAATTCCAAGTCAATCTTGTCACTTGTTTTGGCAAGAGAATGCAATATGCCAGCTTTGAATCTTGCTTCTAGGAATGTGCACGTATCTACTTTCTTTCTTCTTTCTCTGTGATGCATGTCACTACCATGTGAGAAATTTGAGTCTCGTGAGCTAAAGAATGCGAGGTCATGTGGAGCTGAGATAAGTTATCCCACCGCCAACGCTCTAGCAAAACTGGTAGCTATTCATAGTTACATGAGTGAATCCAACAGAGGTGAGATGGACCACCCAGTCATGCCCAGTCCAAATTGCCAATCTGAAGAATCATAAACCCAATAAGTGGTTATTTTGTTCAACTGCAACTTCTAAGGAAGTTTGTTACATAGCAAAAGCTAACATATACTCGGTCTTCTCCATCACTAATTTTGTAAAAAGTTACTGTTTGCCATGGGTCAGTGATCACCTTTCTGATTCATGAGGCTCTATCTCCGTCCTCATTTGCATTGCTGTAAAGGAATACCTGAGGCTGGGTAATTTATAAAGAAAAGAGGTTTATTTTGTTCACAATTCTGCAGAATGTATGAGAAACATGGAGCCAGCATCTGCTTCTAGCGAGGGCCTCAGGAAGCTTTCACTTATGGTGGAAGGGGAAGGAAATAAGACATCACATGGCAAGAGCGAGGAAGAAGAGAGAGAGGACAGAGGTGCCAGACTCTCTTTAATAGCCAGTTCTTTCAGGAACTAAGATGAAAAATCACCCCACCCGGTGAGGGCCCCAAGTTATTCACGAGGCACCTGCCCTCATGGTGCAAACACCTTCCATTAGGCCCTACTGCAACATTGAGAATTGACTTTCAACAGGAGATTTGGACAGACAAACATCCAAACTCTATCAGGCTCTATCCAGCTAAAACCTAAAAAGAGGGGCATTGCCCTTCTAATATGTCAGTGGCAGCTCAGGCTGAAATCCTATGTTAGTGCTACTAAAAATACAAAATATTCTCCTCTCTGGTCACAAGCACAGAATGATTTGTTTCAACCAGGTCATCTCAGTGTGGAATTAAGAAGGAAAATCATTAATAAGAAAACATCCATTTCCATTTCCACTCAAAGGCAAAAAAACAAAAACAACAACAACAAAAAAACCCACAATAACTTAGAACAAGATTTCCTTGAGGTTTATTGCTAGAGTGCTGTGACTCGTCAGTCAATACAAAAGTGAATAATCAGATGAGAGATGCTGACCTTAATCAGGCCCAGTGACCATTTATAGACCTTGACTGTGTATTTCCAAGAGGATGAGGAATATAGAAAACAGCATTTAACACCTGTTTTGAGAATTGTCAGCAGCATAGAGGAGATAGGCTACATTGAGAATATCATATAATAACGGAGTCTGGTATAGCATGTCCAGCCCGATCATATATGGACCCTGCAGAAAGGAGGTAGAAAGGGCAGTCTTGAGCCCACCAAAAAGGGCAGCCTGGAGGAAGAAGGTGACCCCAACCAATGGAAGGGATGACGGCAAGTAAGAGCCTGAGAGTTAAGTTGTAAGTGGCAGAAATGACGAGTCATTATGTAGACCAAGAAAACTGGGATTAAAAGAAATTACAGAAATACATCAGATAACGTACCAAGTAAGACACGGTGTGAAAGAGTCAGCCACATCCAAAGAACACTTGGACCAAATTAAAACTGTAAAAGTAATAGAGATTTTTTCTGTTCCTTAGCTCTTCTCCATGTATCTGTTCCAACCCAGAAGAAAACCCGGAAAATAAGTTAGGAACTGAAAGAGAAAAAGATTGAAAAAGAGAGAAGAAAATCCTAGCTCGTCCATCACTCCAAGTGTTCTGGTTAAAGAGAAACTTTTAGAATTGGGTGACTAATATGTGGTTTGATATTATGTTCAATAATACTGCTTTTAAATATCTTAGTAAATGCACTATTTTGGATTAAGTAATCAGGTAATTTTTTTTTTCCTTTAATATTATCTAAGGTTAGTGAAAAGCAACTTTCAGGGAAAGTACTTGGGAAAGACACAGGAAAAAAAGAATAAACTGGCACAGGACCAAGGACAGCTCCTACCATCCCTAAGCTTATTTATACACAAGTAAAGTTCCAATTCCTTTTAGAAGCCCCATATCTAATGATGACAATAATAAAATTATCTTTAAGAAGATATTTTATTCAACTAAAATTGATGGTCTATTATGTGTCTATGGGTCATAAACGAAAAAAATTAAATGACATTTCTTCCCACGGTTCCTAGCTAATTGGTATATAACTATTTTTCACCCACTTAAAAACTTTCTGTGGCAAACTGATATTTTTTTCTTTCATTGCAGCAATATTTTTATACCAAGAGTAGATTCCATCTAGGCCTCTTTCTTGGTAATGTTTTACTCATTTTATTTTTAACCTTTCAGCTGCTTTTCATTATTCATGTAGTGAGCAAAATCATGTGATTGTTTCTAGAGATAAAATGTGAGAGCCACAACTTCAATCCCCACTAATATTTCACAACATGATAAGGAAATTAAAACAATAGACAAATCCATTTGTATAATTAGGTGAGATAAATATGGGTTTCTTTGAAACACAGTAGAGGCTGCCTGCCTAAGTCAAGATGGGATGGGAGGAAGAAATTTTTCTGAGCTGTTGAAGGATGAGCAGAGATGTTCTAGGCAGAGAACCAGGAAAAGGGAGTCCTAGCAGAGGGAAACATTAGGTGTAAAGACATAAAGACATGAAACCCACATGGTATAATCAGGGAACGTCGTGGGTTTCAGGCCAGCTGCAGAGAGGAGCATTTGGTTCCAAGATATAGATGATGATAATAAAGAGGTAAGAATCAAATTTTCAACAGCCTTATTCTTCAAGCAGCAAGTGGCCCAGCAGTGGCAAAATTAGCTTCCATATTTACATGTTCCTGTGTAAATGTGGAATTGATCTCAAAGACATTTGCTATCTAACAGCCTGACAGGCTTATGCTCCACGTTCCGAGGAAATAGAGCTTGTGTAAGTTTCTCTTACTGTCTCTGGTATGGGCTGTCAGGTTGTCACACTTGTCTAGTCCCTAAAAATAGGATCGGCAATTTTGAGGATGAGAACTAAAGAGAGAAGCTGTAAGATTGATCATCATCTTCCCTTTTAACATGTCCCCCTTTTATTTTATAACTTCTCTTAGAAAAAAAAATACATTTAAGAGAGCAGAAAATATTTAGTAGAAAAGGAGAGAAAGGGGGCTAAGTAAAGAAAACATGAAAGACACAACAAAACAAAAAATCAACTTTAGAAAAAAGAAAAACCAGGTCTAAGAGAAAAGAAGAAATACAAGCTAGAAAGGGAGATATTAACCAAAATTTGGCAAGTAGTTAGTATGACACTTGGGGCCAGGCGGGTAGTGGAGGAAAAAACTAAAGCAAGCAAGCAAAAAAAAAAAAAAAAAAAAGCTTAATAAAGGAGTATAATTATAATGTTGATCAAGAATATTTCATTATAATACATTATTAATTTACACTGAATTATTAAATACTTGGCCAACAGCACATATAGTACTTAGGAGCTATCTTTGTGACTCTTACAGCTATAATATTAGTGGGAAATTAGAGAATTTATATTTTTTCTTATATCTAAAAGGGTAAATAAACAGTGAGGTGGGTAATGTTTGCAAGTTTACAAGTGGTCAGTGCTGATAGGAAAACCCTGTTTCCTGACGCCATCTTTATAGTTGCACAAATAAACTTCTCAGCAAATGTTTGGTGTTGGAAGTGAAGTGATGAACATGAAGGCACAAAGCAAATCAACGGGAAATACATAAATGGAACTCAAGATTCCTGACTTGCATTTTAAATCATGACTCTGCAAAGTTGTTCTCACATGCATAAAAAGCAATAAAATCACTTGAAGGAGACTTCTTCCTGCTTCCTCATGATGCAGCACCTTAATTTAGTGTAGGATTTCTCAACTATGGCACTGTTAACATATGGGTCCAGATCATTCTTTGTTGATAGGGGAAGGGTTCTATGCATTGCAGAATGTTTAATGACATTTCTGATCTCTATCCACTAGATCCTAGTAACATTACAACTAAAAAATGTCTGCAGATATTGCCAAATGTCCTCTGGGGGACACAAATCAGTCTCAGTTAAGAAACACTGGGGCTGGGTATGGTGGTCCATGCCTATAATTCTAGCACTTTGGGAGGCCAAGGCAGGAGGATCACTTGAACCCAGGAGTTCGAGACCAGCCTCGGTAACATAGTGAGACCCCCATCTCAAAAAAACACAAAAAAGCCAAATGTGGGGGCATATGCCTGTGGTCCTGGCTACTTGAGAGCCTGAGGAAGGAGGATCACTTGAGTCCAGGAGTGCAAGGCTGCAGTGCGCTGTGATTGTGCCACTGCACTTCCGCCTGGGGAACAGAGTGAGATCCTGTCAAAAAACAAACAAACAAACAAACAACCATTGATCTAGTGGAAATAGAATAGATCAGGCTGCAGCAGGTAACAGATCTAACTCCATCACAATGAATGGGGTGACCTGAGACAAACCAGTTTTGTTACCCTCCATTTCTTCATCTATCTAGTGCCCTTTTACATGACCAAGATGTGTTAGCTGTGAGTTTTATCGAAGTGGTAAGTAATGACAAAGATAATTATCAAACAAGTCAAATCTGGAAAGGTGTTTGTCCATAGTAGTCATTGATACAGGGAGTTTGGTGAAGGAATAAAAGGAATATAATAGGAATAATAGTTATTGCTTGGGGGTTAGCCATCATTATTAAGAGCAAATTGCCCAGCAAGTGTGGAAATTGAAGAATGAGGAGCAAGACTGATGACACTGGGAACAGTAGCAGAGTGGAATCGAATTCAAGGAAAAAAGAGTGGTGGGTAGATAGGATTCAGGTAGAGCTAAGGCTGGAATTCTGCCTATGTGCTAGAGCAGCCTCTTAAGGCAGAGCTTGGTGCCTGTTTGGAGGGTCAGCATGGCACCTGATAGAGATACAGATTGGAGAATTTCACCCATAGTGTCCCGGATGTCACACTTGCATTTCATGTTTTATTTCAAAAAGTATTTTAAAAAATGTAAGGCACTGGCCTGGGCACTTTATTATCTTAGACCACTTATTACATGTCCCAACATTGGTATTCTTATTTGAAAAAAAAAATGAGGCAATATCTTTTGAATAATCTAATGTGTATAAAATGAGCTACAACAGAGGTTGAATCATGGTAGGTTCTTAATAAAAACTACATATACATTTCTTTCTTGAGAAACACAATGGTAAAAGACATAATGCTTTCTCCCGGTAGCTTATATGAAAGAGGTGACAGTAGAGGAAAGGAATAGTTATGAGTGCTTTCATAGCATACCATGCACGCAATGTCATTTTTAGTCTTTACACACTTCTATGAAGCAGATATTTTTATCCTGTTTTAATGAATGAAAAAAATGAGATCCAGAGAGAGCAAATACATTACCTAACACTCATAAATAAATAAATAAGCTGAAAGTCACACCATTATAGGTGACCCCAAAGTTCATACTGTTTCACTCATAGCACATCTCTACTCTCTAAAAGCCATCCCGGTAGTACCAAATGGGTTAGTGTTATTTGAAAAGAATAAACACGCTACAAAATATAAGATGTTAATATTATTTCAAAGTCAGGAAGAGAAAAGCAAACCTGATAATTGAGAAGCAATTTGGGATTCCAAATATATCATTTCTCATAATCTTAGAGGAATGTTTTGTTATTATGTTTGCATGTGAAAGTATCCGAACAACTCCAAAAACATTTGAAGCAGGCATCAGATATTTGAAAAACCTCCAAATTTTATAAAAGGAGTTGGCCAGCTTTTTAAATGTGGACTCTCTATCCAGCTTTGCTACCTGAAGAATGTAGACAAGTTTGCAATTGACGAAAATGCTCACAATAATGATTTTCTTTACTAAAAATGTGCAGAATAATTTCTGAACTTGTAAGACTGTCATAAGTACCCAAATGAACTATTCCTTCTAGTCGACAAAGCTATTACTTATTTCTTAAGAATGAGAGAAATGTACCTTCATGAATTAGACAGGTTGTCCTACCGGGTGCTGACAAGAGACAGGCAAAAAGAAATCTTTTTTTTTTTTTTTTTTTAAATCATAGTTACTGTAATAATACATTTTCTGAAAACTTTTTTTAACCCAACAACAACAAAAAAGATAATCAGTGAGCCCTTCTTACATATTTGAAGAAGCTCATATACCATAAGTCTAGTATTTGGTCTTTTCTTCCATTGTCTTCCTTGGGAAAAAGAGAAAGTTGAATAAATCTGAGCAGTTGCTTATAATTGTGCTACTTCAAATTGCCAAATCTCAGTCTTTGACATTTTATCATTGCTATGCATAGGAGAAAAATACTCCTTAATAGGGTAGTATTTAAAATAAGAAGCCACAACCTTGTCATTATTACTAGCACAATGGAACCAGGCACGCTGGAATCAGCCATCCGAGCTGGATGGAGGGGCTGGAAGTTAATTACATTACCTTAGACAATAAGTTGGTCTTCGTGGTTCCAGTTATCTCTGCACACAGTTGGCTCAATTTTTTGTTGTTGTGTAATGTCCCATTAATCACAGTTGCATTTGTTCCCTGCCATGTGATTCATCATCCTTTCCCCCTGAAATGACTTCCATTCTCCAGGACTCAAGATAAACCACTAATTTAAAGTGGCAGTGACCAACCTTGGCTATCACAATGGCATAGTTTGAATGAGGAGAGTCAATGGCAGCACACACGGACTCCAGGCATTTCAGTCGATTCAAATTATCCCTTGTGATTGGGTTCAGGCACGGGGATAGAGATCAGGTGTCACAATTATAGGACAAACTCTTGAAATGAAGCTCAAGGTGTGTTTGCCTTTGAAACTTATCCAAGCACACTCATTTGAAAAAGATGACAAAGTAAAGTACGTGGAGAGGGAGCGAAGTATAGTGAAAAAAATCACGGGCTAAGTTTGGGGAGAAATACATTCTTACTTTAGCTTTGAATAAAGATATCTGTGTGACCTTGAGCAAGTCACTTTATCACCTGGTCTCTCTTAAAAATTGGGAACTTAGAACAGGTGATGTATTTACATAGTGTTATTATTTTTCCTTTTCCTGAACTCTGATTTTTTAAATTTGAGAATTAGCATAGAGAGGCTTCCTTTTAATGAAATGTGAACAAAAGTATTATATGAAGCGTTTTGAAGTATTTCTGGTGATTAAAATATTGATTATTGGGAGGATAAATCTATCCCTGTTCTCAGCTGTATATTATAGCTCTTTCTCCTTATCAAGACCAGACTTCAACATTCAGCAGGGTATTATTTATTTTCACTTTATCTCCTGCTAATTCTAACTTTGCCAAATGGCCACAAACACCTCCTAATTCTCTAGTTAATCACTTTGTACAATTTTGTAGCCGAAGAAAAAACTCTTGTATAATTCCCTCCAAGGCATTTCTGGAGTTCAGGTGAAAGTACCTATTAAGTAGCTCAAGTAGCCAACCCCAAAAGGAAATTTCCAGAGACTTAGTCTATTGATAGAAAGTTTGGAATTATAAACCAATCATTATTATATCAAATTAATAATTTCATATAAATATGATACATGGATCCATTCCTTTTAATTAATTAATCACAACAGTTCTGAAACTTAAGATGAAGCCTTTCAGAAATATTGCTCCTCTGATTCTGTTCCCTGTGCTGGTCAAATTCATTTAATTTACAGTAACAGGACACTTTGTATTGTCATTATGATTTCTCTTTTGTTTCAATTTGTTTTTTGTTAGTGAACTTCTTAAGACGGAGTTTTGATCTCATACATTTGAAGATAGTTTCTTGCATAATCCCTAGACAGGGCACTCAATAAATGTTCCTGGCAAAAAATGTGTTGTCCAGTGAAGCTTGATCAAGCACCATGTATTTTCCACCCCTACAGTCCCTCCTTCAGGTCTTATGAAGAGTTCCCAATTGCTAGTTGATTGATTTTAGGGAACTAATAAGAGCCAAAATCACATATTTTCTAACGTGTACTACTGACCATACACATCAATATTAAGCTTCACAATATCAATGTAAAGTAGCTGCCTCCACTTGCTTTTTATACATCAGAAAACTGAGACGTAGAAAGGTTAAAATATGTTTGTGAAACTGTATACCTGCAATAAGTGAGTTGAGAGCCACACCCAGGCTATTTGTCCCCAGTGCGTGTGTACTTCCTATTACGTAGTGCTTCCTACATCACATAAACTAGTGAGCTTATGATTACCGGGAATCACGGACTTAATTTACATGAGACCCTGAGGAAATCACTTGGCATGTCTCTCTGTTACACACAATATGTCAGCTACTGTAAGATCGCCAATTACGACCTGATTAAGATGAAAGTGAACATGGGAAATATTTAGAACAAACAAGAATAGGCTTTTTGTGGCTTTTAAAAAGCTATCAGTACCTTCATAAAGATGAATTCTTCTCAAGCAGGGCCAGTTTTATGCTTCACAGGATATTTGGCCATATCTGTGGACATTTTGGTGTTTGAAGTTATCGCAACTGCAGTAATGCTATTAGTATCTAGCATGTAGAGGCCAGGGATGCTTTTAAACGTCCTACAATGCACAGGAGAGCCCCTCACAACAATTAATTACCTGGCTCAAAATGTCGCTGTGCCAAAGTTGGAAAACCCTTATATAGAGAGATAATTAATTAAAAAATATAATTGGAAAAAAAATGAGTACCCATTAGCAATAACAACAGAAGCTATAAAGTACATAAAGACAAATACAATAAAAAATGTGCAGGCTCTTTATTGAACACCTAACAAAATATCATTATAGGATGTGTTTAGAAAAAAGAGAGAAAAAAATATACCTTATTCTTGGATGGGAAAGTTCAATAATGTAAAAATGCTAAAATTTTACAAATTAATCTCTGCAGCCACTGAGATCCCATAATATTACTTTCTGGAACACTGAAATAGGCTGAGGAAGTATGTGAGGTAGCAAGATTATTACAGCAGGGGTAGAGAGAACAAAGGGTATCTCCCAAAACTGTTGGGACCTTGTAGAACATTGTAAGAACTTTATTTTTTCTCTTAGTGAGAAAACATAACATTGGATGATTGCTGCAGATGTGATTGCTTTTAAAAAGCTCAGTCATGCGGCTATGTGGAAAATAGTTTGTGTGTTTCATTGTGAGAGGGGCAATCAGGACTGAAGCAAAGCAACAGCTAGCCAGCTAGCTTGCGATTGCAGCAGAATATACTTAAGCAGTGGTGCTGTTTTGTCTTGGGAGGTGACAGTGAAGATTATGGAAACTGATCAGCGAGGAGATGTCTGAGGTTAAGTTAAAGCTAAGAGCATTCACTGTATGATGAATTATCTAAAAATATTGGGAGGGAAACTAGATCGAAATGATTTTAAGTTTTTGCCTTGTATACCTAAAAGTTAGGACTCGCCATTTTCTGAGATGGAGATAACTGAGATAGGAGTAGATTTGAGTGCAGGTAGAAAAGAAGAGTTGAATTTTGGATGTGAAGTTCAACATGTGTATTAGACATTGGACAGATTATCAGAGACCACGAGATACATGAGTGTCAGTTCATGAGAAAAATCAGGACTTAAGATACACATTTTGGAGTCACCAGGTTAAAGCAGCACATAAGCACATTCAGATGATGAGATGATCTAGAGTAAAAGCTGACAAAGAACAGTTTATGAACTAAGCCTTAGAACATTTTAATATTTAAAGATCTGAAAAAAGAGCAAAAAATACTGAAAATGCACAGTGTACAGTGACACTAGGAGAAAAATAATGATGACATAAAAGCTGAAGTGTAAATAGAATATTTTATAATTTCCAGTGTGATTGATAAAACAGTTTTGCTAACAATGGGACTAGTTCCCCAGGTTAATAAAATATTTTAAATAACATTCAAAAGTTAAAACCACTGTAAAGAATATACCATTAAAAATTCAAAAATTGGCTAACTTATCTTAAAGTGATAAATACTTCTGCTTTTATTATATTAGCAAAACTGAAAAAGAAAACAATTCATAATCCCTCAAAGAGGGGAAGATTGAACAAACAATAATGTAGTAAGCTAAAGATAACTATAGAATAATATTTTTCAAGAATAATAAGTGATCTAGACATATTCAAATAATGTAGTAAGGAGATAGAAAATAATATATAAATAATATGATATCAATTTTGTTAAACTACAAATGCACATATAAATAAAAATTAAAATGTGCATATAATGCCTAGTTACAAGGTAACATAAGAGAAAATGGGATAAAATAAAAAACAACAGTACATTGACAGCTAAATTATGCATGTATCTAAATTTTCATATTTATATTTCTGGCACTTTATAAATTTTTGTAATCTGAATATAGTCTTATATGTATTTTAACATAACACTGTAAAAATAAAATATATTATCAGGAGTACAAAATGTGTTGCTTTTTGTTTTATCTTTTGTCTACAAAGCTATTTATGTCATCACAGATAATTCAAACTGTATTCCAGGTAATATTCTGTTTGAATAATCTTCCTATATTTTTTATGTGGTGCTCTGCCCACTGCCATGACAGTTATGAACATTTTATGTGTCTGCTACATTTTTTGAGGTGCTCACACTTTGAGAAATGCCTTTCAGTGATGAACTCACCCTGTGGGAATAACTAACGTAAAGGAAGAGAGGAAATCGCCTCTGTGTGCTGGCCACCAATACTTGATTACAACAACTACTCGAATCCTTCCACTTTCTACTGTCATGAAACCACTTCAGTGAGAAACAGTGACTCTTTCCCATCCCTTCTTCCAAAAATAATGTTTTCATGACTGATGTAATAGAATTGAGAGTCCATATTAAGCTGATATATTTAGGGTGAATTGATTTTTGATAAAGCTTTTAAGACAATTCAATGGGAGAAAGGAAAGTCTTTTTAACAAATGATGTAGGCACAACAGAATATTCATGTGCAGAGAAATGAAGTTGGACCTCCACTTCGTACTATACACAAAAAGTTACTCAAAGGCAATCACAGGCCTAAATGTAGGAACCAAAACTACAAAATTAATTTTTTTTAAACAAAGGTGAATAAGCATATGTGACCTTGGATTACAAACTAAATTTTGGTTATGACACCAAAGTCATCAGCAAAAATGGGGAAAAAGAAATAGAAACCAAGTTTTTAAAAAATGTGCTTCAGAGGATGACATCAAGAAAGTAAAAATATAATTCATAAAATTGAAGACTGTATTTGCAAGTCATCTATTTAATAAGGGTCTAGTGTCCAGAATATTAAAAGAACCTTTACAATATGAGAATAAAAGACATTCCAACTATATCACATTGTGAAAAAGGCAAAACTAGTAGAGATAGCACAAAGAGCAGTAGTTGCCAGGGGCTAGTGGGGAGTGAGGAATGAACAAGCGGAGCTCACAGAATTTTTAGGGGAGTAAAAATATTCTGAATACTATAAGGGTGAGTATATGTCATTATACATTTGTCCAAAACCATAGAATGTACAACACCAAGAGTGAACTGTAATGTGAACTGTGGACGTTGGCTGACAACCATGTGTCAACGCAGGTTTGTCAGTCAGAAGAGACATTACGCTCCTTTTGGGGTGTTGCTAACGGGGGAGACAATTCATGTGTGGGAACAGGATATATAGGAGATCTCTGTACCTTCCTCTCAATTTTGCTGTGACCCGGAAGCTTATATTAAAAAATAAAATATTTTAAAATGCAATTAAAAATAGAGACAAATTACCCAGTTTTTTTTTTTAATGTGAATGTTTAGATAGACATTTCTCCAAAGAAAATATACTAATGGCCAAGAAGTACAGGTAAGGAAGCTTAATATGTAAATGCAAATCATCATGGAAATACAAATCAAAGCTGAAATGAGATACCATTTCACACATACTAGGATGACCATAATCAAAAAGATGGACAATGACATGTGTTATTATAGACAGGATGTAGAGAATTTGGAGCCCGCATACATTCCTGGTTGAAATTTTAAAAAGTGTGCAGTCACTTTGGGAAACAGTTCAAAAGTTCCTCAAAATATTATCCATAGAGTTACTACACGACCCACAATTGCAATTGTTCATGTGTACACAAAAGAAGTTAAAGCATTCTTCCATACAGAGACTCATACACAAATGTTCAGATCGGTATTGTTCATAACGGCTAAAAACAGAAACAAGCCTAAGTAATGTTTATCAAAGGATGAATATGCATCAACAAAATATTAAACAGCCATAAAAAAGAATATTATTCAGCCTTAAAAATAATGAAGTACTGATGAATGCTGAAACATGTATGAACCATGAAAGCACTATTATAAATGAAAAAAGCCAGACATGAAAGGTCACATATTGTATGATCCCGTTCATATAAACTCTTCTGAATAGGTAAATCATTTGTGACAGAAAGTAGATTAGTGGTTTTTCAGAGGCTGGGAGTGGAAGGAATGGAGTGTGACATTAATGAGGACAGCTTTTATTTTCTTTTCTGAGATGGAGTCTCACTCTGTCCCCTAGGCTAGAATGTAGTGGCACAATTCGGCTCACTGCAACCTCAGCCTTCCAGGGTTCAAGCGATTCCTGTGTCTCAGCCTCTCGAGTAGCTGGGACTACTGGAGTGGGCCAGCGTGCCTGTCTAAATTTTGTATTTTCAGTAGAGACGGGGTTTTGCCATGTTGGTTAGGTTGGTCTTGAACTCGTGACCTCAGGTGATCCACCCACCTTGGTCTCCCAAAGTGCTGGGATTACAGGTGTGAGCCACTGAGCCAGGGCTGAGTATAGCATTTCTTTCTGGGACAATGAAAATGCTCTGGAATTAGATTATTGTGATGACAGCAAAACTTTGTGAACATTCTAAGAGCCACTGAGTTGTCCCTTTAAAAAGTAGAGTTATATTATATGTGAATTAAAATAAAAAGGAAAAGGGGATCTGCTTTGTGTTTAAAGTATTCTAAAAATGCCATGAATACCCCCATGAGGCCTGCCACATGATGCTGCAACTGGATGTCCTCTCCTCTTCTTGCTTTACTCAGCTTTGGGCTTTCAACAGACTTTCATGAAGGTGCATGTCATTTGCTTACAGGATGCACAATGCAGATACACGTTATGGGGTACACAATGAATTGTTTAGAGAAAAGGTATTTCAATTCCAAACATTAAGAAACTTTCAATTGTTCAAAGCATGAACATAAGCAGGTGAGATCTTTCTTGTTGGAGTCAACTTGGCCTTATGCTTTAACCCTGTTGTGTTCCATGAACCTGGATGACCATCATAAGCCATTACAGTCAATCCTGAATGCGTCCCAGCTCCTTCTTTACTAAATGATACAATGCACCCCAGCTGTTGTTTTATGCACTCAAGATACCTTCTAATCTACAGTCTTAAATCTAAAATAAATATCCTTATAGTCTAACTCATAATTATACTCTAATTCAGGATAGCTGATTGCAATTAAGTTTAAAATCAGTATATTCATGATTATCTGTGATTTTTATTAATAAATAACAGAAACAATTTCTGTGAGATTTACAGATACAGGCCATAACTGGCAAAGACATGTAAATGCGAGATTCCAGTGAGATATCTGCATGAATTATTCAAGACATTTGGTTTGCACTTTAATTGCACATCAATTTGAATGTTGTGTGTGTGTATGCTTATACTCTCACAATGATGACCATAGTCAGCATAATTATACGCTTAGAATGGCCATAGCCGTTGGCAATGTGCAAGGTTTATAATTTTGATCACTGCTTTAGTGAGCTCTCATTAGATTATGTTATGATAATAAACAACAACTCCTCCATTTCAGTGGCTTCCAGCAACAAAAGTTTCTTTCCTGTATTACATCTTAGGAACCGTAGTTTGCTGTGTTCTTCCCAGTCTCTTTCCACTCTGCAACCAAGCTTTAAAAACCAACCTTTGAGTCAGTCTCATGGTACAAGGAAAAGAAAACAATATCCACACCAGGCGAGGGCTCTGAAAGCTTCTGTTTGGATATGACAAGGTCACTTCCATTGTCCCTCCACTGAACACAAGTCACAGGGCCAACCTGGACATCAGCGGTGTGCAGTTGTCTACATCTAGACAGAGGCACCATAAGTCACATAGAAACACTTGGAATTGCAAACTATCTCACAGAAAGGAGAGAAACAAGTAAGGAAAACAAACAAAAAATGCCACAAATGTGGTATCGTCTCCAAAAGTCCAAAAGAATCAGTCTCTTACATACTTCTCTGCCTTGCAGACACTATTCTTCTTTCTAATACCCTTCTGCCCTTTGCTACCTGACAACTTTCAGGAATATTTGTTTCCCTGATGAAAGTATTTAGTACCTTCTTTGTCTTTCCATAATTGTATTCCCTAAGCCCCTGTTATAATATTAACTATATGCCTTATGATGTTGTATTTATTTTCAGTCACCTCTGCCTATAAACTACTCAAGGCTGGGACTAGTGAATGTTCTCTTTGTTACCTGAGTTCTGAAACTGTAAATGTTCAGTGAATATTTATAAATCAACGACAGAATATTCTCAAGATCCATTACTGAGTGGACCATTTTATGTTTTATTTTATGGCATTCTCTTTCTCCCTCTTCCTGCCCTTATTTCTAACTTTAACTAACATTGGTCGAGTGCCTTATATTTGGTCAACAATATAGCATAAACAGAAGATGAATAATGCATTCTGTGTGCCATTCAGGGACCCAGAGTTAACTGTAACATGGACATACTTGAACAAGGGGTTAGATTAACCTTAATACATAATATCCAGGCTGGTGATCCTAACATGGACCTGGAATCTGACAGTCTTAATATTTTACCAGCAATTCAATTGCAGGGCTTTCTATATTCCAATTCAGAGAATTTTGAATGAAATCATTTTCACTGTAGAACGACCAAAGGAATTCTAAATAATTTCCCTTCCTGCCAAAATTCTTTAGTTGTGTTTTATGGTTAACACACTTGATTTTATTGTCAGACAGCTTTTCTTGTAGCTCATACAAGAAAATCATTTCCTTATCTCTATATTTATTGTTTTCCAAACTGATCTGTTAGCTTTAAAAAAACCCTCAGCTTATTATTATCACAGTGTTCATCAAATCACTATTATCATCTTAACACCAACACATTTCTGTTATTACCAAGTTGTTAGTTGTTAAATAATAATTTATACTATAAATGTTAACAGTGTGTCACATCCCAGAAGGGCTCATTTGAATGTGATTAAAATAAGAACTAGTCATCTGAATTAATGTAGTCTCTGGTTGAGATTAGAAAGAGAAATAGAAATACTTTTTCTAGATAGATGAAGTTCTGTGAGAACAAAAAGTGCCTTTGCAGTAACACAATTTCAGAAATAATGAAATATCTATGAGTTTGGTATTCTGTTCAAGCTATACAAATCCACTAGAGAAAAGGTAAAGAGTTAATCTTTGCAGGTATAACAAAATTTGATCTTTTCTATAAAACAGGATTTTTTCCATGACATAGGTAGATTAGGCCTGTAGACTAAAAAAGAGTTAGCTAACAATCCAATAGTCCACTATATTAGATGTTTTAGAGAAAAACATTGGACTCAGTTCTCTGAACTGATGAAATTATTATCCTTGGAGTAACCTCCACGCTTTCCATCCCCCTTTTAACTCCCTCTGGTTGTAGAGAGTTTGTTGCATAGATTCCGAATGTCACACTTCAGAAGAAATCTTAAACAATCAATGCCTCCCCAAGATAGTAAATGAAACTGAGTGGGTATTGAAAACATGGCATGTCAGCAGCAATATATTAACTACCAATTGTTGCATAAAAACGTACTTCAAAACATGGAGGATTGAAGCCAAGTAAGTTTCATTATCACAAGTAGAGTCTGTGGGTCAGGCATTGGGAGTTCCTTAGCTGAGCGTTTCTGTCTCAGGGCCTTTGAAGAGTTTGAAGTCAAGATACTTGCCAGACTTGAGTCAGCTGAAGGCTTGCCTTGATGAAGAGAAAGAATGCACTTCCACGATGACTCAGCCACACGAATGGTACTACTGGCCAGCGGTTGGTAGGACTTCCAATGTGGGCCATTCCACAGCACTGTCTTAATGGCCTTATACCATGGATTTCTCCAAAGCAAATGATGCAAGAGAAAGTAAGACAGACTATTGTAAAGATTATTTCTTTCAAGTTATTCATATAATCAGTATAATCAGTATTTAACTAGAGTATCTCCATCTTGGCACTATTGACATGTTGCGCCAGAATAATTATTTGTTGTGAGGAGCCATCCAATGCATTATAGAATATTTAGCATTATTCCTGGCTTCTACCCATGAGATGCCAGTAGCACTCCCTGCTCTCCAATTGTGACAACCAAAATGTCTCCAGACATCGGCAAGTGTGCCCTGGGAGAAAATGACCCCGAGTTACCAGCCACTTGAGGCTGTTAGCACAGTCAATACTCAACTAACCTTGAAAGAAAATATAGTCAGCAAAGATAATAACCAAGTTTGGAGCTAGAAAAAAACTAATAGGACCACTGAAAAGAAAAAGAAAATAAATAAGAAAATGAAAACCTTCTCTGCAATCTATACAGTCTCAATTCAGACCCCAAACTGAAACCCGATATTCTATCTCCTATAAATATTGACTGATTCCTTCCCACGGTCTGGGGCAATGACAGCTCCTGAAAATAAACAAGTGATTAAAATGAGGTCCCAGCTCCAAATAGATTGCTCTTTTCTGTCCATTTTCCTAAGCTTCCCGTCTCTCATTCACATTCACCAAAAACTCAATAAAAGAACCTTAGGTAAGAAAAATAAAGTCACTAAAAATAAATAATTTTCCATAACATGTATGGTCACAGAATATTACTTTTTTAGAGTACAAATTCACCACTCAATAAATGTTTTTACTGAAGGTTGTATAGCATACCTCAGGATTCAGAGTATCATAGGTAGCTTATAAAACCTATATATAGTTTTTATAATGTAAAATGTAGAAAAAAGCCAATAAAGATAGATAACAGCAATAATAATAATAATTATAGTAACGATAATGAAAACAATAAGTAGACAAAATCTGAGAAAGATAAAGAATTTTAAGGTACCAGTTACAAAGCCTTAACTGAATGCTAAATATAGATTTAAATTTTATGTTGAACTTCTTGAAGCCTAGAGCAAAATGGAAGATATTACTAGCATTATATTTTATACAAATATTTAACTCTTTGTAATTAACATCAGTGATTCTTTCTTCTTCCCTCCCCAGCCAGCTGATAAAAGTTGCACTGAAGTGGAAAAGGTGAAATTAGTTTTCTGAGTTAAAGACTGATGACTGTAACCACTATTAATTTGAATTTGTACACCGGTTTGTTATTTACTTGGATTTTGAATTCAAGGTAAATAATATAAAAAACATTGTTTATGATTGGAAACATGTCTACTTTTCTATGACAAAGATTGATGAAAGGGAAGTTTACAATTAAAATTTTATTAGTGTGAACCTTGAAGACAAATTAGATTAGTGAGTGGTTCTCTAGGGCTTGGAGAGAGGAAGAATGGTGCATGATGTTAACAGGAGGTTTATTTTTTTTTTTTTTGAAGTGATGAAAATATTCTCTAATTAGTTATGGTGATAGTTTTAAGACTTTGTCAATATACTAAAAATCACTGGATTGCACACCTTAAAAAAGTAAATGTATGATATATGAAGTGTATTTTAATTTTTAAAAACTAAAAATGTATCAGTAATATAAACATATAAGTGGAAAAAAATCAAACGTAACAGATAAGAAAGTCGTTCGATTGGACTTTAAAGACTGAAAAAAATAATTAAGTCTATCAACGAAATATCTATTAAAAGTTTTTTAAATTAACCTATATAAAAGTGGGAATGTAAAAGAACAGAAATTATAACAAACTGTCTCTCAGACTACAGTGCAATTAAACTAGAACTCAGGACTAAGAAACTCAATCAAAACC
>NW_012102710.1:4255260-4271166 GCF_000951045.1 Mandrillus leucophaeus | reverse complement strand
CTAGAACTAGAAATACCATTTGACCCAGCCATCCCATTACTGGGGATATACCCAAAGGATTATAAGTCATTCTGTTATAAAGACACATGCACACGTATGTTTATTGTGGCACTATTCACAATAGCAAAGACTTGGAATCAACCCAAATGTCCATCAGTGACAGACTGAACTAAGAAAATGTGGCACAAATACACCACGGAATACTATGCAGCCATAAAAAAGAATGAGTTCCTGTCCTTTGTAGGGACATGGATGCAGGTGGAAACCATCATTCTCAACAAACTACCACTAGAACCGAAAACCAAATACTGCATGTTCTTACTCATAGGTGGGAATTGAACAATGAGATCACTTGGACACAGGAAGGGAAGCATCACACACCAGGTCCTATAGTGGGGAGGGGGTAGTGGGGAGGGATAGCATTAGGAGATATACCTAATGTAAAGGATGAGTTAATGGGTGCAGCACACCAACATCGCACATGTATACATATGTAACAAACCTGCATATTGTGCACATGTACCCTAGAACTTAAAGTATTAAAAAAAAAAAAAAAGTGGGACTTACGTATTTTCCAAATTGATTTATTTTCTCAATGAATTCGCTTATTGTTTTGCCATTTTGTAGATTCAACATGATATACTTTTTCAGGTAGGAAACATGACATATAATTCTCTTTTACAATCTCAAAGTGATTGGCACAGTTTGGTAAACAGTAGAACTACATAATATAAACTTAGTGATAGACATATGGCATAATCTTAGTGACTTTTCAAATACTGACCTTGTTTCAGAATGTTAACCTAACCTATTAGGGGATGCTATAAAGTAGAAAGAAGTCCAAATATATTTAATAGCAGAGTAATATCCAAAAATTAGATCAATACATTGAAAAGATGGGTTAACTATAAAATGGATTTTATAAGAAAACATTAGAAAGCAAGCAAACAAACAAACAAAAACAGGTGTCAGGATAAGAGCTTAACACCAAACTGATTAAATATCCAACATGAAAAACAAGGTTTAATTACTGAGCTTGTGAAAATGACTTGAAGAGCCAACTAGCAGCAAACGTGTTGGAAAAGGGCCTGGCTACAGACTCAGAAAAACCCAGAGATGCATCTCAGCTATCCCCCTTAGCTAAATTCTTAAATGTTCTCAGTCACAGTTTCTGAGAACTCAATTAAAAGTAGTCACTTCTTCCTCAAAATCTTTCTTACCCCCGTTCTTTCTATCTTTTCCCTTTGCAACTTCAGTAAGCTATATGTCAAGTATTACATTATATCTCTATCACTTTAAGCTTCATTCCTGATATTTTTTCCCTGATTTATCACCTAATTGATGAATATTTTCTTCAGCTCTATCTAGTCCACTTTTAGCCCATCTAGGAAGTTTTGTTCTGCTTGTTTTTGAGTGCTGTTCACCTCTAGGTATGCTAAGAAAACACAGAATGGTCATTCAAATTGTGGGGTTTGGAGTCATCCTGACCTGGGTTTTAACTATAGATCTGCTATCCTCTAGTAACAGGCCAGTAGGACCTCAGGAGGTTCTTAGGGCTTATCTAAATATGAGGAAAATAGCACTTGCCTCACAGACTTTTTCTAAGCATTTGTATTAGTTCATATTCTCCAAGATACAAATGCCAAGACTGCAATAAAAGTCCAAATATGTAATAGGGAAGAAACCTGAGAAAGAAAATATGAAGCTGGATAGGCTGGGAAACAAGCCTGATGCTAGTGAAGATGAGAGGGAAGAAACATTCCTGGAAGCATCCCAGACCAGCATGCAGCCTAAAGAGGGTTCAGCAAGATGAAAGTCCACTGTCCAGGGTTCCTGGAGTCACAGTTATCCATGGTCAACATACACGTTTCCTGAAATGGATCTGCCTTAGTATCCCTGCCACACTCAGTCACCGGCTAAGAATGTGGCCATGGGAAGAGTTGTCTCCATACACATGTGATGATAGATTATAGAGCCAACAGGTGTCTGACCTAGTCAAGTAAGCACTCTATTATTGGAGGTCTTCAAGTCACATTTTCATGACTGCTATAGTGTTAAATAATTATTGATATGGCTTGGTTGTGTCCCCACCCAAGTTTCATCTTGAATTGTAGCTCCCATAATTCCTACATGTCATGGGAGAAACCCGGTGGGAGGTAATTGAATCACAGGAGTGGGTCTGTCCCATGCTGTTCTCGGGGTAGTGAATAAGTCTCACAAGATCTGATAGTTTTAAAAACAGGAGTTTCCCTGCACAATCTCTCTCTCTCTCTCTTTGCCTGCTGTCATCCATGTGAGACATGCCCTTCACCTTCCACCATGATTGTGAGGCCTCCCCAGTCAAGTGGAACTGTAAATCCAATAAACCTCTTTTTTTTTTTTTTTTTTGGTAAATTGCCCAGTTTAAAACATGTGTTTAGCAGCAGCGTGAAAACAGACTAATACAATTACATACAATAAGTGCTCATCACAGAGCCTGACAGGGCAGCACCTTCTACTTCATAAATGATCAATGGGTGGTCGTGCGACATTGGAGTATGGTGACTCCGTTCACTGCTAAGCCTGAGGCTTCCTCTGAAGCACCAATCAACCATTCCTAGATATCATGTTAGCAGGGGTGTTCTACAAATGCCAATAAACCACAGCCTCAAGAGTTACAGGGGCTTGAGTTTACATATATTTAGGAAGTCTTATTGGAAGAGGTGGCATTTGATTTAGTTCTAAAGAATGAGAACAGCAGGAGAATTCCAGGCAGGCTTAGAGTAAGCATCTTGAGCAAAGGCTGATAGAAATATGGAGAGAGGGATGATTAGAACATTTCTATGGTAAACAAGCTTATGGTGACCACTTTCTGGGAGAATTACCTGTTGAAAAGGTGTCTTCTGCATCATTTGAGAGTTCCAAATGAAAGAGACAACAGTGAGCACTGAATATGACTCACCATGGTTTCAGAGTAAATATTCACAACTTTGAAGTTCAATACCAAACATTTTTCCTCCATGCCAAAATTCTGTGTGCGACCCACCAAGGAAGCACTGGGTCTGGAGAAAACTCAGTTATTAAAAAACATGTAGAATAGAGAATCCTGAGATTTCTATTTTAGCCACCATTGAATCTGTCACCTGGAACAAGTCTTCTAACACACTGAAATGGCTCTCTTATCTTTACAATAGATGTTGGGGCTACTTACTCTCTGTGTCCATTATCAACCAGAAAAATGCTACAATTTTGCCCTGGGTAATCACTAAAAGAAGTACACCCTGAAGATTTCTGACTCAAAAGCTATTTTATCCTTTTCAGCTCTCTGATTCTTATTTTTACTCCTGGGGGGAGAAAAGCAACTATTGCCATCCATCAAAGGTGAAAGTCATGAAACAGCTAATTGGTTTTGAATTTAGTCTCATCAGGGGGTCAAGAAAAAAATTTGGATCAGACTTGACAGTTTTGAGTGTGTCCTTAATGTTTTGTCTTTGAAAGAAAAGAGATGCATTTGTCAAAAGTCAAGGAGAAAATGATCTCCCAGGTATCTAATTTGCATATTAGAAAATATGCCTTGCCTGTCAAAGAATGTTTGAGTTTGTTGCAAAAGTGAGAGTCAACTCTCGGATAATCCAGGAGTGAAAGGGATCATGGACATGGATAGCACAAAATCATGATGGCAGGGTGCGCTGCTGAGATGACTAGGGGGGACTAGGCCTGATCTTATTTTAATAGCTCTCCACTGCCTGCTCGCTGTGGGCCTAATTTGCTTGACCTCTTCTCTTTTCCATCTAAGAACTTTCCAAAAGCAGACTTGTCATCTGTCTTCACAAAGCTTATAGGAGTAAAAACATGGAGAGACCCCACTCAGGGAAGGCCTCTATATCTCCCTTTGACCACATCCTGACTCCAGCTAAAATGACAACATTATCCCCCTAAAATCCCAATTATCTTGAAAAGCCAAGTCTAAAGTCTATTTGTTTCTTTATATCACACCCAGCCTGAGTTTCTTGACTTAAACAAACATATGGAGATGGATGAAGCAGGGTAAGATAAACTGTATATTGGGAGTAGGAGATAGTATTAATTAGAGGTTTTTAATAATGACCCATCTTGAATGGGAAAGGCATCTCAATGTTAAACACAGAGAATTTATAGGCCCACTAGCGTGGTCCTGGATGACTGAAATTTGAGTGTTTATATCAGATGACATTGCAGTCATTAGGCATAAGTTCTAAAAACCATGCCTATTAACAGATCTACCCTAGCTTTCATGACTTAGTGAGAGCTGGCATATTAGTCAGGGTTTAAAAAAAAAAAACTTGGGGGAGGGGCAAAGATGACCGAGTAGAAACAGCTCTGGTCTGCAGCTTCCACTGAGACAAATGCAAAAGGCAGCGTGATTTCTGCATTTCGAACTGAGGTACCCAGATTGTCTCATTGAGACTGACTAGGTGGTTGATGTGACCCATGGAGAGCAAGGAAAGCAGGTTTGGGTGATAGTTCACCCAGGAGCTGCACGGGGCAAAGGGACCTGCCTACCCAAGACAAGGGAGGTGGCGAGGGACTATGCTACCCACCTGGTGTTCTAGGCTTTTCCCACGGATTTTTGGAATCTGCAGATCAGAAGATTCCCTCGTGTGCTTACACCACCAGGGCCTTGGGTCCCAAGCACAAAACTGGCAGACCCACGGCAGTTGCTCCGATTGGTGGCTATTCTGGCAGGTACTGAGCCACAGGAGTTTTTACATACTCCAGCAGCTCTCGGAACTCCAGGGAGGCAGGAGAGCTGTCCACTCACATGGAAACGGGGCTGATGCCAGGGAGCCAAGCAGCCTGGCTCAGCGGGTCCCATTCCCATGAAACCCCACAAACTAAGACCCACTGACTTGGAATCCCCGCTGGCCAGCACAACAGCCTGGAGTCTGCCTGGGATGACTGAGTTCCTTTGGGAAGGGATCACTGCCATTACTGAGGCTCTAGTCGGCGGTTTTCCTCTGTCAGTGCTCGGGAGGCTGGGTGGTTTGGACTGGGCAGTATTCCCCACAGTGCAGCACAGTGGCTGTGACAGATGGTGGCCAGACTGCTTATTTAGGTGAGACCTGGATCCATCCCTCCTGCAGAGCCTCCCTTCAGGAATTCCAGCAACTCCAGCCAGGGATACACAGACAAAACTCTCATCTCCCTGGGACAGAGCACCTCCTGGGAGGGGCAGCTGCAGTCTCAGGTTTAGTGGACTTAATCTTTCTTGCTTGCTGGCTCTGAAGAGTCTGGGTGATCCAGACAAGGGAGATTCCTCCAGCTCAGTGCACCAGCTCTGCTAAAGGGCAGCCAGATTGCTTCTTTAAGCGGGTCCCTGATCCTATGCCTCCTGACTGGGTGAGACCTCCCAACAGGGGTAGCCAGACACCCCATGGAGGAGATTTCTGGCTGGCATCAGGTTGGTGCCCCTCTGGGACGAAACTTCCAAAGGACCAGGCAGCAATCTTTGCTGTTCTGCAGTCTCCACTGGTGATATCCTGGTGAACAGGATCTGAAGTGGACTCCCAACAAACTGCAGCAGACCTGAAGAAGAAGGGCCTGACTATTAGAAGAAAAACAAACAAACAGAAAGCAATAATAACAACAACATCAACAAAAAGAGACACCACACAAAAACCCCATCCAAAGGTCAAGAGCCTCAAAGAGCAAAGGTAGATAAATCCATGAAGATGAGGAAAAACCATCACAAAAATACTGAAAATTCCCAAAGCCAGAATGCCTGTTTTCCTCAAAATGACTGCAGCACGTCTCCAGCAGGGGGACGGAGTGGGGCTGAAGCTGAGGTAGATGAACTGACAGTAACAGGCTTCAGAAAGCGGGTAATAGTGAACTTCGCTGAGCTGAAGGATTATATTCTAACCCAATGCAAAGAAGCTAATAACCATGATAAAAGGTTACAGGAACTGTTAACTAGAATAACCAGTTTAGAGAGGAACATAAATGGCCTGATGGAGCTGGAAAACACAGCATGAGAACTATATGAAACATACACAAGTAACAATAGCTGACTCAACCAAGTGGAAGAAAGAATATCAGAGCTTGAAGACTATCTTGCTGAAATAAGGCAGGCAGACGATAATAAAGAAAAAGAACAAAAAAGAAGAAACAAAACCTTTGATAACTATGGGGCTATGTGAAAAGACCAAATCTGTGACTGATTGGAGTACCTGAAAGAGATGAGGAGAATGGAACCAAGTTGGAAAAACACTTCAGGATATCATCCAGGAGAACTTTCCCAACCTAGCAAGACAGGCCATCATTCAAATTCAGGAAATCCATAGAACCCCAGTAAGATACTCCACAAGAAGATCAACCCCAAGACACATAATCATCAGATTCTCCAAGGTTGAAATGAAGGAAAAAATGTTAAGGGAAGTCAGAGGGAAAGGCCAGGTCACCCACAAAGTGAAGCCCATCAGACTAACAGGAGACTACTCAGTGGAAACCCTACAAGCCAGAAGAGACTGGGGGCCAATATTCAACATCCTTAAGGAAAAGAATTTCCAACCCAGAATTTCTTATATGGCTGATATGATTTGGCTGTGTCCCCACTCAAATCTCATCTTGAATTGTAGCTCCCACAATTTTCCTTTCTCGTGGGAGGGACCTGGTGGAAGGTAATTGAATCATGGGGACAGTTTGCCCTCTACTGTTCTGGTGGAAGTGAATAAGTCTCATGAGATATGACAGTTTTACAAGGGGCTTTCCCCTTTCACTTGGCTCTCATTATCTCTTGTATGTCACCATATAGGATGTGCCTTTTGCCTTCCATCATAATTGTGAGGCCTCCCCAGCCACGTGGAACTGTGAGTCTGTTAAACCACTTTTTCTTTATAAATTACCCAATCTCAGATATTTCTTTATTAGCAGCATGAGAACACATTAAAACAACAGCCAAGCTAAACTTCATAAGTGAAAGAGAAACAAAATCCTTTTCATACAAGCAAATGCCAAGGGATATTGTCACCATCAGGCCTGCCTTGCAAGAGCTCCTGAAGGAAGCACTAAACATGGGAAGGAACAACCATTATCAGCCACTGCAGCAACACACTGAAGTACACAGACCAACGACATTATGAAGCAACTACATTAACAAATCTACAGAATTACCCAACCAGCATCACAACGACAGGATCAAATTCACACATAACAATATTAACGTTAAATGTAAATGAGCTAAATGCCCGAATTAAAAGACACAGAATAGCAAGCTGGATAAACAGACAAGACCCATTGGTGTGCTGTATTAAAAAAAAATCTCACATGCAAAGACACACAAAGGCTCAAAATAAAGGTAAAGAGGAAAGTTTGCCAAGCAAATGGAAAGCAGAAAAAAATCAGGGGCTGCAATTCTGGTTTCTGACAAAATAGACTTTAAACCAGCAAAGGTAAAAAAAAGACAAAGAAGGACATTACATAATGGAAATGGCTTCCATTCAACAAGAAGCACTAAGTATTCGAAATATATATGCTTCCAATACAGAGGCACCCAGATACATAAAATAAGTTCTTAAAGACCACAAAGAGACTTAGAACCCCACACAATTATGCTGGGAGACTTTAATACCCTGCTGTCAGTATTACACAGATCACTGAGGTGGAAAATTAACAAAGATATTCAGGACTTCAACTCAGCTCTGGATCAAGTGGATCTGATAGATATCTACAGAACTCTCCACCCCCAAACAACAGAATATACATTTTTCTCAGTGCCACATGGCACTTATTCTAAAAGTGATCACATAATTGGAAGTAAAATACTCCTCAGCAAGTACAAAATAACTGAAATCATAACAAACAATATATCAGACCACAGCACAATCAAATTAGAACTCAAGATTAGGAAACCCACTCAAAACAACTCTACTACATGAAAATTGAACAACCTGCTCCTGAATAACTTCTGGGTAAATAATGAAATTAAGGCAGAAATCAAGAAGTTCTTTGAAACTAATGAGAACAGAGAAACAATGTACCAGAATGTCTGGGACACAGCTAAAACAGTGTTAAGAGGAAAATTTATAGCATTAAATGCCCACATCAAAAGGCTAGGAAGATCTCAAATTGACACTCTAATATCACAGCTAAAAGAACTAGAGGAGAAAGAGCAAACAAACACCAGAGCTAGCAGAATACAAGAAATAACCAAGATTAGAGTGGAACTGAAGATACTAGAGACATGAAAAATCCTTCAAAAAAGTCAACGAATCCAAGAGCTGACTTTTTGGAAAATAGTCAGTAAAATAAATAGCGTGATAGCTAGACTAATGAAGAAAAAAAAGGAGATTCAAATAAACATAATCAGAAATAATAAGGGGGATACCACCACTGACCCCACAAAAATACAAACAACCATCAGAGAATACTGTAAACACCTGTATGCAAATAAACTGGAAAATCTGGAAGAAATTGATAAATTCCTGGACACATACACCCTTCCAAGACTGAACAAGGAAGAAGTTGAATCCCTGAATAGACCGATAACAAGTTCTGAAATTAAGGCAGTAATAAATAGCCTACCAATCAAAAAAATCACAAAAACAGATGAATTTATAGCTGAATTCTACCAGAGGAACAAAGAAGAGCTGGTACTTTTTCTTCTGAAACTATCCCAAACAATTGAAAAGGAGAAACTCCTCCCAAATTCATTTTATGAGGCTAGCATTATCTTGATACCAAAATCTGGCAGAGGTACAGCAAATAAAGAAGACTTCAGTCGAATATCCCTGATGAACATTGATGCAAAAATCCTTAATAAAATACAGGCAAACCCAGCAGCATATCAAAAATTTATCCACCACGATAGAGTCAGTTACATCCCTGGGATGTAAGACTGGTTTAACATATTTAAATCCATAAACGTAATTCATCCTAATCCTACAAATGGAACTAAAGACAAAAACCACGTGATTATTTCAATGGCTGCAGAAAAGGTCTTCGATAAAATTCAACATCCCTTCATATTAAAAACTCTCAACAAACTAGGTATTGAAGGAACATACCTCAAAATAAGAAGAGTAATTTATGACAAACTCACAGACAATATCATGCTGGATGGGCAAAAGCTGGAAGGATTCCCCTTGAAAACTGGCACAAGACAAAGATGCCCTGTCTCACCACCCTTATTCAACATAGTATTGGAAGTTCTTGCCAGGGCAATCAGGCAAGAGAAAGAAGTAAAGGGTATTCAAATAGGAAGAAAGAAAGTCAAATTGTCCCTGTTTGCAGATGACATGATCCTGTATCTAGAAAACCTCATCAACTCAACCCAAAAGCTTTTTAATCTGATAAGCAATTTCAGCATAGTCTCGGGATGCAAAATCAATGTGGAGAAATCACAAGCATTCCTATATACCAAAAACAGACAAGCTGATAGCCAAACTATGAGTGAATTCCCATTCCCAATTGCCACAAAAAGAATGAAATACCCAGGAATACCGCTAACAAGGAAGGTGAAGGGCCTCTTCAAGGAGAACTAGCAACCACTGCTCAAGGAAATCAGAAAGGACACAAGCAGATGAAAAAACATTCGATGCTCATTGATAGAAAGAATCAATATTGTGAAAATGGCCATACTGCCCAAAGCAATTTGCAGATTCAGTGCTATTCCCATGAAACACCATTGACATTTAAAAAAAAATTTTCGTAATTAAAAAACCTTTCAAAAAATTCTTATGTAATCGAAAAACAGCTTGTATACCCAGGACAATCCTAAGCAAAAAGAACAAAGCTGGAGGCATCATGCTATCTGACTTCAAAATATACTATAAGGCTACAGTAACCAAAACAGCATGGTGCTGAAACATAAACAGGCACATAGACCAATGGAACAGAATAGAGAACTCAGAAATAAAACCGCACATCTATAACAATCTGATCTTTGACAAACCTGACAAAAACAAGCAATAGGAGAAGGATTCCCTATTTAACAAATGGTATTGGGAGAACTGGCTAACTATATGCAGAAAATTGAAACTGGACCCCTACTTACACCTTATACAAAAATTAACTCAAGATAGATTAAAGACTTAAAGGTAAACCCAAAACTATAAAAAACCTAGAAGAAATTCTAGGCAATACCATTCAGGACGTAGGCGTGGGTAAATATTTTTATGATGAAATTGCCAAAAGCAATTGCAACAAAAACAAAAATTGACAAATGGGATCTAATTAAACTAAAGAGGTTCTGCACAGCAAAAGAAACTGTCATCAGAGCAAACAGACAACCTACAGAATGGGAGGAAATTTTTTTAATCTATCTATCTAACAAAGTGAAACAAAATTCTATCTAACTGAAAATCTATCTATCTAAAAAAAAAATCTAATATCCAGGATCTACAAGGAAGTTAAGCAAATTTCTGAGGAAAAAAACCAACCCCATTAAAAAGTGGGCTAAGGACATGAACTAATACTTCTCAAAAGAAGACAATCATGCAGCCAACAAACATATGAAAAAAAGCTGAACATCACTGATCCTTAGGGAAATGCAAATCAAAATCACAATGAGATACCATCTCACACCACCAGTCAAAACAATGACTATTAAAAAGTCAAGAAACAACAGATACTGGCAAGGTTGCAAAGGAATATGAACACTTTTACATTGTTAGTGGGAATGTGAATTAGTTCAACGAATGTGGAAGAAAGTGTGGTGATTCCTCAAAGATGTAGAACCAGAAATACCATTTGACCCAGCAATCTCATTACTGGGTATATACCCAAAGGAATATAAATCAGTCTATTGTAAAGACACATGCACTTGTATATTCATTGCAGCACTATTCACAACAGCAAAGACATGCAATCAACTCAAATGCCCACTAATAGTAGACTGGATTTTACAAATGTAGTACATATACACCATGGTATACTATGCAGCCATAAAAAAGAATTAGATCATGTCTTCTCATTTGCAGGGACATGGATGGAGCTGCAAGTCATTATCTTCAGCAAACTAACACAGGAACAGAAAACCAAACACTGCATGTTCTCGCTTGTAAGTGGAAGCTGAACAATGAGAACACATGGACACAGGGAGGAGAACAGCAGACAAGGGGGCCTGTCAAGGGAGGATGGGGGTTGTGGGAGAGCTTTAGGAAAAAACAGCTAACACATGCTGGGCTTAATATCTAGATGATGGGTTGATAGGTGCAGCAGACCACCATGGCACACCTTCATCTATGTAACATACATGCACATCCTGCACATATTCCCCAGAACTTAATAAAATAGAAAAAAAATAAAGTAAAACATAACTAATAGGGAATACACATGTAATAGGAGATTCTATCTACTTATCTGTCTAGATCTCCTATTTTTTAAAATACCATATTATATATACACACAATAAATACCATATTTGGTATGTATATGGCATATATATATATATATTTTAAATGTACAATATTTACCAAATACAGTATTTTAAAAAATACCATGTATATACACATATATTCACACACATGCAGACACACAAACACACACATATATTTATATGGTATTGGTTCATGAGATTATGGAGACTAATAAGTTCCAAACTCTGTCATCTATGAATGAGAGACACACACAGGAGAGTGGCATAATTCAAAGGCCTGAGAGCATGAAAGCCAATGGTTTAGGTGTCAGTCCAAGGGCAGGAAAGGATTGATGTGTCAGCTCAAACAGTCAGCAAATCCTTTCTTCCTTCATCTCATTGTTCTATTTGGGCCCTCAATGGATTAGATGATGCCCACTAACATTGGAGAAGATAATCCATTTTACTCAGTCTTATCAATTCAAAAGCTAATGTCTTCTAGAAACATCCTCACAGAGAGACTCAGTAATATTAGATCAGTAGTATTAGTTCATTTTCATGCTGCTGATAAAGACATACCTGAGACTGGGCAATTTACAAAAGAAAGAGGTTTAAAAATGGACTTACAAGTTCCTGTGGCTATCGAGGCCTCACAATCATGGTGGAAGGCAAAAGGTACTTCTTCCATGGCAGGGACAAGAGAGAGAACTTGTGCAGGGAAACTCCCATTTTTAAAACCATCAGCTCTCATGAGACTCATTCGCTATGATGAGAACAGCACAGGAAAGGCCTGCCCCCATAATTCAATCGCCTCCCACAGGGTTCTTCTCATGACACATGGGAATTGTGGGGATCTCATCTACAATTCAAGATGAGATTTGGGTGGGGACACAGCCAAACCACATCATCGGTACTTTTGAACTGATATATTATTATTTAATTGTATATCTAGGCATTCTATGATCTAGTCAAATTAACACATACTATTAAAATTAACTATCAGCTGTATTACCACAAGCATTCATAATGTCCCTTAATCTGAGAACAATCCCTCCTACCAATGTCTTTAGTCCCACCTCAATTGAGTTCTACTTGACAAACATTCTTTAAGACACATTTTATGCCTCAAGCACTGAGTTACATGCTGCGGATACAGTTATGAATAAGAAAGGGTCCCACTAACTCATAGGCCGGTGTGAGAAGTAGTTGTAAGTAGATTATTTCAGCGTATTATCATAAGCTCGGTAATAAAGATAGGCATTGAAAGCTATGAAAACAGGAGAGGTGGCCGGGCATGGTGGCTGACTCCTGCAATCCCAGCACTTTGTGAGGCCAAGGCGGGTGGATCACTTGAGGTCAGGAGTTCTAGACCAGCCTGGCTAACATGGTGAAACTCAGTCTCTACTAAAAATACAAATATTAGCCAGGCATGGTGGCAGGTGCCTGTAATCCCAACTACTTGGGAGGCTGAGGAAGGAGAATTGCTTGATCCCAGCTACTTAGGAGGCCGAGGCAGGAGAATCACTTGCAGTGAACCGAGATTGTGCCATCGCACTCCAGGATGGAGGAGAAGAGCAAGACTTCGTTTCAAAAGAAAAAGAAAAAAGAAAAAAAACCAGGAGAGGGATTCCCTAAATAAGGGGAATCCTTCTTCTATATTCATATCCCCAAAAATGGGATATCTATCATATCTTAAAAAACGCTCCTGGAAGGTGAGAATGTTATTGTTTGCTCAACAGTATCACTACAAAGCCCTAAACCATAAAATCATCAATTTCAAACTGACTTTCATTTTGAAGTTTAAGCAATTTCGCCCACATAACAACCTCTAGAAATAGTGGCAACTTTTCTATTTCTATTCAAACACATACATACAATATAGGGTGCTAATTATCTCTTACAGCCTTTTAGCTTAAAGCAACAAACGATATTGGCTTGATCCCCTTAGAGTAATATGTCTTAGTTATGAAATTCTTAAATTTTCTGGTGTTCTAGACCAGAGCATTGCTCATTCTCAACAAGGCACAGGTGAAAAAGGTGGAGAGTCTCCTGAAGCTAGGGATGGAGGTAAGGAGAAAGAATGAAAAGCAGGAAGACATAGCTAGATAATGAGATTCTAAGCCAGCTCAGGAGTCAGAGTTTGAGTTAGGAGGTGATTCATAGCAAGGGTGTTTGCTTGTCAACTTTCCTCTCTCTGAAAGCAGAGCAGTCTCTGTGAGTGGGCCAGGCTAGTGTTTCCTTTGAAGCCTGCTCCACTGATGGAAACTAGGTTGGCAACTCCTGAGAAAATCATTCTAACTAGCCAGGGACTTAGTGTTGACCTCCACTCTCCCACAGGATGGCTGATATTGTATTATGCCCTGCCCTTCATGATTGGATATGGATAGGGTACAAGCACAGCCACACCTGGCTACACCATCTTGGTCCTTGGAAGTTACCATTAATCACACATTTAGAAAAAAGTAGCATGTGAGGAATGGAGAGAAAACGTCAGAAACATGGTAAGAGACTGTGAACACAGCAAATGGATTGCTATAGATATTTTTTTAATGGAATACTTAAGATCTTGAAACAATAAAGAGATACTATGGAACAGAAAAAGACAGGGCAAGATACATAGGGATCAAGGAAAGCTCAATAGCTTTGAACTTATTTAATACTGAATGTTAAATTTTATGCCTCTAGGGTGTTTCTTACATGGTCTGTACCTTGCCTGTATCTCCGTTGTCCTCAAAGTAAGTTGGACTACTAATAATGCCTATTTTATTATACAGTTCTGTGAAGGATTGTACAAACACATACATACACACACGAGTGTGTATATACACACGTTTTAAAATTGTGGTGGCATGGCTCATAGAAATTCATAAGGAATTCAATAAATATTCATTGCTGTTATTGTCTTTATTATTGTTTTTATTGCTTTAGTTCAACCATAACTCTTCTCCATTCCCAGTAATAGAGGGTGAGGGACCCTGGCTGTTCTGCAGTTTTTAATTATCTGCTATGCCTCAAATTTATTATGTTAATCCAATCATTATAAGTTCTGCTTGGACACAAATAAATATCAAATGTGATCCATGGGTCCAGAATTGTGATCGTCCTTAGCTGATCCTCTCATCACGACTAACAGAAGTATTTTAATATTTTATTTTGTAGCTAGTATGTGCTAAGTGTTTGATGCAGTTTATTTTAGTCTCCATGAGATCATGACAACTGCCCACACTTCACAGAGAAGGCAGTTGAGAGTCAGGGAGGTTAACTCATAAAAACATCGAAACACCTGGGTAAATTGGACGACCCTGGATTTGAAATGAGGGCTGTTGTGTGTGGAAGTTTGATCTCTGTACCCTTCCTTCTCCTGCTTCCCTATAATGTCCTCATTAAGAAATCATAACCGAACCTCAGTTGCTCCATTTCTGCCTCCTGCCTTGCACTGCTTCCCAGTCCCAAGAAGTCATCTACTTGTGCTTCAGAAGGGTCTAAGGCACATTTCTTAATTACTCATTTGTTCACCATCCTTATTTCTGTCATCTGCTGAGCATTCAGGCCTATCATCTCTCCGTTCCTTCAGTGAATGTCAACAGCCAGCTGGTGGAGCCTCCTTCACTCCCTCTAGTGAATTATCCCCCTAGATTGCTAAAGCCTGGTGGTTCTCAAAGTGTGGTCCCTGGGACAGCAGCAGCAGCATCACCTGGAAGCTTGTTAGAAATACAGACCCCATTGTCTCAGTCCCAAATCTCCTTAAGCTGATAAGCAACTTCAGCAAAGTCTCAGGATACAAAATCAATGTGCAAAAATCACGAGCATTCTTATACACCAATAACAGACAAACAGAGAGCCAAATCATGAGCGAACTCCCATTCACAATTGCTTCAAAAAGAATAAAATACCTAGGAATCCAACTTACAAGGGATGTGAAGGACCTCTTCAAGGAGAACTACAAACCACTGCTCAACGAAATAAAAGAGGACACAAATGGAAGAACATTCCATGCTCATGGATAGGAAGAATCAATATCGTGAAAATGGCTATACTGCCCAAGGTAATTTATAGATTCAATGCCATCCCCATTAAGCTACCAATGACTTTCTTCACAGAATTGGAAAAAACTACTTTAAAGTTCATATGGAAGCAAAAAAGAGCCCACATTGCCAAGATAATCCTAAGCGAAAAGAACAAAGCTGGAGGCATCATGCTACCTTACTTCAAACTATACTACAAGGCTACAGTAACCAAAACAGCATGATACTGGTACCAAAACAGAAATATAGACCAATGGAACAGAACAGAGCCCTCAGAAATAATACCACATGTCTACAACCATTTTATCTTTGACAAACATGACAAAAACAAGAAATGGTGAAAGGATTCCCTGTTTAATAAATGGTGCTGGGAAAATTGGCTAGTCATAAGTAGAAAGCTGAAACTGAATCCCTTCCTTACACCTTATGCAGAAATTAATTCAAGATGGATTAAAGACTTAAATGTTAGACGTAAAACCATAAAAACCCTAGAAGAAAACCTAGGGAATATCATTCAGGACATAGGCATGGGCAAGGACTTCATGTCTGAAACACCAAAAGCAATGG
>NW_012102710.1:4219278-4246197 GCF_000951045.1 Mandrillus leucophaeus | reverse complement strand
TATATATAAAGAAATAGAGATTATGAGACCCTATCCCAGACCTCCTGCATGATAAACTCTGGAAATAAGAACCTCTAGGTGAGCTTGATGCATGTTCAAGTTTGAATAACACTGTAATAGTTTAGCAATGTGAGCAACACACATACACACCCACTCCTTGTTCATTTGTGCAATGCTGAATGGACCCTGTCTTGTTCTAATTCATGAAATCATGTAATGTAAAACATTCTAAAATATGCTAAACTCTCATTGATATAAATTGAGCACATTTATCAATTAGATGAATACAACAAAATTGTGCCTTTGGGAAGTGCTTGTTAATAGGATGGGAGTGCGGGTTGGAGAGAACACAGAGGGGACAAAAAATTGTTTGAATGTATGAATACTGAGTTCTAAAGTAAATTGCTACATGGACACGAAATTTCAGGAGTCTGAGTCACAAATAATACACCAGTTATGAACACCCAAAAGGACTTGTTCTTATGTTGATTTCTGTGCATGTACTCACCCACCACTTATTCTGTACGACAAAGTCTAATTTTTGCTTTCAAGTTCTTAAGGAAAATTATAGACCAATGCAGAAAATTGGGGAGAGGCCAATTCCCACAGAGATGAGAAAAATGTTATGATTCATAAAAGATATAACCTGAGGAAGCGCTGATTCGTGCCAGTGCTCATAGGAAAAAAAAAAAAATTTGTCTTAATGGGAGAAGAACAGTTAAACTTGGGAGGAACTGAACAAAGTTCTTTCAAAATTCTCAAAAAATTCAAAATTTTCAAGCACATATGGCTTGGACCCCCACATTTCAAAGAGGAGATAATAAACGTGAATTTTTTCCCTGGCCACCTCCTCCAAATGCACTTCTCACCATTTCATTTCACATGCAGTTCCTTTTCTCTCTACCTAATGAATTCCTATGCATATGACAAGAACCTTGGGGAAGTGATCTTGTTTCTCACACCCCAGACAGAGTTGGTGCTTTTCCTCTGTTCTTCCATTGTGCTCAACATTTTTCCAGAGAAGTCATTGTTATAATATCACACAATTACACAGATTTTAAAATCAAGCTCAGACTCTGAGCTCCTTAGAAAGGGTGAGATAGAAAGAGACAAGAAAGAGCTGCCGAATAAGCAGGACCTCATCTAGGGGCTCAAATGTCTTAAATCTTTTTGTTCTAAAAAATTCGGAGAAACTGGAGAACGATTCTGCAATGTCAGTGCTAAGTAGGGCATCCTTGAGACATCTGCCTTCAGAGAAGGGAAGCTGGCCAGTTCCCTCTCCTAAATGGCTTTCATCTCCTGTTCAGAACCACAGAAAGAGGCAGCCTATTACCATTATATTTCTTTATCCCTCTTGAATTGCCCCTCCACCCCCCACATAAAACTCTTAGCATCATCCATCATCACACGTAGTCTATCCCGCATTCAAGCTCTAATAAGTTGCTTTTTACCACAGACGCTTATTGCTAAGATTTAATGAGCTACGGATTGTATTTACTTCTCTTGTAAATTGTTCATTATCCTTGCAAGAAAGGCCACTTTCTTGCCATTTCCATTATAGGAGATACTCAGGCTAAATCACTTTACGTGTACTTTTATTTTATTTGCAAATCATGTATATCCATCCTTCAATTTCAATTATAGGACAAATCAAATATTTACAATGTTCTGATACCTTTAAATTTCTAAAATAAATTTTCTGATCTTTTTAAAGCTGTAATAATTTTTTTCCAAAGACTATAGCACTTGGCCTTCAATTCAATTCATAAAATAACACAACACCTGAGGTGCGTACACCCTAGTGGTGGAGAACATTGGCTCCAGAAACAGGCTGACATGCCTTTTACAGGGGCTGCTGATATTTTTAGGAGCAAGATACTTAACCTCTCTAATAACAATAATGATGGCTAATATTTATCCTAAGCTGCCTTAGTACAAGGTACTCTGCTAAGCCCGTAGCATGCATTATTGGCTTTACAATAACCATAATGCAAAAGTATTATTCTTATTTAACAGATGAGGAATCTGAGACACAGAGAGGTTAAGCAACCTGCTCAAAATCACACAGCTAGTAAATAGGGGACCAAAATTTAAAGCCAGACAAGGTGCCTCTGGGGTTCACTGCTACTGCTTTTAAATGTAAGCCAACTCTTCTGTAAAATGGGGATAATAATATTACCATTCTCAGGGGCTCCTTAAAAGGAAAACTGGGGAGCCAAGATACACATCACAATGTCTGCCTGCCTAGCATGGAGAGAGGTCTCCTGAGAGAGGCCAAAATGAGGAACTTCCCAAGTACACGGGCAAGTCATGAATTAAAAGTTACGGAGAAAGTTAAGAGAAAAGTCAAACAAATGATGAAGAATTGGAATAGGATATAGAAGTTGAAAGCAACTGCACGTGACATTTGGCAATTACAACCACAGTCCATGGCAAGCTTTTTACACATTTTCTGAAAACTTTTCAAAAATAAAACCTTAACATGTGGCCAGTTGTCTTCACCGTTTTGAAAGCTCAAATGCATCTAGTTGCTTCTTTACTCACCATTTTGGGAAATAATACCTGGTCCCTACTTGTAAAGCCCTGATAAAAGGAAAACTCTTATTAAAAGTGTGAAAACATAAAACTTGTTATAGCCAGTTTTCTAATCTTCTCAGTTTGTTCTTTTTTCCTCTGATCTTTCTTTTTGTATCCACCTTTATCTCCCTAATAATTGTCCAGCATTATGGCAAAACTTTAAATGTTTTGCCTTCGTTAATGGAAGGAAGAGAAGTAACTTGTTAACTGTCGTATCTGTACTAGTCATTGCATCAGGACGTTAGTGTAACCCACTCGATCCTCATAAACTTTGCAAGAAAGATTCTCCTATTCCATTTTACAGATGAGGAAATTTGCCTTAAGCCTGTGGAACTGACCTTACCCTCCAACTTGCCTGAGATCCAGAGACAAACTCCAAGGAGTTCATTCTTACATGAACCTGTATATAATACACATTACATTAGCAAAGAAAATCCCATGCATCAGTTCTAAAGAAAAATCCTTCCATTCGTTCCTTTTTACTTGTTAATGCAGCAATTGCTTTTCTCTTGTGACTCTGTGTTTGCTTCTCCCAGGAAGAGACATCTGTCTTTGCTTATTGTTTTTGTGAATACAGATTGATAAACAGTTTTTTTCTCTGGTTTCTAGACTTTATGGGGCTTGCTTTTGAGATCTGATGCCCCCGAAGGCAGAGCTAGTGGTCCTTATTAAGAGATTCCCAAGTTTAGAACTGTGTTTACAACTCGAGTTCCCAACATTCATTTGCTAACTTTTGATTAGCATGGTTTGGCTAAAGGCGAGATACAGGTCCAATAAATTGAGGTCTGTTGGTTCCTCTTCCCCAATCTGGCCAGGTGCTTGTACACAGGTCAAATACTGTCTTCTCTATCTTACTATTTCAGCCTCTGCCATAAGAGAATATTGTTAACATACCTTAATTCTGAACCATGATAGTCCTGTTCTTTCTGAGGATTTTTTTTTTTTCCTCTGACTCTTACTTTTTTCTAAGGCTGAAATTAGGTCACTATTTCTAGAACGGCATGGTTTTATTTCCTTTTTCCCTTTTCTAGGTTCCCAGCAATAAAATAATAAAAGCTGAAGTCCTAAAATGGGAGCTAGCGGAAAACTGCGTTCCCATTTTTATATCGGAAATCTAAGCTCCCCGAAGGCTCTACCGGAGATAGTTTCCTTTCATTCTAAAACTGTCTCTGGAATAGAATATAGGCCTAGAATACAGCATTCTTTACTGCATTTTTTTAAATGTGTAGGCAGGTTGATTTCAAAGACTTCAGATGAATCCCCGAGGAGATATTACCACAAAGGAAAATAACCAAAAAGGCAGTATGCACTCAGCGCTTAAGTATGCTAACAGTTTGCACTCAGTCACAAAAATGAAGATAAAAGCAATGTGAAAGGGAAGAACACTGACCTAGGAAGCAGAATGCATGCGTCTGACTCCTTCTGGGGTGGGACTCCACATTAGTCCCTTTGTCCATCTGGCCTGCTGCCTTCAACTGCACAAAATGTCAATGATGTTGTGATTTAGGTTATAAGAGAGAAGAAGGCAGTGCTGGTGGTGCTAACATCAGAACCCAATCTTGTCACTGTTTCTTAGCTCTCAATCCATGAGATCCCTTTCTCACATGTCAAAATTAATCTTCTATCTGGGCATTGGTTTCCAACAACTGTCTGTCCTTCTGGATGTTGCTGATCAATTACATCCTTTTCTTCCAATATCTTCACCATTACTTTATTAACTGATTTGTTCCATAAAGGATTTAAAACATTTGAATCTCAGGCTGGGTACAGTGGCTCATGCCTATAATCCCAGCACATTGGGAGGCCAAGGTGGGAGGATTGCTTGATGCCAGAATTTTGAGAAGAGCCTGGGCAACACAGTGAGACCCCCATCTCTCAAAAATATATATATATTTAAAAAAAATAGCCAGGTGTGGCGGTGTGTGCTTGTGATCCTAGCTACTCGGGAGGCTGAAGCAGGAGGATTCCTTGAGCCCAGGAGTTTGAGGTTGCAGTGAGATGTAATTATGCCTGCACTCTAGCCTGGGTGACAGAGTGAGGCCCTGTCTCTAAAAATATATATGAATAAATAGTAAATAATAAACTCTTGAATATCTCTTAATGTAAAGGAACAAACAAACAATGATTATCTTTTGATCCCACGCTTGTTCCAGGTATCGCTCACTCACTGCTCCCTGAGAACCAACAACCCCATTTCCCCTAGAAGCTTTCTCCACCTTACCCAGGCTCCCACTGCCCCCTCATCTTCTCTATCCTTCCTTCTCCCTTTCAGTTTCCACTTTTTAAATAGTTTTGTTTTGTCTTCTGCTGGTCACTTCTACAATGACACTACTACTTTTTCTTAAGGCATTATTTGTTGGCTTTAGTCATGACAGGTAAGAATTTAATTTTTATTTTGCCCTCTGTTCTTAGGCAGAGAATAGCTATTTGATAGTTACTTCATTTCCTGTGATGGTTGTTTTTAAGTATTTTAATTGTATAATTTCCACTTCGTTCCTAATCCATTGATAGGATGCTATCTTTGCAGCTTCCCATTCCAGTGTTTGGGTGAAAACAGGAACATACCTTCCACTTCTCTCTACTTTACCTTCCTTCTGCTGCCTTCAATCCCTGGCAGCTACAACTTGACTTTTGCACTGTAAAAATTTATAACATCCATCTTCTCCCCTCTAGATATTATTCTATCCCCTCCGTTTTGTCAAGGATTGATCCCTAAAGGTTCACAACAAAATAGTGTTTATTTCATTTTCTTTTGATTTTTGGATTGTTGAAATTAGAAACAAAACAAAAATATGTTTCTCAATTCTCTCGCTCTTATTGTCTACCTCCTAATTCTAGTAGTTGGGATCTTTTCCACACTTCTTTGTAGTGTATAGGTTTAGTGTTCTTATTTAGACCAGTAGCTTTCTAAACTTGATTCTCAAAAGCGAATGTATATTGGATTCCTGTTCTAACTCACATTTCTCTCCAGCCATATTTGGCTAGCCTCCATTCTGCAAATTCTGTTATAATTTGAGACTTAAACTGCTTAAGATTTTAAAAATTTCTATAATTACTCAGGATAAATATTGGGCAGGGTGGTTTTTAGTAAATTTAGGTCACAAAACACATGCTGTTTTAGAAGCACATAATCACGGAGATTTGGTATTTCATATATATGTCAAATTATATATACGAAGTGTGTGTATATACACACACACACACAAACACACACATACATACTCACTATATATAATTTAGAGAGGGAACTGTCCTTAAATTTGTCTAAGCGTAATTTTTAAAAGTTAATAATAAATAACATAATTTTCAAATCTCTTACAGTGCATACTTTCTAGAGTTATCCAGAGGACTGGAATGAAGGAGCAGAACATTTGTTAAACATTAGAAAGATACATTTGAAGATGGAATACGACATACCAGAAACACTCCATACTCCAATTTTACTGTCATCACTTTATTACGTATTACAACCCATATAATTGTAGTCATTCTAATCACTATCATCATCATCTTCCTCATAACCTTTATTGTGGTTATCATTTTAGTGTTTCAAAATAAAGAAGCAAATTAATCTACAACAATTTCTTTCTCAGTCTCCCTCCCTGATCTCCAAATCCATTAGTTTTAAACTCAGTGTACATTATTTTTCCTAAAAGCACTCATCCATTAGTTTAGTCATATGTCAACAGATTGCTTTTATCCAAGTTATTGTTTCTCTTAGTTAATTTATCTGCATGTTTATAAACTCTGGCATAAAAAAAGAAAGAAGGAGAAAAGAAAAAAGAAAGGAAAGGAAAAGAAAAGGGGGAGAAATAAGCAAATAAACTAAATCTTTTCTTTGCAAGTAGAAAATACCCCTTATTGCTTCGATTATTTCAAGCTTAGAATCTTTCAGAGTCCAGATGCAAGCATGAGAGTCATAAAAGATGAGGTGTGAGTTATAAAAGAAGCTTTGTCCTGTGTTTCAATCCATTTGATCTTACCAGAGTACCAGCTTGGAGGACGTTGTTTTAAATGTTATTTGCTCATGGCCCGGGCAAACAGACTTGCCTCCCAAAGATGTTACCTTGTTAAGAAATACAAGACCTCCCTAATAAAATCCAGGTGATTTATAGCTTGTACACAGAGGAAACAAATTTGGGGTAAAAATTGACAGTTATGCAAGTACATCAGAAGTGCCAGCTGCTGCACTGAGGTTCCCTCTGGAAAGGAATTTGCCCTCTCGCTGGGAACCATCTGCGTAGGAGTAGGAAGACCCACTCCGAGGAAATCTCCCCATACCTGCGTGCTAAAATAATCTAAACAGACTCTTCTGAAGTCCCCTTTCCTGCAGCTAATAAGACAAATAGTACTTTTAAATATTAATTCATAATAAAAATAATTGAAAATATCAATAAACATTCAGTGTTTTGAAAATTAAGCTTGAGTACACCTTCCTGTAGACATCCTTCTTTGATCAAGCCCCACCCCCATATGGAATGGACGAAGGGCTTCTCCTGATGGTGTGTATCGATGAGAGCATGCTTTGCTTATTTTTTTATTTATAAAAACTGATACACTGTGATTCAATAATTGCTTTTATTTCTGTTTTGTTCTCTTATTTGAATGTGTATTATAAATATGTGGTTCAGCTTGTGATGTATCATAGGCACTTAATAAACTGTTAAAAGAATGAATGAATTCACAAAGCACTCGCACACACCTTTTCCCATCTGATGAGTACAATTATCCTGCCGAGTGAAAGCACAGAAAATTGTATTCGTACCCCACTTTCATGGAAGGGAGGGAGCACAAACACTCAGGAGCATGAATTACAAAGATTACAAAGCAAGACAATGGCAGAAGGAGTGCCTCAAGTTCTGCTCTCTCAAGCTGCCTTCGCTGCACATAGCAGGACTGTGAGTTTCAGGTCTGGTGCCCAGGACTCCTCGCACTGTAAACGATGTCAGGCACCTGGGCATTCCTAGTCTTGTGGCTTTGAAAAAACTTGCTAGACTCTTTCTCAACATTATCTATCTAAAGTGAGTGAATACAGGTGAAGTGTGATAGAAAATGAAATCCCTAAATAAGGTAACATGTCAGCCATTTATAACCCATACAGAATGGTAGGGCCAAAAGTGCAGTGCGTTCATTCTTTCAGGGGGAGTCTATCGGAAAGATAATGGTCTTGCTTCCACTCCTAATACCCAACCTTCCCTAGCAATTTACTCTCCACATTGTAGCCAAATGACCTTTCCAAAAGGCAAATCTGGCGTTCCCTAACTTAAAACTTTTCAAGGGCTTCTGGTATCACAAACCTTTAGTTTTGTCACATGATCCTGTGATAGGATCCCTATTCAGTTCTCCAGCCTCATCAGGACTCAGTCTCCCTACTGTGTACACGCTTGTATCATTGGTCTTTTACACTTACTCAAAACAAATATGTAATAAACAGTAGATAAATATACACACATATATGCATATTTCCTATGCACTGTGCATAGTGTATGAGCAAATGTTAGGTCTTTTGCAAAATGAAATAGCTTACATGAGACATTATTATAGCCATTTAAAATAGTGCCCCAAATGTGAATTAGTTTAACCATTGTGGAAGGCAGTGTGACAATTCCTCAAAGTCCTAGAACCAGAAATACCATTTGAGCCAGGAATCCTATTACTAATCATGTACCCAAAGGATATAAATCATTCTATTTTAAAGATGCATGCACATGTATATTTATTGCAGCACTATTCACAATAGCAAGACAGGCAATCAACCCAAATGCCCATCAACGGTAGACTGGATAAAGGAAATGTGGTACATATACACCATGGCATACTATGCAGCCATGAAAAGGAATGAGATCATGTCCTTTGAAGGGACGTGCATGGAGCTGGAAGCCATTATCCTCAGCAAACTAACACAGGAACAGAAAACTAAACATCGTATATTCTCATTTGTAAGTGGGAACTGAACAATGAAACCACATGGACACAAAGAAGGGAACAACACACACTGGGCCCTGTGGTGGGTGTCAGGGGAGAGTATCAGGATAGATAGATAATGTGTGTGGGGCTTAATACTTAGGTGATGGGTTGATAGGTGTAGCAAATCACCATGGCACACGTTTACCTATGTAACAAACTTGCACATCCTGCAGATGTATCCCAGAATTTAAAATTAAATTAAATTAAATTAAATTAAAAAAATAAGATAGTACCCACGTGTTCAATTATTTTCTTATTTAGGAAACATCTATTGAGATCTATAGCTATAATTATATTTATATCTATTTTCTTACTTGGGAAAGCCAACTTGACTTGTTAGAGTAATAATAAAGCTCTCTGTTCTAGTCTACTAGAGGACCCTAGGACTTCATAGTTATTTTTCATAAGACTTGTTAGCCTTTTTCAATGTCTATCTCCACAGTAGACTGTAAGTTCTGTGAGGCCAGAGAAAGTGTTCACCTTATTTATCATTGTGTCGTCAGAATTTCATAGAGTTCCTGTCACATAGTAAGTGCCCAATCAATGTGTGTTGGAGAAATAAATGATGAAGAGATGTATGAATGTAACCTGCTGGGCTTGGGTCAAATGGAGGAGATAGACAACAGAAATATAGTGTGATTAGTGTGATCAATGTTGTGAAACAGGGGATGGACAGCTATGGCTTTGTCTTTGAAGTATTCAGTTATTTTTCTCTTACTTGCTTGAAGAAACAGCCTTTCCCCTCCACTCTTGGCACCACTGGTTCAGGTAGACTGACTCCCAAAGCTTTGTCCTGAGGATGTGTATATGCTTAACAAGATATTTAAGTTTACTCCTGGGACTTTGAGAGGAACTAATAGGTAAGTGATAGTTTCTTCCCTCTAGAGTTGTCTGGGTGGTAGAATATAAGTCTATATCTGCAGGGAACTATCTTTGGACCACACAGGGAGAGTCCACCTAAGAATGAAATCAATATCTGTGAAGGAAGAATTGAACTAGCAAAACAGAGATCAAATTTCAAAGACATTGCAGGAACATTTCTGTCAGGTCATGCCTAAATTTAGTCAGCCTCTTGACTTTTTATTTTAATTAAATAGTCCACTTTAACTGAAATTAAATTTAACTTAAGTGAGTTTGGATTGAATTTTTGTAAGCTGCAATGAAAAATGTTTGAACTCATTTATCAAGGCAAGCACAGGAGGCAACAGAGAACTCCACTGCCTACAGGAGGGAGAGAGGGCTTCTTCAGAAAGGTCCACATCAGGGAGGTTTTATTTTCTGAAAGTATTCACAACTCTAGTTTGGGTTAAGCTACACATAAAGCTTAGCCCAAACTAGAATTTTTAATATTTGCAGACAATTCACTTGAGCTGAACACTAATCATTTTGTGGACACCCATGCCTTTGATAGAGGGTATCAGCCATGCAGAAATATATGACTTTATCGCCTAGAGCTAAAATATACCTGAGGCCCATGCATATATTTATTCTGCATTTTTTTCCTTTTTCACTTCCCAATTATATAGGGCCTAGAGGGAAACATAATAAAGCTATGCACCTAACAGAATAGTGGAAAAACACCAGATTTGGAACCTACTTTGGTTACACCACGTATGAGTAGTATTAAAATATCATGGGAAAATTTATCAGTTTCTCTCAGTTTTTCAGACTCCCCACTTCCTTATCTGTAAGACTAGGACAGCAATACCTACTTCAAATGAATAGGATAAAATACAACAAATGTCTAGCACAGATCTCGGTAATAATAATAAGCACTTAATAAGCTTTAGTATAGTTAGCTAAAACTTTCCCCTGAGAGATTACTGGATCCTGAATTTTTGTTGGGAAAAAATTACATTATTTCTCTAAGTTAAGCATAATGCCTAACACATTGTGGACACTCAGCATTTGTGGAGAAAACAAAAGTTTCTGAAAAGACAAGCATAGGCTCACTGAGCCCATTTTGTTTCCAGTCCATTGCAGTGAATTCTGCATTCACCATGTATTATGGTTCACATATATATGTGTACACATATATTATGGGAACATCTCACCACTAATTCAAGTAGATGTGTTTTACTTTTCATCTCTATCCAGCATTAAATGCTGTGGGTCTTCTTTCCCTCCCTTCCTTCCTTCCTTCCTTCCTTCCTTCCTTCCTTCCTTCCTTCCTTCCTTCCTTCTTTCCTTCCTTCCTTCCTTCCTTCTTTCCTTCCTTCCTTCCTTCCTTTTCTTCCTTCCTTCTTTCCTTCTTTCTCTCTTTCTTCTTTCTTTTCTTTCTTTCTCTTTCTTTCCTTCTTTTCTTTTTTTCTTTGTTTCTCCTCTAGTACCTCATCACTTGCACAATCTTTCATTCCATTCATCTTTCACATTTTCACTATAATGATATATTATATTCCATTGCATCTTTGCCTAAAGCCTTTAAGTATTATTGTTGCAGGAAAGGGGTCTAAGAGAGGGTTCTTGGATCTTGCACAATAAAGAATTTAGGGAGACTCCATAAAGTGAAAGCAAGTTTATTAGGAAAGTAAAGGAACAAAAGCATGGCTACTCCACAGACAGAGTAGCCCCGAGGGCTGCTGGTTGCCCTGGATTGATACTGTGTGTATGGAGAACACAGACCATGGGGTACCTTCAGCGACACACTGAAGAATTGTGAATTAGAGCATGAATGATGATAATGTCAGAGACGTTTGAACCAGAGCAACTCCATTGTGAATGGAGGTGGGTAAAAGGAGGCTGAGACCTACTGGGCTGCATTCCCAGGCAGTAAAGGCATTCTGAGTCATAGGATGAGATAAGAGGTCAGCACAAGATGCAAGTCATAAAAACCTTGCTGATAAAAGAGGTTTCAGTAAAGAAGCTGGGTAAAACTCACCAAAACCAAAATGGTCACGAGAGTAACCGCTGCTCGTCTTCACTGCTACACTCACTTCCACCAGCGCCATGACAGTTTACAAATGCCATGACAATGTCAGGAAGTTATTCTATATGGTCTACAAAGGAGAGGCATGAATAATCTACCCCTTGTTTAGCATATCATCCTTCCTTCCTTCCTTCCTTCCTGCCTTCCTTCCTTCCTGCCTTCCTGCCTTCCTGCCTTCCTGCCTTCCTGCCTTCTTTCCTTTTTTCTTTCTCTTTCTTCTTCCCTTTCCCTTCCTTCCTTCTTTCCTTCTTTCCTTCTTTCTTTCTTTCCCCTCTAGTGCCTCATCATTTGCACAGTCTTTCATTCCATTCATCTTAAAGCCTTTAAGTATTATTGTTGCAGGAAAGGGGTCTCAAAGAGTTGTACTGACTAGGAATTTGGTGTGAGCATGAATTACAGGTGAAAGCACCAGTACTCATAAATACAAGACCTTTACTCATTGCACAGATATTTGTTGAGTATATGCCCAGCACTGGGTAAAGGATAAAGGATATAGCTGCAGGTCTGATCCATTCCCTCAGGCATGCAGAAGGGAATCCATGCAGCTCCCCATGACTCACTGGAGCACCTCTTGGTATTCTCTTCTGTAAGTACTGGGGTTAAAAAATAGGCAGAGCAGCCCCTGACTGAGAAGCACACAATACTCAGGGGGTTGGTCTCTCAGGGATGAGGGTCTGGGTTTGTAAGCCCTCATGGCCAGAGGTGATGGTAGCTGGGGAGAGAAGAAGCCTAGAATGGACAATGAAGGAGGGAGGTGACCAGTATCAATCACATCTCTGAGGGCCACTTTGGAGCTAGAAGGGTGCTGTTCACTCCTCTAACTTTCATCTTACAGCTTCCCCTCAAGAGGAGAGGCTACCAGAATTCTGGTGGAACTGTTCCCTGAATGCACATGGATAGATGAGTATGGATATGCACAGCAGCGTTCTGCAGTGGGCCTGGAGATACACTACTCAGATCCCCTTCATTAAGTCTGCATTGCCCAGCCCTGGGGAGTGTGGTCAAGTAAGAGTCTCCAGCTGCTATATTCTCCAGAGTCTGCCCCTGCTGGGGAGATCTCTGTTTCATGAAGTCCATGTTCTTCACAAGGCAGCTTGCATCTGGTGACTGAATGAAGGGAGGTAAGTATAAAGCTGGCAGATCAGGAAATTGAGGTTTTGTCATATACATATAAGTTGATAGTGGATAAGGTTTCACTGTATGAATATAAGCCTATAAGGGATATGAATGAATGATACCTATTCAGGGATGACCTTGATAGATAGTTGTGAGGGAAATTTATCCTAGTGAGCAGAGATTTGGGTGGTATCTTATTCCATTATTGCATCACCATAAAGAAATACTTGAGACTGTGTAATTCATAAAGAAAAGAGGTTTAGTTGGCTCACGATTCCGCAGGCTGTATGAGAAGCATGATGCTGGCATCTGCTCCACTTCTGGGGAGGCCTCAGGAAAGTTACAATCAAGGCAGAGGAAGAAGGGAAAGCAAGCACATCACATGGCCAGAGCAGGAGCAAGAGGGCGAGTGGAGAGGTGCTATACCCTTTATTTTTTTCCTTTTCTTTGAGATAGAGTCTTACTCTGTCACCCAGGCTGGAGTGCAGTGTCACAATCTTGGCTCACTGCAACCTCTGCCTCCTGGATTCAAGCAACTCTCCTGCCTCAGCCTCCCGAATAGCTGGGATTACAGGTGTACAGTGCCATGCCTGGCTAATGTTTTGCATTTCTTGTAGACACGCATTTCACTATGTTGGCCAGGCTGGTCTTGAACTCCTAACGTCAGGTGATCCACCCGCCTCAGCCTCCCAAAGTGCTGGGATTACAAGCATGAGTCACTGATGACCAGATCACATAAGAACTCACTCACTGTTGTGAGGACAGTACCACGAGGAATGGCATTAACCATTCATGAGAAATCTGTCCCCATGATCCAGTCACCTCCCACCAGGCCCCATCTCCAACAATGGGGATTACAATTGAATATGAGATTTGGGCAGGAACCCAGATCCAAACCATATCAGGTGGTGCATTTGGTTATCTACTTTATATCAAAAAAGAAGTTCCCTAAGGCCAGATTATATATGAAATTTAGAGAGTGGCAAATGACCTGGCTGGCTGGCAGGAGTGTGGAAGAAAAAAGATTGGAAGTTCAGTAACAAGGAGGTCTAGGGAAGCGGAATGTAGACCGACAAGAAGGTGGAGGAGAGCACCAAGCAGGAAGTCTTTATATGTTGATTTTCACCAATAAGCATTTGCCATGAAAGAGGCACTAACCAATTAAGGAGACAAATGCCTTGGCCACATGGGGCAAACCAGCTTCTATACTGACCACCCCAGTTCTGGAAGAACTGGAGTATAAATGAAGAGGCCATGGTGACAGAGAGGAAGGATGTACATGGGCCCAACAGCATGGGCCCCCAGCCCTGCTGTTAGCCAAAGCTGGTCTAGCTATTGCCACCACCAGAGTTCAACCTATCATCAAGAGTCCAATTCTTAGTCTCCATATGTCACCATTTCTTGAGGATACCAAGTGGTCACTTGATAGCAAGATAACTACACTGGATTTCATCCATCCCATAGAAGTCAGTGATTCATCTTGGCAAGAGGAGACAAATGAATATACATGTATTCTGGGTTTAGTTAACAGTTTTCCTTCCCTTCTTGCAAGGCCTCAAGGGTAATTTTGTGTGAACCCCTGATTACAGGATCCACTTTCCATATCACAATTTTGGCATTTTGACTCAGAATTGTATATGTGTTGCAATGTCCCTGGTTAGAATACATGGGATAAGGAACCTGAAAGTAGAAACAAGAGTGGCTCTGTTAGCTATCTCTCTGGGTGACCCATGTGGAGAACCTGTGCTTCCTGTCCCCATGCCATGAGTGAGGGTATAATTAGCTTCTTTTACAACCAGGTCTCTCTCACACTCCACTCTGTCTCTGTGGCCCTCAGCTGATAGTTCTGCAAGGAGTCCCCTTAAAACTCTGCTCATTTGAGTTGAAGTGAGAGAAAAGCATTTTTGTCACTACCATGAAAGGAAGGAGAACACTCTGGAACTCAGTATCTCCAAGGAAATGCTTCTACCTGGCTTGTCAAAGACAAACCTTGAGGTCTAAAGGACAGGAAACCAACAGTGGAATGCAGGAGCTCTTGCTACCATTCTTTGTTCTGTTCTTGGCTTTTAGATGCCTCAGAGAAGACCCAAAAAAACGTCTAATTTTAAATTCTATCACACAGGTTAAAAACATGTGCTAAGAATCAGACCTGTGCACTTTGGATTCCAGGGCAAGGAACTGGAAGACATTAAAAATTCTTCAAACTAATTTTTAGTGATGTTCGTTCCTGCCTTTCTATTTATTTCTTTGTCTCTGCTTCCAGGTTCTGCTGAAGCTCAGAAATCCTAATTGCATAGACACTTTGAAGCCCAGCAGAAATTTGTTTTTTTATTATATGCCTCAAATAATAAATCAGCTCCTATTGATTTGAAACTTGACTGAGTTCTTCTAAAAAGACTTAAATTTCTTTCCTGGGTTTTTAGATTGGACCAATTTTACTCAATTTTGAATTTCATTATGAATTGCCTTCTGCATTCAATGGAAAGCCAATTTCCCTCTCAACACTACCAAATACATTTCTTCAAATTGCAGTTGAACCTTTCTTAATGGGATGTCAGCAACCTCCATGATAAATATTGATCCTGTGTTCAGCCATTATAAGCTCAAACATTTCCCATTTTCATGTGTTTCACCATTGTGGAGGCAAGTCCTCCAAAGAAGAGGCTAGTCTTCACCTTTTATCAAATAACTAATGTAATAATCTAACTAGTAGAATATAAATAATCTAATTAGTATAATTTAAGCAATCTAATGAGCCAGGTGAATCTGAGAGGGTTTTCAAATGCCTTCTCCCAAAATCAACTGCTAGAACTTCAGTCCAAAATCAAAGGCATATGAATGTGTTGTGTCAGTAAGAGAATTACAAAGCCGTATGTAATATATACACCCAGGAAGGAAAAGGAATTTCTTTTCATTGAAGTAAAATTGGTTATTTAGCCTAAGACGACAAAGGTAAATACCTTAATGCCATAGAGAACTTAACCTGAGAGGGGATAATGAAAAAATGTCATCCATTTTTGGTTACTACGGCAAAAGACTTTTGTCTCTTTGCCGAGTCCTTCTAAATTCATCTCTCAACTCTAGGCATGTGAATCTTCCCCCTAAAATGAAAAGGCAACCTGTTAGATCTGAGCCCTTCTCCCAATTTTAGTGAGTTCCATGGTTTAAATTTTCAAAGTCTTAGTCTAGGGATCTAGACCCTTTGCATTCTGATTCCAACTTATTCATATAGACTCATTTCCCTGACTCCCCAAGAATCCACCCTTTCCTTAAGTACCATTAGCTGATTAGGATACAGAATATTATAGCTTTACCCTGTCTGCATCTCACAGCACCCAGTCCTCTCAAATCTTTTCATAACTTATACATATAAAACAGATCTTTAGACAAGGATGTGTGAGCAGACTTATTAGGGAGGTGACCTCCGGAAACAGGACCGAGGGAATAGGAAGATCAAGACATGGAAAGGGAAATGTACATTATAAACCTTATAAACCAAGTTCCTATGGTTTGAATGCCTGGGGCTCAGTGCTCCTGGGAACTTTCTATGGAAACCGCCAGCATGAGCTTCAGCATTATTTCCCTGAATGATGGAAGGAGAGCATCCACTCCCTAACTCCCATTCCCCAGTAGTAAGGAATTCCCTTGCAGGCATTTATTCACCCACCCTCCTGAGCTATACCATGTACACGAGAGAAGCCTTCCGTGGTTTCAGGGAAGTCCCAGCAGCAGCAAAAACGGGGTCCTCACTATGTGGATTTGGGATGAGATGATGCAGTCAGGTGCATGGGAATGTCCACCATAGTGGCACTGAAATCAGAAATGGGCTTGGGGATGAGATTTGGGTCCATCGTCCATTGATACTCAAGAGAAAGTGCCAGAGAGGTTCATGTTTGCTTTCCCCCTGCCCTGAGTTCACACAGAATTTCTGGCTTCTAGTTTTATAGTTTTTCAGTGGCTCGTGGGTTCTATTAATTGCCTTATGTTGATTTCTCAAATATGATAGTCTGAGACCTCTTGGTTTTAGCTCCATGGCTAGTAGCACTTCCATCAACTAAATGGTCTTCCCTATAATCACCAAACAGTTCTTTTATTTTCACAAATGCTCAGAACTATCTTTCTATAGAGTTTATTTTCCCACCTCCTCTATTTAACCACTCATATCTGTTGCTTATCAAAATATGGCTTATAATTCAAAGCCTCACTTGGCTGCTCCATCAAAAATGAAATGTTCTCTAATTTCCCCAATATGATATGATACCTCTTTTATATTATTAATACACTCCTGTGATTATAAGTAAAAGAGTATTTTTTTACCCAATAAAATTCAAAGGTCTACTGAATACCCTGTGCTTTCAGATTCAAAAGTGGCAGAAAAATCACCCTCCCCAAGTATTCCAGGAATTCTAGAATGGTGGGGGGTGACTTACCGATGATCAGTTTCTGCTTCCTCTGAACTAATTTTGTTTGTGAGTCACCTTGCATTTGGTGTCACTATTTAGGCTCATGTCAAAACAAATCTGATATGTAGCTCCCTTCTCTTGAGTCCAGCAACAACAATAACAGCAACATATCTCTCTATTAGCCTTTTATTTGCCTAGAAGACTAACAAGGCTTCTAATGTATCATTGAAATACAAAAATTTTATTGGCCATTTATGCCAATAAAGATTCAGATTTCCTCCATGATAAGAAGCACCTTTAAATTATACCTGCATTCTGTCATGCCTCTCTCCACCTCATTCTCAAATCTCTGTTAATTTCACATATCGAGTTTGTTTCTTCTATGTCGTATTCTCAACCCTCAACTTCACCATCAATGTGACCATTAAGGGCAACTGGTTTCCTCCAAGGAACACTGATAGGACTTGCAAAATAATATTTTGCCTTTAAAGTATATATATATCAATAGAAGACAGACATGAACCTGATATTGATGACTTCTAAGAGAGAGCCTTGCTGGGTCTGACTCTACTTTAAAGGCTCAGACTTTTACCAGCACCTAGACACAATAAGGCACTGAGATAATGACTCACTGAATGCACAATACAAAACTGGTGTGTTCTCAGAGTATCAATTTATGATGATAAATATAATGATCTTGTTGGCCAGAGATATTCAGATCTCTTGTGTATCTTTTCTTCTTCTGTGGCCAATGAACTTGGGAACCCATATTATAACGAGGAACTGTTGTTAATTAACTATGGGAAATCATTATGACAGGGAGTAGCAACATTTAAAGTCTTTGTCATTAATGCAATATCTTCTTGATACCCCTTGGCAAATACAGAAAGAACAAGGACCCCATAAAAAGTTAGAATTCCATAATCAATGGTAATTGAGCTATATATCTACAGTAAGTCCTTGCCAATGGCAAGTGATTGATTGGACACTGCTAACATTAATTTCTCTGATTCTTCTCTTTCTGTGTTACCTGCCATATCCAACCTCATTCTGATTGAGACATTGCTTTGTAAGTATATTAATATGTTCAGAAATGTTACTCTTACGTCTTGTTGTCACAGGAACAACCGTCCATTTCAGGACATTCTACAATTTTTTGCATTGTCTTTTATCTGTTGTCTTACAGCTTAATTTCCCTCTATTCCAAGATACATATTTTCATTTAGAAAAAAACACTAATACTCTATTATTTCTAGCTTTAATCTTAAAATTCTCCTTAAATAAAATGTATGTTATGTTTTATTATTTCCCATTTTATTATCTATATGTAAGTTTGTAACATGTTTTACTCCATTGACATTTGTCTTGTTATACATATTTTTGTATACGCCCAAAGTTTTTCTCTTAAATTATGAACTCTTTGATGACAGGAACAAAATTTAGGGCCAGTTGAGTAGAGACCTAGAGGGAAGTTAACTACCCTACATAAGGCAAAATGTAAAGGAGCAGCTAGTGGAAGGCATTTTGTAGAACACATGCAAAAAGGCGAAAAATTGTCTTAAAATATTTTGAATAAGAACTCATATCATTATGTTGAAATTTGAGGAATTGCAGATTCTATATTTTTGAAAAGGAATAATATTGTCCTTGATCCATGACTATACCAAACCAGTAAAGGGTATGAAAAGAGAACAGCACTCATTGGACACTTCAAGGTGAACTGTAAGACCCAGAGTGACAGAGGAATCCCATTCAAGAAGAGGGATATGATTTGCCAGATGAAATGAAAAATACATTTGAAGTCAAATGATTGACATGTATCATCACTGCATGAGTATCTGCAATTAAAAAGCAAAAGAGGCCAGGCGAAGTGGCTCAAGCCTCTAATTCCAGGAGTTTGGGAAGCTGAAGAGAGAGGATTGCTTGAGTCTTAAACTACTGGTAGTTTGAGACCAGCCTGGGCAAGATAGTGAGAACTCTTCCAACCTGGATGACAGAGAGACCCTGCCTCAGAAAAATTAATAAATAAGCAAATAAATAACGGTGTGGCAACTCAAAGATCTAGGACTAGAAATGTCATTGGACCCAGAAATCCCATTGCTGGGTGTATACCCAAAGGGATAGAAATCATTCTGTTACAAAGATACATGCTCATGTATGTTCATTGCAGCACTATTCACGATAGCAAAGACATGAAATCAACCCAAATGCTCATCAATGATAGGGTGGATGAAGAAAATGTGGTGCATGTACACCATGGAATACTGCGCAGCCATAAAAACAAATGAGATCATGTCCTTTGCAGGGACATGGATGAAGCTGGAAGCCATTATCCTCAGCAAACACACACAGGAACAGAAAACCAAACACGCATGTTCTCACTTATAAGTGGGAGCTGAGCAATGAGAACACGTAGACACAGGGAGGGAAACAACACGTACTGGGGCCTGTCAGGGGCAAGGGGCAAGGGACAGTGGGGAGAAGGATAGCATTAGGATAAATAGCTATTGCATGTTTGGCTTAACACATAGGCGATGGGTTGATAGGTACAACAAACCACCATGGCACAGGTTTACCTATGTAACAAACCTGCACATCCTGCACATGTACCCCAGAACTTAAAATAAAAATTAACATTAAAAAAGCAAAGCAAAAGTGGTAAATCTCTGGTGGTTAAAGCTTTAGGGAATTTCCTCCCAAGTCTGAGGTACAGCTCTCCCACTGGCTACTGAGACACATTGGTAAATTTCTGTTTCTTCATTTGTACAATGAGGATGATAACACCTACCTTTAAGAGCTGTAGTGAAGATGACATCATGTCGCTTCACATTTATGGAGTACTAAATGTGGTCCAGGCACTGTCTAGACACTTGTTTGTAGCATTTCATGCACTCCTTTCAAGGGTACTCAGATAGATGCCATTGCTTACCAACATTTCATGCAATCCTTTTAAGGATACCGAGATAGGTGTCATTACTTACCATGGAGAAAAGGGAAGCACAGAAAGATCATTCGGGGTCATGCAGGTGACACATGTGGGACCTGGAATTTGAACCTGAGCATTCAGATCCCAGAGGATCCCCTGCTCTTACCCAGATGACTGCACTGCCTTGCAAACGACTTGACATCTCATTAGTTTCTTTAAATGAGATAATGCACAAAAACCTTTCTATCGAAGCTTAAAACATAAAAAAACCATGTATTTTTATGTTATTATTTTCAAATTTGCAGTAATGAAATAGTATTGAAAATTATTGGAATGAGTGTCAGACTACTTTATTTCTGGTCTTTGCTGTGCTGCTAAATGGATGTGTGTGTAGTTTTGTGAAAACCAGTTCTCCTCTCTGGGATTCATTTTTCTCATCTGTAAAATGAAGTATTTTCTGTGACATTGCCTGAGCTTACTTTTTGCTCCAATAGCCTATGATTCCTATGCAAATTTAAGGGCTATTTATTAAACAGCTTACAGGCTACACTGAACACACCTTAAAGACTTTAAACTTTGTTTCCTGAGTGCTTGGTTTTACCAAGTATTTTAGAGAGGAGGCTAGATTTCAGGGTAATTAACAAGGCTAGAAATTTTATTGGCATTGTTTGCTTGATCCAAGCACTAAGAGAAAGAGAAAACAAATCAAGTAAAAAAATATCTTTTTTTTTTCCAGAAGCAGGCTCATAGTCACAGAGGTGGAGAGATTCCATTGCCTATCCAGAGTGATCTTGAATGTCCCTTGAAATAAATTGATCTGGGGTCCTAACATGTGTAATTTCATTTTTAGTAATGGTAGGTCTGCAGCATTAGTTGCAGTTGCCAAAAAAGGGTTGACATTTATTACAGGCTCAGACATGGAGAAAAATGACTCTTCACATGAATGCATTTGCCTAAAGCAATGATAGTCTCAGAGGGAAATCATAAACAGAAAGAAAATGCTACTTGACTGCTCCCAAATCTTGTGAATCTTAGATAGGCTGGAGAAGAAATAATTAGTGTTAAGAAGAATTTGCTTCTCTTTTTCCTTACCTCACTGTACTGGACTCTTTGTACTCTGCCAATATCCCATTGATATTATACTTACCACCCCACGTATGCCAATGCCTTCTGCTACAAGCACCTGACATTCTCTGGCTGGATTTTCTCTGCTGAGCATGGGGGCGGCCAGAGATGCGAGGTAACTGATGACCCTGAAAGCAGTCGTTAGGTAATGCCACAATGCAAGTGATAGATAAGCATCTCAGTTTCCTGATCCCTGAGGCAGGAACACTTCAAGATCTGTTCTTCAAGGCCTCCACAGGTCCTGAGCAAGATTGAGCCCCAGTGCCCATCTCAGTAATACATTCTTAAATGCACTTTGTATTGGCATCTGTGATGGCTTTGAGAATACACCTGCCAGATCTCTGACTGCAGATTGACTGAGAGCTCCAGCTGCTCTGCTCTTTTTTTAAAAAATAATTTTAATATTTTTGTTTTTCAACTTTTATTCTGGATTAGGGGTACAGGTGCAGGTTTGTTGCATGAGCATATTGCATAATGTTGAGGTTTTGAGTACAAATGCTTCTGTAACCAAGTAGTGAGCGTAGTATCCAATAGGTAACTTTTTAGCCCATGCCTCCCACTCTCCCCACTCTAGTAGTCCCCAGTGTCTATTGTTCCCACCTTTGCCTCCATGTGTATTCAATGTTTAGCTCCTGCTTATATGTAAGACCACGCAGTATTCTGTTGTCCGTTCCTGTGTTCATTGGTTTAGGATCATGATCTCTAGCTGCATTCATGTTGCTGCAAAAGACACGATTTCATTCATTTTTATGGCTGCATGTTATTCCACGGTGCATATGTACCATGTTTTCCTTATCCAATCTATCCTTGATAGGCACCCAGGTTGATGACATGTCTTTGTTATCGTAAATAGTTCTGTGATGAACATATGAGTGCATGTGTCTTTTTGGTATAATGATCTACTTTCCTTTGGGTCTGTGCCCAGTAATGGGATTGCTGGGTCAAATGGCAGTTCTGTTTTAAGTTTTTTGAAAAGTCTCCACACGGCTTTCCACAGTGGCTGAATTGATTTGCAACCTCACCAACAGTGCATAAGCATTCCCTATTCATAGCCTCACCATCATCTGTTTGTTTGTTGTTGTTTTTTTTTGACTTTTTAACAATAGCCATTCTGACTGGTGTGAGATGGTATCTCAGTGTGGTTTTGATTTGCATTTATCTAATAAATAGTGATGATGAACCTTTGTTCATATGTTTGTTGGCAGCTTGTATATCTTCTTATTTTAATGTTTTGCCTTAATTTTTTGTGTGTACATAGTAGCTGTATATATTTATGAGGCACATGAAATATTTTGATACAGACATAAATGCAAAATAATGACATCCTGGAGAATGGGGTATCCATCCCCTCAAGCATTTATCCTTTGTGTTACAAGCAATACAATTACAGTCTTGTAGATGCTGGATATTAGACTTCTGTTGGAGACAAGGTTTGAGCATATTTTCTTCCATTCCATAGGTTATCTCTTTACTCTGTTGATAGTTTATTTTGCTGTACAGAAGCTCTTTAGTCTAATTAGATCCCACTTGTCAATTTTTGCTTTTGTTACAATTGCTTTTGGGGGACTTAGCCACAAATTATTTGCCAAAACTGATGTTGAGAGAGGTATGTTCTAAGTTTTCTTCTAGGATTTTTTTTTGTTTTTTTTTTTTTGAGACGGAGTCTTGTCTTGCTCTGCCACCCAGGCTGGAATGCAGTGGCATGATCTCGGCTCACTGCAACCTCCGCCTCCTGGGTTCAAGCGATTCTCTTGCCTCAGCCTCCCGAGTAGCTGGGATTACAGATGTGCTCCACCACTCCTGGCCAATTTTTGTATTTTTAGTAGAGACAGGGTTTCACCATGTTGCTCAGGCTGGTTTTGAACTCCTGACCTTGTGATCTACCCGCCTTGGCCTCCCAAAGTGCTAGGATTGCAGGTATGAGCCACCACAACTGGCCTCTTCTAGGATTTTTATGGTTTGAGGTCTTACATTGAAATCTTTAATCCATTTTGAGATAATTTTTGTATATGGTGTAAGGTAGGGGTCCAGTTTCATTCTGCTGCATATGGCTAGCCAGTTATCACAGAATCATTTATTGAATAGAGAGTCTTTTCCTCATTGCTTATTTTTGTTGACTTTGTCAATGATCACATGGTTGTAGGTGTGCAGCTTTAATTCTGGATTCTCTATTCTGTTTCACTGATCTATGTGTCTGTTTTTATACCAGTACCATGCTGTTTTGGTTACTGTAGCCTTACAGTATAGTTTGAAGTCAGGTAATGTGATGCCTCTGGCTTTGTTCAGTTGCTTAGGATGACTTTGGCTATTTGGGCTCTTTTTTTTGTTTCATATGAACATATACAATAATTTTATCTAATTCTGTGAAAAATGACATTAGTAGTTTGATAAGAATGGTGTTGAGTCTGTAGATTGCTTTGGGCAGTATGGCCATTTTAACATTAAAATGCTTTGTTCTTAAATTCAACACTGCATTTGCACTGAGACTATACTTTCCAGGGACCTCTCTGAGTCAAAGACTGAAAGAAGCAGGTATACTAAGGCAGAGGCGGCATTCCTCTGATTGCTTACCATTGCCCAAGGATGGTCTGTAGGCTTTAACAAACTTGCCTTAGCAATTTAAGATGCTTCTACCAAACTGTCCCTTCTTCCTTCTCCCTTTACTAAGGATCAGACCTCAGCTGCAATCTGACTGCTCCCCTAGCATCTCCTGCTCCCTCCCATTTTATTTTATACTGGTATAAAATCCTTATACATGTAATCCTTCCTCGATGTTTTGGTTCTCAGAGGACCTGGAATAACATAGCTTCCTTCCCTTCTTTGTTTCATTTCCTTGCTCCCTACCAGTATTTCTTGGGATCACCCAAGACACTGCTTGCATTTAAATCTTTACCTCCTACACTGCTATGGCGGAAGACAACTTAAGATGATCCTTCCTTCTTTAACTCATAACATCATGTAACTTCTACATTTATCCACCACCACCACACACACACACACACAATGTGTACACATTCATCTTGTGGTACTTCACTACAAAATTATTTGAGACAATGTTCTGCCACAGGTTCATACAGAGGTTTGGCAGAGAATGTTAAATGCTGATATATTTTGGGAAGCTTCAGCAATTTGGGGAAAAGAGCCGAAATCATAGATGCTCCATATTAATTATGTTTGGTTGACCTTTTGAATTTCCTTGTCTATAAAAGAGAACCCCTCAGTGATGCCCCCAAATCATTATTTCAAGCTGCTTATCACAATTCCTTCCATAGTTCATAAAACCATAAGTGGGATCTATATAATGTTGCTTTTTATCTGGAGATATAAGTAGAATCCATCAAAAAGTCCAGCTTCTGTAGTGATTGCAATGATATAAAAAGTTTCCATGAAAGAAGGTGAAGATAATGGTAGCAAAAGGATTTAACCTTTCTCTTTTGATAATGTTACCATCCACCATATAGGAGTTTACTATGTTGAACTGTAAGAAGGCCCTTTCCTCTTCCAGTTCAACATGAACTGAAATTAAATAAAAAACAGATTGCAAAACCAATGTGGGACCATGGGCTTATTATAATCTGAATCTTGAATAAAAATATGCACATATGAGGTCATCCTGAGACTTCGTCTTTCTTCAATAATTTTGACTTTATTTGGATAATACATTTTCTTAAGTTACTGCTTATCAGATGAAGCCACAACTCTCTAGTCACCCAGTAATCTAGCAACCAGTATCAGTAATACAAGAGTTTTGGCACTGGTAACATACTGTGGCTCTTATCCAGGCCCATGAGCTCATGGCCTGAAGAAATTTGGACCTGCCAGGTATATGAGATAGTTGTGTACTGCTCATATGCTCTCCACTCATACTTCTGCTCCAGCCATTGCTAGAGCAATCAGTTGCAAGTAGGTAGAATTTTATGGTATGACCCCTATGTTACCCCAAACATCTCATGCTGCCACATGAGTCACTGGTGACAATGAGTTAAGCCATTTTGACATATAGCCAAACATGGAATTATGATGGAGTTAATACTTGTATTAGTCTATTCTCACACTGCTATAAAGACATACCTGAAACTGGGTAATTTATAAAGAAAAGAGGTTTAATTGGCTCATGGTTCTGTGGGTTATATACAGGCTTCTACTGGGGAGGCCTCAGGAAACTTATGATCATGGTGGAGGATGAAGAGGAATGCACTTCTTCACATGACCAGCAGGAGAGGAAGAGAGTGAAGAGGGAGGTGATACACACTTTCAAACAATCATATCTCCTGAGAACTCTATCACGAGAACAGCAAGCAGGGAGGCCGCACATGTGATTTGACCACTTCCCGCCAGGCCCCTCCTCCAACACTGGAGATCACAATTCAACATGAGATTTGGGTGGGGACACAGGGCCAAACCATATCAATACTCTGTGGGACAATTCTTGTCCAATGGGAGATTGGAGCCAGTGGGTAAATCCAGCCCTCTCCTGTCCCTCATGTGGAAAAGTTCAAGGAGCAGTCTACGTGACTCATGGCTCAAAAGTTCCCCAGTAGGGTTTAGCTCAAGAGGTCTGTGCCAGTGACAATCCCAATAATACATTTAAGATATTCTTTCTTTCTTTCCTGTTTCATTTTACTTATTTTCCCATCCTATTCTTTGGAATTGCTTCCCCAGATAAACTAGGTGATGCAAGCCATTGCCAAAGATTCTACTTTTTGAGAAATCTTGACTAACATTCTGACCTAGAACTCATGGGAGAAAAAAACAAAGATAGAATCTAGGGAAAAAAAAAAAAAACTAGAGAAAGGAATTTGATATGGCTAGAAAGTTTGCCTCAAGTGGAGGCCATTCTAGAAGCTCAGTAGATAGAGGGGTAAACATTTTGGCTCTATTTGCACTGAATTTGAAACCCAAGGATATCCCGACAGAATTGGTGGGTACTAAAATACTAAAATAAGGAGGTCTTGGTGAGATGATATCTCTAATTTGGGGTACCAATGACTTAAATCTTGAAATCAGACAGTTTTTAGCTAAAAGTCCAGCCAAGCATGATAATCATAGCACTACAAAGAAGAGATGAATGTTCACTAGAGGTTTTGCAGAGCCTCTTGCCTTTGTATGCAGCAGGAGCTCTTACAGTCAAAAACATGATAGAACGGCCAAGGATGCATGAAAACAGCTTCAAAAATGAAGGTAAAATAAACCACTATCATGTATACTCTGTAAAACCATAAAATGGCAGATAAAATAATCAAGACAGAAAATAAAAGTAAAGGACAAGTATAAATAGTGAGGTTTAACTAAAATTCCAATTCTACTTCATTCCCATTGTCTTGTAGAGATATACACCGTGATATATTAAAACATGACCCTGTTTCCCAAGGCTCATGTTCTGTGTCAGCCACTGAGGATATACAGACCTTTGGTCCACTTTCCCGGGTGATTATTGCAAACTAGGAAAGATGCCCCAGCCTCAGCCAAGTGGCCTGGGGATGAGGGCAATATGCCGGTGGGAAACCAGACTACTAAGCAGGACCAAGGCAGATCTGGCTGGTTTGAGCAGGTCTGGCAGCCAGGCAGTTGGGGAGGCTGTGATGCAGTGAGGGAAGCATTCACTTAAGGCAAACCAGATAATGGACTTACGGCAAAACAGAGGGTCATAGACTCCACGAGATTTTTTTGGGGGGGAGGCGGAAAGATGCTAAGACACAAGCTGCTGTGTCCAGGACTTCCCAGGACCAAGGTGATAACTGCAAAGGCAGGAAAAGGTAGCAGTGCCTGCAGCTGAGTGAAGCTGGTGAAGGTAGATTATAAGGGTTCTCAACCAGACTGGCAGCTGTGCAGTCTGTGGTGTACAGCATGGGCACGCTGGAAAGAAGTCTTTCCCATCC
>NW_012102710.1:4187069-4219228 GCF_000951045.1 Mandrillus leucophaeus | reverse complement strand
AGCCCTCTCCTGTCCCTCATGTGGAAAAGTTCAAGGAGCAGTCTACGTGACTCATGGCTCAAAAGTTCCCCAGTAGGGTTTAGCTCAAGAGGTCTGTGCCAGTGACAATCCCAATAATACATTTAAGATATTCTTTCTTTCTTTCCTGTTTCATTTTACTTATTTTCCCATCTTATTCTTTGGAATTGCTTCCCCAGATAAACTAGGTGATGCAAGCCATTGCCAAAGATTCTACTTTTTGAGAAATCTTGACTAACATTCTGACCTAGAACTCATGGGAGAAAAAAACAAAGATAGAATCTAGGGAAAAAAAAAAAAAACTAGAGAAAGGAATTTGATATGGCTAGAAAGTTTGCCTCAAGTGGAGGCCATTCTAGAAGCTCAGTAGATAGAGGGGTAAACATTTTGGCTCTATTTGCACTGAATTTGAAACCCAAGGATATCCCGACAGAATTGGTGGGTACTAAAATACTAAAATAAGGAGGTCTTGGTGAGATGATATCTCTAATTTGGGGTACCAATGACTTAAATCTTGAAATCAGACAGTTTTTAGCTAAAAGTCCAGCCAAGCATGATAATCATAGCACTACAAAGAAGAGATGAATGTTCACTAGAGGTTTTGCAGAGCCTCTTGCCTTTGTATGCAGCAGGAGCTCTTACAGTCAAAAACATGATAGAACGGCCAAGGATGCATGAAAACAGCTTCAAAAATGAAGGTAAAATAAACCACTATCATGTATACTCTGTAAAACCATAAAATGGCAGATAAAATAATCAAGACAGAAAATAAAAGTAAAGGACAAGTATAAATAGTGAGGTTTAACTAAAATTCCAATTCTACTTCATTCCCATTGTCTTGTAGAGATATACACCGTGATATATTAAAACATGACCCTGTTTCCCAAGGCTCATGTTCTGTGTCAGCCACTGAGGATATACAGACCTTTGGTCCACTTTCCCGGGTGATTATTGCAAACTAGGAAAGATGCCCCAGCCTCAGCCAAGTGGCCTGGGGATGAGGGCAATATGCCGGTGGGAAACCAGACTACTAAGCAGGACCAAGGCAGATCTGGCTGGTTTGAGCAGGTCTGGCAGCCAGGCAGTTGGGGAGGCTGTGATGCAGTGAGGGAAGCATTCACTTAAGGCAAACCAGATAATGGACTTACGGCAAAACAGAGGGTCATAGACTCCACGAGATTTTTTTGGGGGGGAGGCGGAAAGATGCTAAGACACAAGCTGCTGTGTCCAGGACTTCCCAGGACCAAGGTGATAACTGCAAAGGCAGGAAAAGGTAGCAGTGCCTGCAGCTGAGTGAAGCTGGTGAAGGTAGATTATAAGGGTTCTCAACCAGACTGGCAGCTGTGCAGTCTGTGGTGTACAGCATGGGCACGCTGGAAAGAAGTCTTTCCCATCCCGCGATATCAAATTCGTGAGCGTTTTTTTTTTTTTTTGAGACAGAGTCTTGCTCTGTCACCCAGGCTGGACTGCAGTGGCGCGATCTCGGCTCACCGCAAGGTCTGCCTCCTGGGTTCAGGTCATTCTCCTGCGTCAGCCTCCCGAGTAGCTGGGACTTCAGGAGCCCACCACCACGCCCGGCTATTTCGCGGGCATTCTTTAAGAACTAGGGCAGTGGTTCTCACGCAGAGGAAATTTTACCCCAAGGAGATGATTTGGCCATGATTGAAAACTTTTGGTTGCCAAAAATAGGGGAGTTGCCACAAATAGGGGAGTTGCCACTGGCATCTATTGAATAGAGAACATAGATGCTGTCAAAAACCCTATAGTTCCCATAAGGAAGATTTATCAGACCCCAAAGGTTCGTAGCCCCTTGGTTAAGGAATCCTGGACTAGGGTGTTGTTTACAAGCTTCTCGGGGATTCTCAGCAGGAGAGAGAAAAGGAACTTCCTTGACATAAAGAATTGGGGAAAAGTATTAACTAAGCACCTGCCATGTGCCAGGTCTAGCACATGACTTTTCTTAAACCTCACAACCAAGGGTAGATATTGTAACTCCATTTTACAAAAAAGGAAATAGGACCTCAGAAAGAGAAGTTACTACGCAATAAAAGACTCAATTTAGCTGGGACTTTAATCTGTTAGATATATAAAGGCCAAAGTGAGACTAGCTTTTTTTTCCAGTTTTAAAATGTAAATTGTTTTCATTGATTGCTTACAATTCTTAACAAGGCAGGAAAATGTCCTTATGCTTATGACTAGCTTTAAGCATCAGTAAGTTTAGTCTGATTTTACTAGCTTTTTATAAATATATTTTGCTATTAGAATACTTATGTAATCATTAAGATTTTGTTTAATACAGAAATATTAGGCATAGCTTTATTGGAAAGTTGAGATTACAGGTTATTTTCATTATTGTCTATATTTTTCTGAACTGTGCAATTTTAAAAATGAGTAGCATATATTAAAATTATAAAGTTGCCAGTTAGGTTTATTTTAATGTGATATAAATAGACAATAATTTCAAGATATAGAGTAAATTGCATAGAAGACATAGACTCATTTATTTGGAGATTATATAGATTTGTTGGCTGTGAACTCTAAAATTAGATTCCATTTATTATCACTTGTAATTCTTTATGTGTTACAACAAGTGGACACAAGTTTAAAAAGAAAAACAGGTATGCAATTTATATTTCCAGGGGGCTTGTAAAATATAGGTTTGCCTAAACTGATCAAAATATGAGGTGCCTTCTCCTCAAAACTGCCTGTGACGTTTCTCTGGGTAACCCCACAGCCGATTCTAATTTCATTTTCTCCATAATTATTCTGCCCAGTATTGGGTGTAATATCCTCCAAAACTCCACTCACATAGTCACTTGCTAGAATTTCTGCACTGTTGTTAGCTTTCTCACCCAAATCATAAGTCCTATAAGGACAGGTTTTATGCTTATTCAACTATATATCCCCTTATCACCCAATGCAGCGTCTTGCACATAGTAGAAAGCCAATAAATTCTTGCTTAGTTGAAATGATTCTAGCCCTGGGGCCAAGGTGCTAACATTGCCATGATCTCAGAGAAGGCAGCAATGGGGTATTGCAAATAGTGTCTGTGCTTAGTAGGCACATTTATACGTAGGGTTCGTGGCCTCTATTTTTAATTTACTTGATTATTCTACAGTATCGACTTTTTTTTCTTAAATAATTCTTTATTTACATCCGAAGATCAAAAGTCATTCAAGTTGAAGCCCTTCCCACAAGCATTGTTATGAGTTCTGCTCACAAAATGTTCAGGAACATTAAAAATCTCCGACATGGAAAATCTGTTAAATCACTAGATTTTAAGTCGGACTAAGTAAATAAATATGTAGCTGTGCACTTGTGGAGCAGCGGTAGGGAGACCCGTGAGACTGCTGTGGCGAAAGCTTAAAGCTGCATCATCCGTCAGGTGTGGATGAGATCCAGCGAAACGGTGAGCGACGCCTGCCATCTACAGGCCACAAAGTGTATTGCTGCACAAGTGCCTGTAGACCTTGAATTTAAGAAGCCTTGGGGGAGGATACTCAGTGATGTGATCTCGAAGAGACTGTCCTGTGTTGAATTATTCAACGTAAAAATATAATCAAATAATTATAACTATTAACAGATAATAGGTGACGCTTCCCTTCACACTTCCCTCTGTATAATTCTTATTTTACGAAATTGAAAATGAGGAGATTTGGGTGTCTTCCACTTTTATTATCATGATGGTGCTTTGTCCTCCTTCGCTTTGTAATTATCTCTGTATATGTCTGTCTTCCCCAAGAGCCAACTAACTCGTGCAGTGCAGGGGACACATAGAATTCATTTATGTATACGCTCTTGCCTAGAGCAGGGTTTGACACATGACAGGTATTTTACCAATTTTTGATGCATGACTGCTTAAGGGAATGAATAAATAAATGAATAAGTAAATCAATCAAAAACTAATTATTTTTCAGTCGCCTTGTTCTAAATTACATATAAATTTATGAAGAAAAATTGTAGTCTCACATAGATACATACATATGTATACATGTGGAGCATAGTGTCTGCCAACAGTGCACAGTAAACATTATCTACATTAGACTATAATGTATGCGAGTGTGTACATATATCTAAGCATATGTGTTTAGTTGGCTGTTTTAAAACTTCTGCAATAAATCAAGGGATGAATACTTTTTATTAAAATCCTTAAATCTGTACGTTAAGGATCTTGTGAATTCAGCTTCAGGTCCCCATCTATGTCATTTTATCAGGCAAAATATTCTGAAAGGTTCATTCCATTTAGAAAGTAAACATGACAGCAAGGCCACAGTTATTACTTCTCATTTATTTTGTTCTTTTGGAGATTGACCATCTAGCTTAGGTCAGACAAAATAAGAATCAAGAAAAAAAAATGTTCAGATAAAGTCATTGTAAGAGAGAGAATATAAAAGAAAGTGGAAAAGTAAGATAATATTGTTTTGCCTAAGAGACCCGCTTTCTCTCCCAACTTCTCCCCCACCAACACAAACTTGAAGAAACTTTTTGGATGTTTAAACTTAATTATCTTTAAAAATAAGGAAGCAGTGCTTATGGGGCACTGCTGCGTGGCAGGCACTGTGCTGGGCATTTCAGTGAATTTTCACATTTAATCTGCCCAACAGGCCCAGCCCTAGAAGACACTTATTGGCAGATCCCTTTTGTGGACCATGAAACTGAGTCTCAGAGAGGTTATTTCTGCAAGGTCATGCTGTGGGAGGTACAGGGATGCACTGGAATGAGCTCACACTGGCTTATAGGAGGCAACTCTTCATTCAGTCATGTCATGTTGGCAGCTTGAAGTCGGCCACGGTAGAATAATTTATAGCATGTTAATGAGCAATTGCTGCAAAGAAGCTCCTGTGTCTGCCTGCTTGTTAAACATACGCCAGCACACCACAGGTTAAGACGCAAAGATAAAAGTTTAAGAATATTTGACTTTAAAAGGCATCTTCTTCTAATAAACCACACTACCCAAGAGTTAAGGGAAAGTCTAGGTAAAGTTTATGTAGCAATTCATCGTTTAAAAAAACAACACTTTTGTGCCTGCGTAGTCTCCCCAAAAATGAACCAGCTTTGTCTTTCTCTTTTCTTTGTCTTTCTTCCCTCTTCCTCTCCTTCTTCATCACTGTTACTGCCATACACTGAAGGTCTGCTGTATCCTGCTAGCTGCTTGCATAAACTACAATATTCGTAACACCAAGAAAAATAAAGCACGAGTCAGGTAAGCACGAAGCCCAGAATTACAACCAGGAATATAGAAGAAAGGTTTTATCCCTCGTATCTGTTATGTGAGTCTTTTGTAGGTGTTTGTTTGTTTGATTCGTGTGTGTGTGTTTGCAGACCTAACCCCTCAAGTTTCTTCTTCTGCAATGTTCCCTTTTTATTTTAATTCAATTTTTCAACAAATATATGAGCACAGACTATGTGCCACACACTATTCTATGCGCTAGAGATGCAATAGTGAAATCAGGAGAGGTCTCTGCCCTTGGGAACGTCCCTTCTTGGGTGGGGAGACAGGACACAAAGCAGGAGAATCAGGACAGCAAGGTAGCCTAGCAAGAGGGCTGGGGTTTGAGTTCTGGGCCCACCACTTCCTAACCATGTGACTGTGGAGAAATTACTTAACGTCTTCATGCCTCAATTTTCTACCATATGCTAAAAGGGGATGGCCATAGTCTCTATGTCTTAAAGTTGCTGTGATAACTAAGTCTAAGTTTCATTACATTAAATAGTATCAGGCATGTATAAATAGTAAATGCTAATATATATTAGTTACTGCTTTTAAAGAAACAGCTTAATTACAGGCTATATAACTAGAGTTATGAAGGAAACACCAAATACTGAGATTGGGTTGAGAGTGGAATATTTTAGATGAAGTCACCAATAAAGTCCTCTTCGAGGAATTGATAAAGAGGATGAGAAGGTATCCTTCCTGGCATAGCTGGAAGAAGATTTCTAAATTAAGGAAGTAAAACTGCAAAGCTCTGAAATGTTAAGATGTTTACTGCTCAAGGGAATATTAGAGTTCAGTGTGCTTGGGGCACAATGGAGGCAGTGGAATGGAACAAGATGAGGTTGAAGTGGCAGGAGGGGACCAAATCATGTGAGGCCTTAGAGCTCCCCTTATGGATTTCTGTTCTCTTTTTAACTACTTAATACCCTCCGTCCCTCCCTCCCTCCCTTCCTTCCTTCCTTCCTTACTTACTTCATGTTGTAATTTGCTATATGCTTAAGAAAAAATAGGCTAGTATTTTTTTTTTTTTTTTCAAATTTGGAAACAGTGCTACTCCTCACTTTCATTGAGACCCTATTTTCCAGGGCTATTTTCAGAAAGTGACTTTTAGAGGCAATTTTCTGGGCAGCAGAGATTTTTTTCAATAACTTCTGTGGAATCCAGGATCCTGGGTCTCAAAGGTACGATTGCCGAGGACAGGGTCCACACCAAGGTGCTGTTATCCTGACCTTGTAAACACCATGCAGGTGCCTGTCCCATTGGCTGCCTCAAACTGCCTCAAACGGCAATGACAGTTTGGTTTCACGCAGTCCCTTGAGTTATGAGTAATTTTGCTAGAGTCTTGTCATTTTCTGGCAGATTTCACGAATTTGTGCTGAATTTGCAAACAAAGGCAAAAGGCAAACAATGGTCTAAGCGGCTTTGAGATTGCCTCATTAAACTGCAGGCTGCCAGAAGCTTTCTGCTTACAGCAATGAACACATCTGAGCTCTACAATGATGTCACCATCTAAAACTCTGTTCACATCTCTTTGAGGCGATAAAGTCTCATGTGCAACTAACTAAAAATAAATAAAGTGAAACAAATGAGAGCAAAGGGAAGAGCAGAAAACTGCTGTAGCAAAGAAGAATGCCCAAGTTATCGGGAAAGCTAATTCAGTGCTATTGCTGCCATATCAGCCTTGTCACCAATAATCAGTTTCCCTAAGTTTTTCAAGACTCAGTTTACCTCTGTGGAACTGGAATACACTGCCGGAATACATGCTCTTTTTTTGAAGATTCCACTGAATTCCTTAGGTGTATACCCACAGATAGGGACATGTGGCACACTATACAAAATATTTTTTAATTTCAGAAACACACATTTGTGATATTTTGTAAAAGCCCTTTGAAAAATGTCTTTCAGTTGTGCTCTACTCAGTTTAGTATGACTGTATTGACCTTAACTTGCATTACTCAGAAGACACTTTACTAGGCATATAGGAATAGATCCAATGGTGATGAGCCTACTGTGTGGATGGCACATCACAGGGCTCGCCTGGTTTAATTCTCAAAGCCACCAAATAGTGAGGCTTCATTAGACCTTTTCTTTTTGTAAAAATTTCATTTTAAGTTCCGGGTATGTATTAGTCTGTTTTCATGCTACTGATAAAGACATACCTAAGACTGGGTAATTTACATGAGTAAAAGGGTTTAATGGACTTAGAGTTCCACATGGTTGGGGAAGCCTCACAGCCATGGCAGAAGGCAAGGAGGAGCAAGTCACATCTTACATGGATAGCAGCAGGCAAAGAGAGAGCTTGTGCAGGGAAACACCCATTTTTAAACCATCAGATCTCTTGAGACTTATTCACTATCATAGGAAAGGCCCACACCCATGATTCAATTACCTCCCTCTAGGTTTCTCCCATGACATATGTGAACTGTGAGAGTTACAGTTCAAGATGAGATTAGGGTGGGAACATAGAACTGAACCTTATCAGGGTACATGTGCAGGTTTGTTATATAGGTTAACTTGTGCCATGGGGGGTTGTTGTACAGATTTCTTCATCGCCCAGGTATTAAGCTTAGTACTCATTAGCTATTTTTCCTGATTCTCTCCCTCCTCCCACCCTACACTCTCCAATAGGCCCCAATGTGTGGTATTCCCCTCTATGTGTCCATGTTTTCTCATCATTTAGCTACCACTTAACAGTGAGAACATGTATTTGTTTTTCTGTTCCTGCATTCGTTTGCAAAGGATAATGACCTCCAACTCCACCTATGTTCCCGCAAAGGATATAATCTCATTCTTTTTTATGGCCACATAGTATTCCATGGTGTGTATGTACCACATTATCTTTATCCAGTCTACCACTGATGAGCATTTAGATTGATTCCATGTCTTTGCTATTGTGAATAGTGCTGTAATGAACTTGTGTGCATGTATCTTTATGATAGAACAATTTATATTCCTTTGGCCTGTATCCAGTAACAGGGCAGCTGGATCAAACAGTGGTTGTTTTTAAGGCCTTTTCTTAGGAGTGGCAATTAGATAAAGCAACAAGGTTCAGTATTTCACAAGGTCAAACCTAGGAGTAGTGAAGCTCAAATCTAAATGCAGGTCTGGCTGATTCATAAGCCCAAACCAACAAAAAGGAGCAAGAGAAAGTAAAAAGAGAGCCACACTGAGATTCAGGAGAAAATTTCAAAAGACTAGCATGAAGCTGAAGTCCTTAGGTAAAAGCTGAAGTCCTTAGGTAAATTATTTCCTCTTGCCTCTGTCATAAGTGATACTCATAAATTATGATGAAATAAACCCATTTATTACCCTCACGTGCTTTTTAGAAGACTATAAGAGGTTACTTTTTTCTTTAAATAATAGGTGCTTTCATTTAAAATGACTTGGAGCCCATGAAATTTGTCACCCCAAGAGAAAAAGAGCTATAAGTATCTAATCCATTTGAAGAATCTGCCCCTAACAAGTGATATCTGAATTCAAACCCCTCTAAGTTCAGGAGCCGAGGTTGGGCTCAAAGTACCCATCTGTAAAGTGGGGGACAAAGACTTAACTCCCTGGGTAAACATAAGGCTTAATAAAACCATATGTCATGGAGCAGTATGTTTGGCACATCATATCTGATTATTAAATATTTGTGGTCTTCATTTCCTTTCCTCTTGTCTGATATGGAATTCCATGTGATTGAAGACACAAAGTACTTCTATTGTTTTGAAAGTCAGGGTCTCACTCTGTCACCCAGGGTGGAGTGCAATGGTGCTGTCATAGCTCCCTGCAGCCTAGAGCTTGTGAACTCAAGTGATCCTCCTGCTTCAGCCTCCCAAAGTCTAGGATTATAGGTCTGAGCCACCATGCCTGGCTAAAATAATGCATTTTTGACAAAGCACAGTATTCCCATCCAGAGAAGCAGGCTGCCAACCTCCCAGTCCTTGAATTTCAGAGGGAATTCAACCTCCTGGGCCATCTCGAACCAAGACTACTCTGCAAAGGTAGGGACCTTGTCCAGAGCAGTCTTGGTCTTGGCCTGTTTGACCATAACCATTTCTGAAGGAGGCGTGGCTTCCAAGGCAGAGGGGATTGTGGAAAAAGAAATGTCTCCCGTGATCCGAAGATGCTCCCTGGGCAGCAGCAGCTTTCTCTTTTCTCCCTTCCTCTGGTTGTTGTGCCCTCCCTGCAGGTCACCGTAGATCTTTCAGTCTGTCCCTCTCTCTAAAACAGTGTAAAGTGAATTTCTCCTATAAAGACTCTTCCTTAGAAGACTGGAAAGTTATGGACTGGCCTTCCTGAAAACTATCTATGGAACAAAAGGAAGTAGAAACTTCTCCCTGCAAGGAAGGCTTTCTCCCCTAAGAAGAGGTGCCCACCACCCTATATCTTCCTACAGAAAGAAGTGGAGTTGCCTTTACTGGGTCAGGAGGGCACCATGTTCCTAATTGAGCAGAGGAAGACACCAGTCCTCCCTAAGTTAAGTGGACTCCTGGTTTAGAATAGATCAGCTTACTGGACGGTATTCCCCAACAGCCTCCCCAGATAATGTGAGCTAGACATGCTTTCCAGTTCATGACAAATGGCCTGTGAGCTTTCAGCTTGTCCCAGATCAGCTCTTCCCACCTTCCTCTCCAGAGTATTGTCTCTTATTGTTGCTGCTACCACTTCTACTGATGATGCATCAACTAGCTGGACCATCAAAGGTGGTACCCTGATTCAGTTCTGAGTCCAAGTTTATGAAAAAACAGAAGCCATTGGTGCTTCTGGCAATGACATCTCTGTCACTTTGATGAAACATCTCCTCACCTCCAGCCACACCACTAATTCTATTCTTGCCACAGCCTCTTCCTTGAGCTTACATTACCCTTCTTTCATGGTTGCCCACACTGATCAATGCTGAGACAAAAGTTCTCTATATTCCATACCCACCCAGTCACTGATCCCTGTCAGAGGAAGATGCATGTTTTTATACAGTTGGAGAAAGAGTTTCAGCATTGCTGCTGCCCAAGGTACCACCATGTCTGTTGCAGAAAGTGAGAGGATGCCCTTGATCATCTGTAACAGGCTGTAAATCCCCTCCAGTGCTCATGTTTCCTTCATCTCCCCAGCACCCAACTCTGCCTGAGATGAGTGCTTTGCTTAATACTTCAAGTACAATCACAACATCTTGACTCATGACCCCAGTGGAGTCATTTCCAATGATGGAAGCAAGCTTTGTGGCAATCCAAGTGTTCTCACCAAATGTAGACTAATTCCTGGCTTGATCTGAAACCTAACTGCTCACTGCAGTGACCTACCCCTTTCAGAGCAAGTCTGCTTTGCCAAGATGGAAAAGCCCTCGTGGATGATCTGCATTTTCCCCAAAGTGACTCCAAAGACTGCCTGTCCTCTGCAATGAGCACAACTATGGGGATGAACAATAAACTGCTTCAGTGACTACTCCTTGAGAAATAGGTCTCTGATGGCCAGAGATTTGGGCATGACGGTGATCAAGAGGAGCAAGATCCAACTCAGGATCCGCCTAGAAAGAGTGAGTCACACCCAGAGACTTGGGAGTCAGATGAAGTGGGAGCTGCACCTCAGCTCATTCTGCCTCCTCAAATACTCACTGCAATAAATACCTCTTGGAAATATTAGGCTTTCAAAAATATGTTATACTGTATATTTTTGATGATAAATAGAAACAAAAATTTACTGGTACAATGTACCAAAGTTATATTTGCCATGAAAGATGTAACTGAATATTTAGGTCTCTAAATATTGTGTTGTGATTTTTTACACTTGGCCCCTGAGAACAGCACTTTCTACTGGGTCTTTGCCTCTGTGGTCCCATTTAGCCAGTGAGAAATCCAAACTGAGAATTTCTTCCCAGCCAAGGGTGGTAACAGACTGGAATGAAGAAGTCACAGACCACAACCTTAGTTCATTTTCAATGAAAATGAACTTGAAAACAAAGCCCCAAAGAACAGAATGACTTTCCTCTCAGCAAACATTTTTCCAGATCACGTTTTTTATTATTCTACACTTTACAGTCATGCCATGGAACATTGAGCCTGTGTCTATTTCATTACTGATTATTCAAATACTGTCATGGTTGTATATGGATGTGTTGCACAAGTGGTATTTGTTTTCTAAAAAGAACAAAATAACCATTCAGTGTGAGAGTTTTGCCTGTAGCTGTATTAATCTTTTGTAAATATATATATATACACACATATATATATATATATATATATGTTTCAGTACAATAGAGGAAAACAGGTTAGTCAGTGATATAATTTGGCTCTGTGTCCCCACCCGAATCTCATCTCCAATTGTAATCCCTACATATCAAGGGAGAGAAGATATTGGATTATAGGAGACGTTTCCTCCATGCTGTTCTCATGATAGTGAGTGAGTTCTCATGAGATCTGATGGTTTTATAAATGGGAGCTTTTCCTGTGCTCGTACAAATCCTATCCTGCTGCCTTGTGAAGAAGGTGACTGCTTCCCCTTCCACCATGGTTGTAAGTTTCCTGAGGCCTCCTCAGCTATGCATAACTGTAAGTCAATTAAACCAAACCTCTTTCCTTTAGAAATTACCCAGTCTCAGGTAGTATCTTTATAGCAGTGTGAGAATATACTAATACAGACAGTAAGACCTAAGCTTTGAATCCCGAGTTGAGTCAAGAGAATAAGGATCTAGCCCTTGGAGAATAAGTAGAATCTTCTCCTGGGAGGTATTAATCTTATATAGACTGTTAGAATATGATTGAGGTTGTAATGCTGAATACAGTAAAATTTCCTTACCACACATGAAGATTCTCCTACTACTAGGAGGATGGGGGTCAAGTTTCATGACTTATACACAAACTGGGCATGCATTAAAGATTAGTAGAATAATTGAATAAAGTAATAAGTAATGAAAATCAGTGATTGAATATAGGATGTAATCAGGGTCATATGGGCAGACAAATTAGAAGCTGGGAAATTATAAACAGTACTCAAGACAGAGAAATGCCATGAATCAAGAGTCAAGATTCAAAGTCAGGAAAAAAACAAGGGGAACCAACTAAAGCAATAGGAGGAAAGAACACAGGTCTCCTTGAAAGGCAAAATTTGAGTCACAGAAATTTCAGTTAATATCCTAGTTAGTGCCACCACTTATAAACTCCATGACCCTTGTTAGGTTACATACTCTCTCTTAGATTAATTTGTATGATATTACATCAATTTTCTCATCTGAGAAATGATAATAGAAGAAGTGATTGAAGAATACCTGGAGATGGCATGTTTTCTTCTTTTAATGCAATGTATGATATATAATATGTTTGAAAGATGCATTAATTTTGTTTTTATTATGAATCTCATCTATCAAATAGCAACTGTGTGTCAGCCACTATCATGGGTCCCTGAAGCATAATACATTTCTTTTTACTCCTCTGCTAGTTGTAGCTATTATACTCTCCCAAATTGTGCATAATAAGATAACTACACATACATACTGGCTTAAGACATAGGTGACCAGCTTGCCCCAATTCACCTAGAACTTTCCAATTTTGACACTGGAAACATCTCAGGCCCAAGCAAATAAGAGTGATTTGTTTGTTGAATAAATTCTCTATTCTTCAATGAACATTCTTTGAGCAGGGATTGAGTCACGCAGTCTGCTTATATATTCCACCTGGCATCTGAAGTAAATCATCCATGCAGTTCCTATTCTCATTCTTCCATGAGAAATAAACAGATAGTTTCTTAAACATAAAGTAGAAAGTAGAATGACCACTATTCCTGTGGAGTCCTGAGGGTTACTGTGGAATTGTTGAATCATTTTAGTTGGTAACATCTTTGAACATGTGAAAGAAGAGAGTGTAAATGGGCTCAGCCCAAAATGTCAAATGCATTTTTACGTTGCATCATATGAAATTTATGGTAGTCTACTATTTTGACCTTTAAAATAGCCATTTCATCTGTTCCATAGTGTCTTCTTGAAGTGGCTGTTCAGTTCACAATGATTCCGCCTTTTCTAGCAGTAGCTCTCACATGGCTTTGGCCATGACTGTTTTTATAATCAACTCCCTCATGGCCATAGACGCCACAGGGGCCATAGGTAATGAATCAAAATCAAGGACCTAATACAGTCTGATCTACCCAAATATCCAACCAAGGGCAGGGAGAGACAGAGACTGAAAGTTATCAAAGCTTTGTCACACTAATGGCAGCTTTCCAGGTTGAGAATCCAATCACTTTAGCTGTCCCATGTCCTGGAGTCTCCCTGGTTTCTTTCCTTTTCAAGTAACTGATGTCCCTATCCTATTCCAGCAGACATTGAGTGTCCTTGACATATTTTCCTTCTTTTCTGAAGCTAAGTAGGGCCAGATTTTATAAATAAAATAACATAAATTAGTAACAGATATTTGGCATTACATAGACTTCCTACCTGCGTTCTCCGACCATAAGAATCCTTTATACCTACTCACCATTGTATCACCAGTGTTATTAAAGCCCTTGTCATAGAACAGGAGTTTCACAGTGAAAAGACAGCTAAATATACAAATAGAAGATATACAAACTAACTGTATGATTTTGCTTTTACTTTTTTATTTCACTTGGAAGATGAAAGATACACAGTTTTTGGTTGATTATGAAATAGATACCTGTATCCCCCAAATTGGGCAAGCACTTACTTAGAAAAAAACATGGGATCAAATATCTGAAAATTATTTGCTAATAATATCAGAGACAGGAGATATTCATGAAGTTAGCCCTAACTTTGAAAGCTCTAGCACTAAAAGCTGGAGGGAAAGTTTGAGCAAACCTGTACATGACATTGAGAACTCTGGTTTTTTGTAAAACCTCTTTTCCCAATTATTTTGCCTTCCAAATGACCAACGAAACCATCTGTCCTTTGAATCACTTTAAAAGGTCAGTCTTGACAATCACCTGTGAAAGGACTCAATAAAGTGAGTGTTTCACTGTTTCAATTTAAAACCAACTGAGATACAATTAGAAATAAGGTGAAAGGAAATGAAAATACTTTCTCTGCTATTGTTAAAAACTGTGTAGGTGGATGTGGTTAATTGTACAGGAACAGTGAGTTTCCTAAAAGCCTTCCCAGAATTAGGCAGACTTGCCCAAATAATCATAAGTAGCTCTTGTGTGGGGTGAGTTCTTTACAACTAGACTTATTGCAGACCCTCCAGCACACCAAGCCACACCCTCTTTGTTAATAGGCAGGTTCCTGAAAGGAGAGAAAAATGAAGAACTGAGCCAAAACTGCTCCCATTTTTTCCCATAAGTCATCAACAATGGGATCAGGATGTGGAAACTGGGGACAGGAAAGGAAAGTCACACTAACGGGTTTCCTTTGATATGGAAGCAAGAAGCATAGGAAAGGAAGTTCCTCATCAAAAAACTGTTATTCCTGTGTTGCCAGTTTTTGAAAATTAAAGAGGTATTGTGGAAAGAGAGGGTCTTAGTCCATTTTCTCTTCCTATAATAAAATACCAAAGACTAATTGATAGAAAAAAAATTATCTTTTATGTTCTTGTTGCTGGAAAGTCCAAGAGGGGTCAGCATCCAGCAAGGGCCTTCTTGCTGTGTCAAAACATGGTGGAAGGCATCACATAATAAGAGATCAAGAGCATATGTGCCAGCTCAGAGTCTCTCTTCTACTTCTTATAAAGCCACCAGTCCAAACACAGGGCCCCAATCCTGATGACCTTATCTAGTCCAAAGGCCCCACCTCCAATCAACATGCGAATTTGGAATTTAAGTTTCCCAACAAATAAACCTTGGGGAAACATTCAAATCATAGCAACGGGTATGAATGTTCTAAAATAGAACAGATTTAGAATAAAATAATAACCTTGCCACTTAAATCTGTTATAAGTTACCTAACCTGTCTGAATACAACTTTTGTATCTGTAGGAGCAATTCTGTCTACTCCCTTACAGGGATTTTGAGACTATAACATGAATATAATGTGACAAACATGATTTCTTGAATGGCATTTGATATGATTTGGCTGTGTTCCCACCCAAATCTTATCTTGAATTGGTAGCTCTTATAATCCCCACATCTTGGGAGGCACCTGGTGGGAGGTAATTAAATCATGGGAGTAGGTTTTTCCTGTGCTGTCCTCATGATGGTGAGTCTCATGAGATCTGATGGTTTTATAAAGGGCAGTTCCCCTACACAAGCTCTCTTGCCTGCCACCATGTTTGACATGCCTTTTCTCCTCCACCTTCTCTCATGATTGCGAGGCCTTCCCAGACATGCGGAATTGTGAGTCCATGTACCCTGTTTTTCTTTATAAATGACCCAGTCTTGGGTATTTCCTCAGAGCAGCATGAAAATGGATTAATACAGCATTTAAATGAAATCATTGCAATATGAAAATAATAAAATTATAGTATCGAAACAGCTGTAACAGAGTTGGGAAAGAAAGGAAGGTCAGTGTCCTAATCCAAGTTGCTACCCATGATACTTAACATTAATAAGAACTCATTATGTGCTAAGCATGATACAAAATGTAAATTTTTTTTATTTAATACAGATAATAACCTTAAGATGTAAGATCTGTTATGCACCTCTTTATAAAAGAAATGAAAGCTGAGGATTAAAACAGCTACATAAGTTAACCAAGACCAGTCAAGCAACTCAGCAATAATTCAAACCCAGGTGGGCTGGGTTCTCCAATTGGACCCTCAACTACTGGAGCATATTGCCTCTTACACTCAATGAGCAAAGATAAGTTCTGTGAATGGATGGGGAGGAGAATCTTCAGGTAGCAATCAGTCATCAATTTTAGCTCAGACACAGTAATAGTTAATTTGGTGTGTCAACTTTACTGAGTTAAGAGGTTCCCAGATACCTGGTAAACATTATCTTGTGGTGTGTCTTTGGAAAAGATTAGCATTTGAATCAGGAGTCTGCGTAAAGGAGGTCATCCTCACTAGCGAGAGTGGGCATCAGCCAATCTATTGAGGGCCCAGATAGAAAGTTGAAAGAAAGGTAAATTCACTTTCTCTTCTAGAGCTAGAAATCTATTTTTTCTCGCCTTCTGACAACACAATTCCTGGTTCTCAGGCCTTGGCGCTGAGGCTAAATTTTACCACTGGTTTTTCTGATTCTTTAACTAACAAATGACATAGTATGGGATGTCTTAGCCTACATAATTATGTGAGTCATTTCCCATAATAAATCCCTCTTATATGTCTATGTATATCCTATAGGTTCTGTTTATCTGGATACATCTGACTCATACAGGCAGTAAGAAACCCTTGTCATCTTCACCTTCTCTCCCAAGGCTGACTGTGTTCCTACATGAATGTTCTGTTTCCCCTTTGACACTAACAAAGCTACACACTTGGAATAATATGTTGAACTTTGTACATTGAACAAACCCAACAAGAAACTCCAAGAATAACAGCTCAGGTGAGTAGAAAGACTGATTCATAATGAAAAAGTATAACAGCAATGAGTTTCGTATGTATTGCAAATCTTGCCAAGTGACAAGAACAAGAAAAGACTGTAATCTGTGCATATTTAAAAGTCTAAAAAAGAAGAATGAGTGGAATGCATAACACTAATTCCTTTTTCGCTCTTTACTTTTTTTAATTTTTAAGCTCCATTTTGGAATCTGGGATAAATCCAGGAAAGAGACCACAGAGGGACATAAATTTGAAAATGCCTTCAGATATGTAGGGTCAGACCCAGAGCTACGATTTGGCAAGACTCCCACAGAGAAAAAGAATAATGAGTAAAAGTCTGGGAAAATATCCCTCAGTTTCCTCTTAAGGATTTTGTCATGTTCAAACTGGATAAAGAAGACTGAGTCCCAAGTCAATAGCAGGCTTATGTATATAGTACATTGTTGGCATGGTTCAGAAAAGGACAATGGCTAAGACATCCTTAAAGTTATTCTATTTCCACTGAGGGAGCAGCCTTAAGTGACAGAAAGTGAGATTGAGTGTAATACCTAGTTTGAGTAAACCAATATTAATTCATTACTATGGGAATCAGGGAAATTTTAAGACAAATGTTTCTCATGAGTGTATCTGGGAAAAAAGGAATGAAAAACCTCTAGCAAACAGATCAACACAGACTTAAGGGTCTACCTAATATTTGACATCATATTATTTATTCAAGGATAATAATTATCTTTTTGTTGAGATTGAATTTTTTCACAGTGAACTGGGAAATACATAAGAGATCTCAGTGCATAAAAGGCAAAGCAATACTCTCAGCTCTCCAACAGCAGTTGTTTTGTTTTCTGAGACTGACATTATCAAATTGGTTGGTTGTCAGCTCGTGTGCAGTCAAATTAAAACTACACTTGACATTAAAGGTTCTGAGGTTAACAGACAGTTTTGCTGCCAATTTTCTATGCATAGGAGATTGTATTATTTGTTCAAAATATTTACTGGTCTCTACCTCATCCACTCTTTCAAGACGTCCTTGGTGCCCCTCCTATAGAAAAACAAAAATTCCACCATATTAATGCCTAGTCGGCCATGTGACTCACTTGGCCAATGGAACATGACATCCAAATGAACACAATCTTTTAAAATCACTATTTGCTTCCACACTTTTTCTTTTTTCTTTGTTGCAAAAATAAATAAATAAATAAATAAATAAATAAATAAAGGGCTCATAACTAAAAGTTCTTTCTTCAGTCTGGACCGAAGAATGAAGAAGGAATGTTGACCACAGCCACAATTAAGCAATAAATATTTTGAACAAGGAACAAACTTTGTTGTTTCTAATCCCTGAGATTTTGTGACCTTAAATTTCTCAATGTCTCTGAACTTAGTCTATACATAGCCTCTGAGCGGGAAACATATATATATATTTTTATATATATATATATTTCACAGAGGCTATAGATATACACATATGTATTTCAAATACATATACTTGAATACATGTATTTGATGCTTTATATATAAAATATATACATATATGTATATATAATTTATATGTGTGTGTATATATATACACAGATAGATATATGTATGTATACACACATATACACATACACACATATATACATATAGAATAAAGTTATAAAGCACATATATGTGTAGATGCATGTATATATACACACATATACTTATGTGTGTGTACATATATGTGTATGTATATGTCTGTGAAAGATTGAGTTGTATAAAAAGCTAAGTACTTACAGTTTAAACAAACAAACAAAAAATACTAGATAGAAACATAGCTAAAATGTTGCATACCTTCTAACTTCCAAAATATTACCCTGAACACTTTTTAAAGTTGTCATAATTTCTTAATATCATCATGAATATCTATTGATGAATTTTACTCTAATAAGAGCATGGGTTCTATGTCTGTATTTGAATCCAAGCTCTAGCACTTACTGGCCATATGCATATGACCTTGAACAACTTACCTTACCTCAGTGTCTGGATTTGTGAATCTGTAAAATGGGCTAATATTTTATGCTGTTGAGTATTAAATTAATCAACATATCTAGTTCTTAGTTACTGACACATAAAAAATGCTAGCTATTATTACCACAATAATTACCATGAGGCAGCGTTCTTTCACAGAAGACAATTACCTCTGTACTATGCCATCCTAGTGTTTTTGTTTTTATAGCCAGATTCTTGCCTGTCTAACATTTTGTCACAGTCAATGTAACTACTTCTAGGACTTCCTCTTCAATGTCAAAACTTGAAGGTTTTTTCATGTTTGTATGCTACTTCCTTGTTTTAGAGGAATTTTTAGTGAAAATTAGTTAGAAAAGAAGCCATTTTTGGTGGGAAGGGGAAAATAAGTAGATTCAAATATGTATCACTTTGTTTTTACTGGGTCAGTGAGAGAAAGCTCAGAAGTCTTAAAGGCAATTCAGAAGCATTTTAAACAAAATATCTATTTTCACCAAAATAGCTGATATGGTTTGGTTCTGTGTCCTCACCCAAATCTCATCTCAAATTGTAACCCCCATGTGTCAAGGGAGGGACCTGCAAATCCCTACTTGTCAAGGGAGGGAAGTGATTGGATCATGGAGGCGGTTTCTCCAGGCTGTTCTCATGACAGTGAGTGAGTTCTCATGAGATCTGATGGTTTTATAAGTGTTTGAATGTTCCTCCTTGCTTCTCTCTCTCTCCTGCAACCTTGTGAAGAAGATGCTTGCTTCCCCTCCTCCATGATTCTGTTTTCTGAGGCTTCCCCGGCCATACAGAACTGTGAGTCAATTAAACCTCTTTCCTTCATAAATTACCCAGTCTCTGAGAACTCTTTGTAGCAGTGTAAAAACTGACTAATACAATAACATTAAACAACAACTAGATCACAGATTTGACCTATTCCTTGGCCCTCAGCTCATGAGATTTTTCTTCTCAGACAATGTTAACGATTTTAGCAGAATTTCTATTCCACATATATTGAGAATTTGGGGGTGGGGGTTCTGGGGAGTTCATTATCCACAGTGAAGCACAATGTACAACACCTAGTCATCACTTCTAATTATTGAAATGACCACTTTTCTTCTTGCTACTTGATTGCTGAGATGACCAAAGTGATGAAATTCAGTTATGGTTATTCCTTTCTTATTTAGAACACAGATATTTGAGCTTTTGATGGTCTCTAACAGATTTATTATAAACCAAAGCAAGCAAAACTTTTCAAGGTACAGTACACTACATAAACATAGCCTTCTATTATTTTTTAAAAATCTCAAGTGAATGAAATGGACCTTCCTTTTGTTATAGAATGCACACCTCAAGATGAGCTCCCATGTGCATTTGGTCACAGATGAGGGAGGATATGTATTTTTATTTTTTTAGAGGCAAAGGCTTCATCTGTTACACAGGCTGGAGTGTAGTGGCACCATTCTGCCTCACTGCAGGCTCAAACTCCTGCAGTCAAGCCATCATCCATTCTCAGCCTCCTGTGTAGCTGGGACTACAGATGTACGCCATGCCCATCGTTTTTTGTTGTTGTTGTTGTTGCTGTTTGGTTTTTGTTTCTGAGATGGAGTTTCACTCTTTGTTGCCCAGGCTGGAGTACAGTGGTGTGATCTCAGCTCACTGCAACCTCTGCCTCCCAGGTTCAAGCGATTCTCCTGTCTCAGCCTCCCGAGTAACTGGAATTACAGGTGCCTGCCACCGCACCCAGGAAATTTTTGTATTTTTAGTAGAAACGGGGTTTCACCATGTTGGCCAGGCTGGTCTCGAACTCCTGACCTCAGGTGATCCACCCACTTTGGCCTCCTAATGTGCTGGGATTACAGGCATGAGCCATGGCGCCCGGCCCATCTAATGTTTTTCAGAAATTTTTGTAGATACAGGCCCTGACGATGCCGCCCCGTCTGGTCTCAAACTCCCAGACTCATGTGATTCTCACACTGAGACACACAGGTGGGAAGGGTTTCCTGGCAAAACTCTAGCTGGCCTGCGCACTGGAAAGAATGCACATTGGGGTGGAGCCACAGAACTTCGACTGTTTGCAGCTGGGAGGAGTCTGGCCCCTCTTCTTCCTGTGTGGAATCTGAGATTCAAACTGCGAGGTGGGCAGGGCACCAGCAGGGACGCTGGCTTTGTGGAGGGTCTCTGCTTCCCCTTCTCTTCTTTTTTACCCAATGAAACCTTGCCTTATTCAAACTTCAAATTGTCTGCGAGCCTAAACCTTCACAGCTGTGTGATAAGGATCCGTCTATATCCTAACTGAGGAAAAGCCCTGCAACACCACCTCTGCCTCCCAGTGTCCTGGGATGGAATTACAGGCTTGAGCTACCGCGGTGGGTGGGAAAATGTGTAACAGCCCAAGAAGCAGAATTATCCAAATATCTTCTGGCTTTCACTATGAATAAGAACAATGACAGATTATCAATTTACACCAAGATGACTACATTAAAGTGTCAATTTTATAAAGAATATTAATCATGGTATTCAGAAAAATAGTAGTTTTTGCTGCCATAACCCCAAATCTCAGAGGCTTAAAGTAATAAAAAATGTGTTTATTGTTCACAAGCCATTGCAGGTTGGCAGGGATGGGAGTTTACTCTGTATCTGACCTAATCAGAGTTCAGGCTTGGATATGGTCTCACCAATTTGGAAGATCACATGGCTCCATATCACAGGAAAAGGCAATATGGAGAATCACTTACTAGCTCTTAAATTATTTTGACCAGAGGAGACACATGCACTTCCTTGACCTAAATAAGTATCCTGGTCATGTCTAAACTGGACTGCATGGGCAAACTAAAATCTGGCCCTATGCTCAGAGGAAGAAAACTGGAAATACTGGAGAACAGAACTAGAGTCCAACACACCAAAAGGGTGTTACCTAAGTGTTTAAGGTCAGTACGACAACTTTTTTCAGTGTTAAACTCATGTGGTTCATGACAATGTTCTATTTGGGTTGTAGATTGTTCTGTTGGCTCTCCATTTGTTTACAGATAATTAATTGATTTATTTTTTAAAGTAATTATCTCTTTGATTCAAATTCTATTGGGAGGCATTAGAGATTTAAACACAAACTTTCCACCCTCAATTTGCTCAGTGTTTTAGATAAGCTCAGGGTTCTCTGTAAAAATAAAACATAACCAACTCATTCTGGGAGAAAAGGTCATCTGGGCAGACTTTCTGAGTGGGGTAACAGAGTAACTGTTTACAATGAGTAGGTGTTACAAAAAGCACCTGGGTGGAGAAGTGGCGGAAGCATCTATGTTCCAGACCAGAAAAGAATGCATTCCAGGTGCTTGTGGCAGGCAGATTATTGGGAATTAAATAAATTAAAATTTAATGTAAACTAAAGTGATTAAAAAATAATACTTTTGTCTCAAGAAAAACAAAAAAAAAATTGAAAATTTGCAAACCTGTATTTGTTATTTTAGAGGTTAGAGATCTGAATTTGTTACAAATATGCACACAGAAGTCGAGAAATGGTCAACATTCATCACTAAACTACGTATCTGAAGGGACAGTGAATGGTGTCTTGCAAGAGATTTTGATATGCACAGAGGTTTCGCCAAAGAATGTGAAGCAAATCCATCTAGAGAACTCAGAGTTTGCCCTGAGGCCTTAAAAGAACTTCCTTCTCTTTTCAATACTCCCAGCTTTCCCTGCAACCACTGTCAGAATTTTGAAAAGCCAGACTGCACTTGCAGGAAAAAACGGAAATACAGATGGTTGAGAGCCTTAGGAAGTCAGTTTGATAAGGCTTTATTTATTTTAATAATTCGTATTTTATGTTACAATCATCTGAATACGGGGTCATCTCCTTTTTACCTGCAGGACCATGCCTCCCTTCAAATAATGGGTGAGTACTCCAGAGTGCTAATAAATGCAAATACATCTTTTCCCCACTGAGGACATGCACATTGTTGAAAGTGAGTGGAGAATAGCCAAAATAATATAGCTTCTAGAGACATTCTAATTTTGAACCCAGTCTCTATCAAAAAAGATTATTTATCCTTGCTGAACTCTTGCTTTTCAACTCTACAATGGAATCGATAACAAAATGAGAAATTTGTGAGTATGAAATTAAATTAATCAAAGCAGATTATTTTGCATTGGTAACAATCTCTTCCATAATACTTTGACATTATCCCTTTCTGAACTTCTATAAATGGAATAGCTTGTTCCACCCAGTTTACCGCAGCATTATATCCACTCAGTAGCAAGCTCTCTAACAAAAAATTGCGTGGTATTTTACAGTTGATCAAATGTTACGTGTATTATCTCATTTTATGACTTTAACCCTTACCAGTCTCTATGAATGAGCTATTATCACCAGCACCTCTATTCACAGTTGCACAAATGCGCCAAGTTTAGAGTGCTGTTAAATGACAGTGTTGGATTAATCGGAAAATCTGGAATTCAGCTCATATTCTGACACATGCTTGACTGTCTGGTCATAGAAAAGCCACTGGCTTCTCAGTTACAGTTTTCTCATATGTAAAATGGACATCATTATGATTTAACCATCCCATACAATTAGAAGAGGATTAAGCAATGCAGTGTAAGATATAAAGCAATTTCTCAATGCATGATGCTTCTTGTCTGAAATTTTACATTGTGCTTCAGAGCCTACTGTAAAGTCTGTTATTCTTTTTATACTATTGTCTGTTCAATCCAGTTTGATCATCCTAGGAAATGAATGTAAAAAGCTATATTAAGAAAATATATACATATATGTTATATATATTTAATATAGTTCTGTAAAGATATATTAATATAAATAATAGTATTCAGATTAGTATCAGAATATTCACATTATAAATTGCAATGTTTATAAAATATATCTATTATACAGATTATATATAACAATTTCAATGATAAATGTATCATTCATGTTGAATATAAACATTTTTATATATTATTAATCACATGATATGCACAATATATTCCTATATTTTGTAAGTGTGTCAGGGAATTTTGGCAGAATTAAATTTGAACTGGGCATAGACTGTATATGCAGAACACTAAACATGACACCTGCCCTAAGATTAGAGTTGAACATTGCTAAAGAGAGGGCATGGAAGCATCCCCTAACTCCACTCTCAGGAGCTTACACACACAATAAACAATACCAGCCATAAGTATCGATTGTAAATTAATATTTATCTGAACACAAAGAGGCTTCCAAGGATAAAGGGGACCAATGTCCAGAGCCTTTCCTGACCAAATGATTGCTAATTTTGGCAACCAGTCCAGCTGAGGCCTCTGCTTTCCAGGTTTCAGATAATGTTGACTGAGAGTGCTTTTGGTAGGTAGAATAAGGGGCACCCAAAGATGTCCATATCCTAATCCCTAAACCTATACATATGTTAGTTTACATGGAAAAGGGGATTTGCAAGATGTGATAAAGGTAAGAATTCTGAGATGATCCTGAGGGGATGATCCTAAATTATTTAGATATATTCACTGTGATTACTAGGGTCCTTGTAAGTGAAAGAGGGAGACAGAAGCAGCAGAGCCAGATAAGAAGTGATGACAGTGGCAGAAGTCCAAGGGATGTGGCCTCAAGTCAAGGAATGTGGGCCACTCCTAGAAGTTAGAAAAGTCAAGGAATAGATTATCCTCTAGGGCATCCAGACCACAGCTCTGATAGCATCTTCTTTTTATCTTGTGTGACCTATTTCAGACTTCTGACCTCCAAAATTGTAAGATACTAAATGCATGTTTTAAGCCACTGTTTGTGGCAGTGTGTTACTGCAGCAACAGGGAAGTAATACAGCACTGTTTCCAGCCTGCACAAATGCCTCTTGGTGAGTTTCATTCTCACAGGGGTTGTACTAACATGCTTCCCCTATATGTTGGTTTGAAGCAGAATGGATCAGAACTTTCCTGGCCTTTTGTAACCTAGGAAACAGTTGTCCTTTGCTTCTGATGTTTTACACATTGTGCACGTTCACATTTCACTGTTTCTGATTTCACTCCTAGCTCACTGTCTTTGAGGCTTAGCATAAATCAAAGGGGAAAATGGACCAGAGACAATGTGCATACCAGACTCCATGCTATACGTGAAATCAGCCTCTCTTCTCCTATCCCACTTGGTACCAGAGGTCTGTATATCTTGTGCACTATTGTATTACTGATACACACCACAGTGTCTGATTTGGGTGAAATTTAATGCAGATTTATTAACTGACAGCCAAACCTTGGACTAGCCTCATGCAGATATAGCCCTTCTTTGGGCTCCTCCTAGCTCTGCCCCAGTGCTTTCTTTATGCCTCACATACTAACCCTCCATGCTACTCTTTCACAGGCATAGAATGTGAGCCCTTTTTTCACCAGCCCTCATTAGGTGTTCAAGGTGATCAGATTCTAGGATAAATGTTGTTGTGAAGTCTTAGACCCAGGGGCCTGTGAAGGTAAGCTTTTTGAAAATACAATTTTTACAGATGTAATTAATTCAAGATGAGGTCATATTGGATTCAGGTGGAATGTAATCCAATACCTGATGTCCTTATTAGAAGAGAAAAATGTGGACACAGACACAAACAAAAGGAATACAGCCATGTGTAAGCAGAGGCCAAGTTTTAAATTACACTGCTTTGAGCCAAAGGATGCTAGGTATGGCCAGTGGCCACCAGAAGCTAGGAGGAGAGGGACCTGGAAGAATTTTTCCCTCGGAGTCTCTGGAAAGGACCAACCCTGCTCGATTCACACTTCTGGCTTCCTTTAACAGGAGAGAATGAGCATCTATTGTTTTAGGCCACCCTGTTTGTGATAATTTGTTACAGCAACCTCAGGAAACTAATACATACAGTTAGACTAATGCTAGGATCTTTGTTACTTATGCATAACTTTATATCCAATCATCCATATGCATGTAATACATTACATCAATCCACATGCACAAAGCTACTCCACTTTTGTGTTGATTTGGGCTGACAAAGATGGATCTATTTTTGCCATCCCAGCAGGAGAGGAACCCTCTGCACATTCCTCTGCCTGGCAGGGTCCCCACTGGGCTAACCTGCACTCATTGACATCCTCTGCTTATAAAGTGAATGTTAATGTGTCAGCACAGCAGTGTTCCTGTTAACTACTGATTTGTTTTCTCGTTTGCGTAAACACAAACTGAACTCTCAGTGATGCTAGAGGAAGAAACTCTGATCAGGGAGTTTTATAGGTTGCATAAGTGTTTCTGACAAATGGGCTTCATTGTACATACATAATCCTATGTCTGAGCTGCCCATTTTCTTTCGTAAACTAAAAGCTCAAAAATTTTAGCACATGATGTTTGCTAAATCCTTCAGTGAGCTAGACATAGTGCATTAAAAATAAAACCAGCTAACCCCAACTCAGGGGTCCGACTCACACTGCGGCCTTGGTCTGATTAAAACAGCAGGATGTGCTGTGGTCACACAATCTGAACAGTAAGAGTATATTCTAGAATAATCCTAAACTACCCCAAAGTCTCAAAACCAAGTAGTAATTGTGGCAGTGCCCTACCCCCTAGGCTGCTGTGTGAGGTGAATTTCAGAAGACTTCCACTTTGTAACAACTATCTGTCAGCCCCAGGGCCATTTTTCTCCCTTGCTCTTCATTGTATTGAGAGAATAGTGAGATTGTTAAATAATAGGATTTCAATCAGATGAGCAATGATTAGAATCAAATAAGGTACAGGTCTTGGAAAAATAGGGAAGGCAACATTTCTCCAAATTGAAATAACATCTCCTAGACCATGGAGACTCTAGAAAAAGCCTAGTATCCTATAGTTGTAGATCATCAATTCAACTTCTAATCCCCTGCAAACAGTCATTCAAAATTATATTTAAATACTCTAAAGCACTATGAGTAAGAGAGGCCAGATAGAACTAAAATGTATGAAGTGCTGTCTTTCTCCTCAAGGTAATGATAGTCAAAGGCCAAAGCTTTAATTTTACAAGGACTGTCTTGGAGTTTAAGAAATAACGTCTTAGTCTGTTTGCAATTCTGTAGCAAGTACTACAAACTGGTTAATTTATAGACAATGACCTTTTTGTTTTTTTGCAGTTCTAGAGGCTGAGAAGTTTAAAGATGAAGTCACCAGCAGATTCAATGTCTGTTGAGGTCCTGTTTCCTAGCACCTTCTTACTGTGGTAGTAACATGGTGGAAAGGGTTAGGGAGCTCTCTGGGATCTCTTTGATAAGGGCACTGATATGGTTTGGCTGTGTCCCTACCCTAATCTCATCTTGAATTTTAACTCCCACCATTCCTGTGTATCATGGGAGGAACCCAGTGGGAGGTGATTGAATTATGGGGGAGGGTTTTTCCTGCACTGTTCTCTTGATAGTGAATGAGTCTCACAAGATCTGAGGGTTGTAAAAACAGGAGTTTCCCTGCACAAGCTCTCTCTGCCTGCTGCCATCCCTGTAAGATGTGACTTACTCTTCCTTGCCTTCCACCATGATTGTAAGTCCATTAAACCTCTTTATTTTGTAAATTGCTAAGTCTCAAGTATGTTTTTATCAGCTGTGTGAAAACAGACTAATACAGGCACTAATCTCAATTGGGAAGACTCCACCCTCATAACCTAATACCTTCCCAAAACCCTACCTCCTAATACTGTCACCTTGAGGGTTAGGATTTACAGCAATTAGAATCATTTTGAAATTGAAATCACCTAATGGATCTAATATATATTTGTTGCAGCTTTTTAAGAGACAGTTCTTTAGTGTCTTCTTGACTACCTTGCAGCACTTAGATGTATTGCCACACAGTTCTGAGTGTTAGGCACTCTGTTATTATTTGATGTGATATAAACCATACTGTGGCTCTCCATGGTGGATAGATAATATTTTTTGCCACAAAACTTTAAAATTAGACTGAATAATTTTACAGGCAACACAAAAAAAGAAGAAAAATAGCTATATCAATGAGCAAAAAATAGTTCTCTGTACATTCCATAAGAAAGATGAGGAAACAATTTTCATCACTCATGGCAGAAAAAAAAATCCATGAACAATTGCCCCTTAAGTTCCTAAATATTTCTATTATTTTTAAAGTCTCCCTTTGGATATATGGGTACATTTTACCCTTCAGCACAAACCTGCTCTTTGTCTCTCTTATCCTCATTTAACTGCATTTGTTTCCTTGTCTCTTGGATATCATTAAGAAAGGAAAGAAGGAAGGGAGGGAGAAGGAGAGAAAGAGACGGATAAAGAAAAATAGAAAAAAAGGAAAGAAAGAAAAGAAGGAAGGAAGGAAAGGAGAGAGGGAGGGAAGAAGAGAGAGAGGGAGGGAGGGAGAGAGGGATAAAGGAAGGAAGGAAGAAAAAAATAAGAAAAGAAACCCTTATATTAATTAGTATTAACTTACTATTACCCTTCATTCCCAAACTCTTAACTTTGCACCTGGAAACCAGTGTTCTATTTCCAGTGTCTCCAGATGTGACAATCCCAGACCCTTCATAGAACTAGAATTCTATAACATATAGTGTTTTGTGACTGGCTTTTTTATTGTCATATGATATTCCATTGTACGAATATGTCACATTGTATTTAACCATACATCACTGATGGCCATGTGAGTTATTTCTACTTGCTGGCTATTGTGAATAGTGTTGCTTTGAACATTCATATGTAATTTTTTTGTAGGAAGGTATGTTTTCATTTCTACTGGGTAGGTATATACCTAGGAATGGAATTGCTGGACCTGATGGTAACTCTATGTTTGACATTTTGAGAAACTACTGAACTGGTTTCAAAGCAGCTGCACAATTTTACATTCCCACCAGCAGTGCGTAAGTGTTCTAATTTCTACACATCTTCATCAACACTTGTCTTTCATTTGACATCTTAGTTATTGGATGTGTGTGTAGCTCAAGACTATTATCACAGTTCAGGGGTTAACAGTTTTTATCTCACATTAAGCCAGAAACTTATGAGTAACTTGCCGTTTCCTTTGCCAATCACTTGTGACAGAATAAAGTTATTATGCCCATCGTCCTTCCAGACATCCAAGGATAAGTGTGATTTTATTTTTATGCTTGTGTCCTTAGGAGGCCTCCCTGGGCCAGTGTAGCCAATTGTTCACTTAGTGTTCGGTCAGAGATTGTGCCATTGAAGCTTCTGGCTTGCGTTGATTGGAGTCTATATGTGGGGCTTGGGGAAGCACTCAAGTCTGCCCCATATTTTACAAGGATTCCTCCTGAATCTGTGCAGCCTAACATGTGTGCACAAACTTTCTGACCTCCAGTGTAGACTCTCAACCCAGAAGAGCTTTTCTTAGCTTTCTCTTTCCTTGCTTCTCTCTGTTAGACTTCTGGCTGGTCTGCTGTTTTGCCTGGATCATGGAGCTAGTAGCTTCCACCACTTGATGGTGTTCTCTACCAAGCTCTCGATTGTGTGTGTATATATTTTTTTCTTATGATGCCCTTAGGCATAGAATTCTCCAAGCTGTGTTATCATATAGTTAGTTCCTTGAAGCAGAGTTTTGACCCTGCAGGAATTGTAGCCAACCGCAAAGTTAAGCAGCAGAGTCTACATGAGACCGCTCTCACTTCTGACACCAATTGCAAGTTCTGATGGTTCCTCAAACTATCCCAGGTTCTATAATTTCCTAGAAAGATTCACAGATTTTGCTGAAAGTTATTATAGTCACAGGTATAGTTTATTACAGAGAAAGAATGCAGATCAAAATCAGCCAAGAGATGAGACTTATATGACAGAGTCCAAGAAAAGTACCAAACTCAAACCATCCATTTTTCTCTCCCCATAAACTCATAGACACATTAATTTCCTGGCATCAGGAAATTCTGTATTATCCCACAATAATATATTTGAAGTCTGAATGAAAACTGCAGAAACACAGATTTTATCAGCTCTATTGTCATTTTCTGGCTAGTTTTTAAAGACGAATTTGAGGGTCAGCAAGTCTGAGATGTTCATTTTGGGGAAATTGAAGACACAATAGCTGTTATAACTTGTTTATGGTTATTCAGAGCATGGTGGCGAGTTGAGATTGACTTCAGATTCCCTCAGGTCCCTGTGAGAACTTAGCAAAAGTGGCCTGTCTGGAGCGTTTGACACATTTTAGAGAAAATGTATTTATGTAGCAAGATAATATTACTTTCTTGGAACCTTTGGGACTTGCTTTAAGATAGCTTCTTCGTCTAGTCCTACACCCTCTACTCATGCAATACTAGTGTTCTTATTTTTAGTTTTGATGTCCCTATCTTTTATCTCCTTAAATATTGCTTAGTAAAAACCCCGTTTCATATACAACTATTCTAACACAAATAGAGGATGGTGATTTTCCCATTATTACCTGAGTTAATCTGTTCTTGCATTGATATAGAGGAATACCTGAGGCTGCATAATTTATAAAGAAAAGAGGTTTAATTGGCTCATGTTTCTGCAGGTAGTACAAGCATAGCTCTAGCATGTGCTTTTGGTGAGGCTGCAGAGAGCTTACAATCATGACGGAAAGCAAAGTGGGAGCAGGTACATCACATAGAGAGAGAGGAAGCAAGAGAGAGGGGAGGTGCCACATGCTTTTAAATTTAGCCATATCTAACATAAACTCTGAGCAAGAACTCATCACCGAGGGGCTGGTGCTAAGCCATTAATGAGGGATCAACCCCCATGATCTAGACACCTCCTACCAGGCCCCACCTATAACACTGAGGATTACAAACATCCAAGCCATATCATTACCCAGCTTGTTACACAATTGAGATTAGAAGCCATAATTTCTTACCTTCTATTCAAACCTCTTTTCAGTATACCTCCCTTTGTTTCAAAATGAAGGAAAATGAAGGAAAATGAAGGAAAATGTATTGCCTTTGAAGGAAAATGTACTGCCTTTCAAAATGAAGGAAAATGTATTGCCCTCCTCTCTTAAGCATCAATATGTAAAATCACAGCTTCTTTAGCTATTTAGCCCTCCCTATGGTCTTCAGTTTGATACAATGTCAGAGCCCTCTGTCACCCTTCATTTTCTTTTTATTAAATAGGATAATGCTGTTATAACTCGACCTTCACTTGTCTTGGAAAGTCAGGCCTTCACTTTTCCCCTAATTGATATTTAGGAGGCATGTAATTTTGGATTTTTTCTCATCTATTCATTCTAGAAATGAGAGAAAGGCTAAGCATTATTTCTGGTGCCAAGCTGTTGAGAAGAGCCCAGAAACTCTTGTGTTCATAAGTGGGTATATAAAAGCAAAAGATGCCAAGATGTTACAAGAATGATACCTCTGAGAACAAACCTTGTCTGGACTGGGGACAAAAGTTGACATAATGGGCTGATCCCTTTCCCAATACCCCATCAGTGATGATGGGGTCAAAAGTGACCCAAATTATGGAAAGATTAGACAACCTTGCAGGGGAAGATGGGTTGTCTTACTTTGTTTTGTTTTTATCTTATATGAATGTTGTTTAAATGAATATACTGGAACTAGGTTGAATATGCACACTGTCTAGCTTATATGAGATGGCAGAGATGACATCAGTATAATTTCTTATGTCTGCGAGACAGAGCATAAAGCTTTGTGTTACTACGTTTCCTCAAAGGTCAAAGTTGCTAAATGGGTTTACTATTTATATTGTCCTTATGCGAATCTGGCCTAATCAAGCAAAGTAAGTTTCATGTGGACAGGAGTAGATGTATCGCAAGATGGTGAAGGTTCGCTTCAGGGCTTCTTGTGTGGTTTCTTTCTTTTCTTTTCTTTTTTTTTTTTTTTTAGACGGAGTCTCGCTCTGTCGCCCAGGCTGGAGTGAGTGCAGTGGTGCAATCTCAGTTCACTGCAAGCTCCGCCTCCTGGGTTCACGCCATTCTCCTGCCTCAGCCTCCCGAGTAGCCGGGACTACAGGTGTCCGCCACCTCGCCCAGCTAATTCTTTTTTTTTTTTCAGTAGAGACAGGGTTTCACTGTGTTAGCCAGGATGGTCTCGATCTCCTGACTTCGTGATCTGCCTGCCTCGGCCTCCCAAAGTGCTGGGATTACAGGCGTGAGCCACTGCACTTGGCCTCTTATGTGGGTTTCTTAAAATACTCTGGGAAGAACTTTGCACATGAGTTCACATCCATTATGCTTCCAGGTTTTTTTTGTTTTTTCAAAATAAATACTTTTAATTGCGTGAAAACAAGTCACCTTCTTTGACATTGCTTCAGTCACATTTTCCTCATATTGGATGAGTGTAGGTAAACTTGGAGATTTTTGGACTTCATATAAAGGGGACATGCTGTTGAGGATTGATATTTATTTATTTATTTATTTATTTATTTATTTATATACATTTTTTGAGAGAGAATCTCACTCTGTCACCCAGGCTGGAGTGCAGTGGCACAATCTTGGCTCACTGCAACCTCCGCCTCCTGAGTTCAAGCGATTCTCCTCCTCCAGCCTCCTGAGTAGCCGGGACTACAGGCACCTGCCACCATGCCTAGCTAAATTTTGTATTTTTAGTAGAGACGGGATTTCACCATGTTGGCCAGGCTGGTCTCGAACCCCTGACCTCAGGTGATCCACCCACCTCCGAAAGTGCTGG
>NW_012102710.1:4180413-4187019 GCF_000951045.1 Mandrillus leucophaeus | reverse complement strand
ACATCACATAGAGAGAGAGGAAGCAAGAGAGAGGGGAGGTGCCACATGCTTTTAAATTTAGCCATATCTAACATAAACTCTGAGCAAGAACTCATCACCGAGGGGCTGGTGCTAAGCCATTAATGAGGGATCAACCCCCATGATCTAGACACCTCCTACCAGGCCCCACCTATAACACTGAGGATTACAAACATCCAAGCCATATCATTACCCAGCTTGTTACACAATTGAGATTAGAAGCCATAATTTCTTACCTTCTATTCAAACCTCTTTTCAGTATACCTCCCTTTGTTTCAAAATGAAGGAAAATGAAGGAAAATGAAGGAAAATGTATTGCCTTTGAAGGAAAATGTACTGCCTTTCAAAATGAAGGAAAATGTATTGCCCTCCTCTCTTAAGCATCAATATGTAAAATCACAGCTTCTTTAGCTATTTAGCCCTCCCTATGGTCTTCAGTTTGATACAATGTCAGAGCCCTCTGTCACCCTTCATTTTCTTTTTATTAAATAGGATAATGCTGTTATAACTCGACCTTCACTTGTCTTGGAAAGTCAGGCCTTCACTTTTCCCCTAATTGATATTTAGGAGGCATGTAATTTTGGATTTTTTCTCATCTATTCATTCTAGAAATGAGAGAAAGGCTAAGCATTATTTCTGGTGCCAAGCTGTTGAGAAGAGCCCAGAAACTCTTGTGTTCATAAGTGGGTATATAAAAGCAAAAGATGCCAAGATGTTACAAGAATGATACCTCTGAGAACAAACCTTGTCTGGACTGGGGACAAAAGTTGACATAATGGGCTGATCCCTTTCCCAATACCCCATCAGTGATGATGGGGTCAAAAGTGACCCAAATTATGGAAAGATTAGACAACCTTGCAGGGGAAGATGGGTTGTCTTACTTTGTTTTGTTTTTATCTTATATGAATGTTGTTTAAATGAATATACTGGAACTAGGTTGAATATGCACACTGTCTAGCTTATATGAGATGGCAGAGATGACATCAGTATAATTTCTTATGTCTGCGAGACAGAGCATAAAGCTTTGTGTTACTACGTTTCCTCAAAGGTCAAAGTTGCTAAATGGGTTTACTATTTATATTGTCCTTATGCGAATCTGGCCTAATCAAGCAAAGTAAGTTTCATGTGGACAGGAGTAGATGTATCGCAAGATGGTGAAGGTTCGCTTCAGGGCTTCTTGTGTGGTTTCTTTCTTTTCTTTTCTTTTTTTTTTTTTTTTAGACGGAGTCTCGCTCTGTCGCCCAGGCTGGAGTGAGTGCAGTGGTGCAATCTCAGTTCACTGCAAGCTCCGCCTCCTGGGTTCACGCCATTCTCCTGCCTCAGCCTCCCGAGTAGCCGGGACTACAGGTGTCCGCCACCTCGCCCAGCTAATTCTTTTTTTTTTTTCAGTAGAGACAGGGTTTCACTGTGTTAGCCAGGATGGTCTCGATCTCCTGACTTCGTGATCTGCCTGCCTCGGCCTCCCAAAGTGCTGGGATTACAGGCGTGAGCCACTGCACTTGGCCTCTTATGTGGGTTTCTTAAAATACTCTGGGAAGAACTTTGCACATGAGTTCACATCCATTATGCTTCCAGGTTTTTTTTGTTTTTTCAAAATAAATACTTTTAATTGCGTGAAAACAAGTCACCTTCTTTGACATTGCTTCAGTCACATTTTCCTCATATTGGATGAGTGTAGGTAAACTTGGAGATTTTTGGACTTCATATAAAGGGGACATGCTGTTGAGGATTGATATTTATTTATTTATTTATTTATTTATTTATTTATATACATTTTTTGAGAGAGAATCTCACTCTGTCACCCAGGCTGGAGTGCAGTGGCACAATCTTGGCTCACTGCAACCTCCGCCTCCTGAGTTCAAGCGATTCTCCTCCTCCAGCCTCCTGAGTAGCCGGGACTACAGGCACCTGCCACCATGCCTAGCTAAATTTTGTATTTTTAGTAGAGACGGGATTTCACCATGTTGGCCAGGCTGGTCTCGAACCCCTGACCTCAGGTGATCCACCCACCTCCGAAAGTGCTGGGATTACAGGCGTGAGCCACTGTGACTGGACTATTTATTTATTTATTTGTTTATTTTGAGACAGAACCTCTCTCTGTCTCCCAGGCTGGATCCAAAGCCAGTGGTCTCCTTGTTCTACACTGGGCCTTTAATATACCTGCATCTCCATGGTTTTTTTTTTAGCTAGCAGAACCACACTCTCTCTACATATGAGGTCTCACTGAACCCCAGAGCTGCTTGACAACTATAACCTTTGGTATATTATTCTATTCAAGCCTCAGTTTCTTCATGTGAAATGCGGTTAGCCTAAGAGGTTTATGGTAAGTATTCAGAGTTAATTTTTCTTAACCATTGAGAGTACACTGTCTGGGACGTACCAAATGCTCAGTAATGAGAATTGCCATCATCGTCATTATTATAATTCTCTACCATTGCCATAAAGGACCTGGATAACCTCTCAACTAAGTAACATAACCCCATTTGTGAGATGAACGCTTTATAGTAAGTGATATTCAAAATCCTTTCTACCGCTAATGTATTATGAGTCTACATAAAACGTTCATTTGAGGAAAATGATGCTATTAAAATGCCAGAAGTGTAGACTTGTTTCTACATAGGACATAGACATGTCAAAGGGCATCTGACATATTTCTCAGACAAGAGTGAAGGTGAAAGAAATTATCTGCAGTGAGCCTTTATGTCAATGAACACTAAAGAGCTTCATGATTTGTGTTCTTTTGTCTGTCCCACTTATAGTCAAAATTGAGCGTTTTACATTGCTAATAGGAACATTCATTCACAAATCAAGCCAGACATGACACAGAGCACATTCAAAGTGGGACTGGCACAGCCTGTGACAACCACAGACCACTGCAGATGTCTATATCGAATTTTCTCAGCCATGAAGGGTAAAATGGGAAAGTTTCCAGACTTTCTTCCTCTAAGCCCTGTTTTTAATGTAATTTTCTTCAAATCAGTGTTATGTTTTTAGAAAAATAAAAATATATCTGAATGTTAGACAAAATAAAATAACAGAAAACTGAAAAGTTACCTAGCCTTAGCTCTTATTCCTAGACAAGAAGGCCCAAAACATAGTTGTATAATTCTGCCTGAATGCTATCAATAGTTGATGACTCAGTATCTTACATAGATCCCTTTATGTTTCTTTCTAATTATTAGAACCCTTCTTGGACTTCTGGGTAATATAAGAGAATGTGATGAACCCTCACCCTGCAATACAGAGAGTAACAAGGATTCAAAACAGTTCTACATGATAAAAGACCAGAGATAGGATTGCTGTGTGAAATAGGGGCCTAAAGTAGCTAGAAGAAGATACTGATAATTGCTGAAACCTCTGTCCAAGAGTAGATAATAATGGGTTGGTTGTCTGGGGTTGTAGGGAAGTAAAACAACACTCCTATGATCACAAAATTGCTGAAGGTGTATTGACTCGGTTAATTATATTGCATTCCTCTGTGGGGTAAATAATCTTTAAAGATAATTACCAACAACTCTTTCTCTTCCTTCTTCTATAATGTAAGCAAACTTGGGTGGATTGCTAAAGTTCACACAGTAGTCTCCACGAGGCTACCTAGAGGAGAATCAGAGTGCTCCCACTGATAGCCAGTCCCATTGTCAGACACGTAGTGAACAATCTCCTTGGTTGTTCCAGCTGGGAAGGCTCCACTATGCTCCTTGCTGGATGCAAATACATATCTTTAGCTTATATCACAAGAGCAAAAATAAGCAACAGCCAGGTTAGAACTGGAGAATCAGGAGCAAATAAATGATTGTTGTTTAGGCTACCAAATATTAAAGTGGTTTGTTAAAGAGCAGTAGTTACCTGCAATGCTGTGAAACAAAGCTAAAGCTACCAATAAGACATCTAGTACTCAACTGAGGAAATCAATGAAAAGGTGAAAAGCATAAAACCACTACATGCAGAAGTAAGTACAAAGTTAAAATTAAAAGTTAATGCTACCCTCTTCCCTCAAGTTGAAATAAAATTTCAAAATTTATGAGGCCCGCAAATTTCAACAAACCCAAGACAAATAAATACTTCTGAGGAAATGAAAAAATAGCACAATCTCCAAAGGACTTAAAAACAGTTATATTCCAAAGCGTGAACAAGATGAATAAAACATTTAAACAAAAAGTAATAGAAATAATCGGAAGCAAATTAAGGTGAATATAAAAAAATTTGGTAAGTCAAAAATGTATCCACAATTTTTTAAGTAAAAAGAAGAAAGTAATTAGATACTTCTGGGACACTTCTCTAGTCTGAGAGAAGAAGTAAATTATGAGGCATTAAAGAGAAATTCACCAAGAAAATAACATAGATAAATAAATAGGTAAAAATCATGAGAAAGGAAAGGTAAGTCATATAAATAAATAGATTGAGAAGTTCTCATTTAAAATATTGTTGTAGGCACTGTCATATGTGGCCCACATCTGCCTTCAATAAAAAAAAAATTTGCTGACACAGCTTCCAGGAACGTTGGCCTACCTCAGAATTTGCCTTCTGAGAAATCTAACAGGAGCTATTTGGTTTCAGTAGTGATTCATGAAAGTGGCAGCTAAGATGAGTTTTGAGCTGAATCACTCACCACCTGGCTGCCAATGAGGAACATATGTTTAGGTGGGTAGTTTAATTGTTATATAACTAATATGCCAACAAATATGAAATATGAAATATGAAAGTGAAATAAGAATAATCTAAAACAAGGTAAAAAAGAAAAATATAACAAAGAGAAAAATGGAGAAAATAGAAAACAAACAGCAAAATTATTGATAGACCTAATCTAACTATATAAATTATCACATTAAATATAAATGTTCTGAATACCTCAAGTAAAAGGCAGAGATTGTCAGATTGGAACTTCAGAAAAGCAAGATCCAACTATATTGGTTCTATATTGTATGTAGCCTCATACATAATCTTGAGTTTTGTACTATAATGTGGGTAAGTTACTTTGAAACTTTTGGTACTTTTGGATTTATTTACATCACATGTTAGGAGGGCCTTAGTGCTCAAACTAAGGCTAATGTTTCCTACTACTGAGATGAAACTTCTTGAGTACTTTATCCAATTCTATATGAACTATAAATTTTTCCAGTGTGACTGGTGAGAATGGGCAGTATTCCTGGTCTAGTGTGAGTGTCAGGCACTCTTCTCAATTACCCTTTGAACAGCCTTTCTCCAGCCTCAGATAGTTTTGTCATACACATGCTCTGATCAATTTTCTGCAGAATGGGACCCTCTTCAGAAGGGCTGCCATTATCTCTTTTCTGATATTCTGTCCTGTAAACTGTAGCCACCTTTGCTTTCGTAGACTCTCAGCTCTATCACAGTTTCCTCTCCCGAGGTCATGTACTGGAGATTTCTTAAAGGCCAGGAATATGGAAAAATCATAGGGTTCAACTCATGTTTTCTATTTCTCATTGATCACTATTCTTTTATCTTGCTTTATGTTCAGTGTTTTGAAAACAAACTGCCCCATATTAGTTTTGTTTATTTTTTCTGTACCTTTGGGCTAGAGGGCAAATCCTGTCCCTGTTACTTCTTGCTGGTTAGAAGCAAAAGTGAGATAGGATACTAAGTGAACAGAAGCAGGGTTCAAACATTGTGAAACCATATTATCTCAAATAGGGCATACAAATGTTGGTAGGTTATACAGCCAAGAGGGCATAGGGCATCTGTTAAAACTCAGTATTCTTTAAAAATTTACATCACTGAACAAGATTCATTTTTAAAATGAGACAATAAAATGGTTTTTTGAATGTTTTTAATATTATGTGCCATAGGAACAATAGCAAATTTCAAAACCCCTTTTAACCATTTTAACTGTTTTAAAAGTTACCTGAGGCTGAGCATGGTGGTTCATGCCTGTAATCCCAGAACTGTTGGAGGCCGAGGTGAGGGGATCACTTGAGCTCAGGAGTTCGAGACCAGCCTAGGCAACTTTAGTGAGACCTCCTCTCTACTAAAATAATAATTTAACAAAAAATAGCCAGGAGTGGTGACACACACCTGTAGTCCCAGCTATTATCACTTAAGCCCTGGAGGGTGGAGGTAGAGGTTGCAGTGAGCTCTGATCGCACTCTAGCATGGGCGATAGAGTGAGGCCCTGACTAAAGGAAAAAGTTACCTGAACTACCACAGCAGACTCTCAGTACTGCAGGATATTGTGCCTTTTTTAGAGAAATACAGTCATAGTCAAAATCTGTTAAATACTACATAAACTACTAGCTCAAGGTAGTTCACATTTTCCACAATAGTCCTTGTTACATTCCTCTTGATAATGACATACGTTTATAAATTTGGGTTTTTAATAGCTGTTATGATTAAAAGCAAGCTGTTTGTAACCAACATGAAACAGGAAATTAGGGTGGTGGTATCCAATTTTATTTCCAGTATTACGAAACTATGCAGTGTTAGCAGATAGATCCTATTAGTGAATGAATAATTGTGATTATTTATAAACCAAATTGAAATATTTTTGTTTTTATTTATGTGCATTATTTTTCAAATTGCTATATACTTTGCATACATTATTGACTCTTTAGAAGTTAGTATATTTAATAA
>NW_012102710.1:4177518-4180068 GCF_000951045.1 Mandrillus leucophaeus | reverse complement strand
AGGACTATATGCAGTAAAATGGTCAAGACAAAGAAGAATGAGATAACAGATATATTCTTAGGGACAGAGTAGGCAATAGAAAAATAAAAGGCAATGCTTCAATAAGAAAACTGTTAAAAGCACTGTTTCTGGCAGATGTAGGGAGTCAGAATTAAATGAACACTGGCAATAGACTTGAGGCAGAGATCCAGATCTAAAAGAGAAGACTCTTGGCAGTAAGATGAGATCAAATCATGAGCAGTGGACTCGCAGATGGCACTACAGACCCAGGATTGTGCCTGGAAACTTACCACACCAGCTGCTGAGGACCTGGGGTCCCGGAAAGTCATTCAAGGCAGGTACTAGGGAATGGATGCTATGTGGAGCATTATAGAAAGAGGACAGGGAAGTTGTGACTGGAGCAAAAACACAAATTGTCTAACTAGTTCAGGGCTAAGTTCTACTTACTAGCTCTAGGTCCAGAGCATGATTGATGTTGACCCTTTAAGCCAGAGTCATGTCTGTTTAACAGTCCTCCTAATCAGAGGGAGGGTACCGAGCCAGACAGGGTTATGAGATCTCACCTTTAAAGGTGAGCTATGTAGTGGATAAATGAGGATGGAGATAGTTTGGTTGGTCACATCTGATTGTGAGTCTCGATCCTGCCATTTGTGAGTTATGAAACCATGAGTGACTCAAACTCCTGAGCCTCAGTTTCTTCTTCTATAAAAAATAGAGCAATAGTTTCTACCCTACAGGACAATAACGAGACCCAAGAGATATTTTTCTTACCTAAGATTTGACCCTGCTGAACCTAGAGAATATTTGGATTTACTAAATTTATAAAATTGTCATTATATATTTCAATAACCTCTGTGAAATATTTCTGAGTTCCAAACCACAATGTATCAAAACATCCTCATTCATTGAGATTACCACCATCTTTTAAGATCTACTAGAATCCCCCCATGATGTGCAAGAACAGAATTAATTGCTCCTTCCACAGTGTTTACATGCATTTTTCTTGGACATCTTCCAGCCTTTCTATTCTTTATCCATTTTTTTTTTGCTTTATCAAACACATATTGAGTGTAAAAGTCAATGAAATAAGGTCTCTTTCTCTAGAACAAGTTTTGACATATTTTGCTATTAAGAGCCAGATGTTAAATATTTTAGGCTTTGTGAACCACATATGGTCTCTTTTGCATATTCTTACTTATGTATAACAATATTTTTAAAAGGTAAAAAAAATCATGCTCAGATCATGGATTGTAAGAGTAGTCTGTAGGACAGATTTCAATCTTGGGCCATGGTGTTCCATTCCATTTCGGAAAATCATAGTTTTGTGAGAAAAACAGAAGAGCAAATGACAACAATGATGAGAAATCAAAATACAGGATGACACACACCACATACGAAGTTTTGGCAGCAGCAAGAAGAAAATAGCCAACACTTCCATAACACCTACCAGTCATCAGTCTCAGTTCTAAGTACCTTACACATTGACTACACTTAAACCTTATAGCAAACCTATGAAGTAGGTAACTCTATTTTATAGATGAAGACACTGAGGCACAGAGAGACTATATAACTTGTCAAAAGTCACACAGCCATGGAAAGGAAGGTCTTGTATTTGAACTTAGGGGATTTGTATTTAACGTTGTCTTTCTTCTCGCTACTGTTGGATTCTAAACTACCTTGTTCTGTATCTCTGTGTCACAAAAAACTGTCTTTTTCACTACTGAAGTCACTGGTCCCAGTGAAGTATTCCTTTTATTTTTTCTTTCATCCCAGAGAATGTCTACAGGGTGCTTTCTGAGGCCTTGAATGTATAAATCTATAGCACATCTTTGTTTAGTCATTAACGATTATCTAAAATGATGTAGTCTGGAGAATAGAAGAAAGAAAGGGATTGGTTAAGAGTTTAAACATTCTATAGATCTTAAAAAATAAAAGCCAAGCCCCCAGTCACACACTTAAAATATTGCAAAATAATTTTAGGTTCTCATTAATGGCCAGAAAAAGGGTGCTAATCTTTTGCGGGCAAGGGATTCAATAAGTTCATGGTTCAGTTCTCATTGTAATGTTCTGGTGATTGTTCTGGTAGAGGTAGTTTTAGGTGGTGGAGCTTCTCAACCAAAGAGTCAAAGAATCCAAAATAGAGATGACTACAATTGTCATGATAAAGCAAAACATTTAGAATTTATAAAGTACTTAAACAGATTATCTTGTTTGATATTTACTTTTTATCTAGGAATAACCTCAAAGGTTACAGAAATTAAATGAATTGTGCAAGACCACCCAGCTGGTAAGCATCAGAGCCAAAACTCAATCCCAGCTCTAAGCAGCCAGGCCACTGCATTCTTTGCATCTGGTATTCACCACGTGTGTGGCAATGTGGAATAAAGAGTGTTCTCTTGTGATTTGAATGTCCATGAGACGTGACTGCAAGTCCAACGTTATCACTTAGGAGTGTGTAATACTGGGCAAGTTGCTTCATTTCCCTAAACTTCAGCTTTCTAATGCAATGTGAGGGTTATTTAAACATATATAATATCATGATATAATACA
>NW_012102710.1:4149198-4176848 GCF_000951045.1 Mandrillus leucophaeus | reverse complement strand
TTCTTCAAAACAACTTGCAGTCAATCATGTTTACCAAGCAGCAGTCGACTCAAGCTCAAGTAATCTTTACTTACTACTTCTGTTGTTCCACTCTTAGGTATTTCTACATATAATTTTTAGCTTAACCTTAAAGCCAATCCTTTGAAAAAAAATAAAGATAAAAGAACATAATTTACTGTCCACGGCCATGAAGTCAGTAAAGAGTATAGCTGGGACCCACCCCCAACCCCGTCACACACATACAGGGAAATTTCAGCCAAATGCATACGATAGAACAAAAAGAGATACACTTAATATGTGATAGGGAAAAACCCCAAGAAAAATATGGCCAAAATTCTGAGATTAACCGTACACTATTTGTGACAGGAACAAATGTTTTGACCAGATCTTGTGTGCAATAAATAGTGATGTCTTAATATCTACAATACGTCAAGCACAGTTCTAGATTCCGAGGTGTAAGGATAAATCAGATCTTCACATTAGCCTCCAACCAGAAGACCAAAATGGGGCCATAGGATATAACTTTTCTTTTTCATAAAGATTTAGAGATAACATTAGCCAAACACAAGTCTAGGGATTAGATGATTAGGTGACTAGAATACACCTGTGCTGGTGACCAATGTCCTCTTCAAAGTTCTGAAAGTTGCCATAGACTATTCCAAAGATATTGCCATACTTTAATTTTTATTCTGATTATCAAATAAATATATGATCAGTTTGTCAAAATTGAAAAATAAATTCATAGAGGAATTTATTTTAAAAACATCCCAGAATCCTGTACTTGAAGATAATTATTAATATTTTGTTGCACTTTTTTCCAGTTTTATACATATTATCAAAATCTTATAAATGGATGCATCATATCCCACTGTACAGGGCTATCATAATTTGCTTAACTATTCCCCTAATAAAGCATTTCTAATTTTTTACTGTTATAGATAATACTGCTATGATGACCATCTTTATCTGTATTTTAGTTTTCTTGTTTCTGCTCAATTCCATAAAAGTGTCTATTAAATATTTAAGCAAAGACAAATTTTAATTCTTTATGAATAATCTTAGGCTTTCTTTTAAAATGAAATTGTGGTTCAAGTGCTGTGGGATAAAAGTTTGATGTGAAAATTTGGAAGGTGAAGATGAATGACAGTAATTTTATTCCAGAATCATACATGATTTTCCAGAAAAGAGACATTATTGTGTTGTGAAAGGTAAACAGAATCCCTACTTCCTTCCGAATAAAGCCATAATTCCTTAATCTTTAAAGGAAGCTCTCTCCTTTGTCCCAAAATAAACTATCATTAAACAACATCTGTGGCCAGTTCTGTCACTTTCTAGTTCCTGACATATCTTTCTCTATCATTTGCCATTTTCTAACTCATGTTGTGCCACCAGTTTTTCTATTATGTTCTCATCACAGAATCCTTCTCTCTCATTCTCACCTCTTGAATTCATAACCTTCCCTTAATACAGGTTTCAGTCAAATTTCTCTTTGCCACAACTGATGACTTTAGATAAAATTGACTCCAGCTCCAGCTACAGAAGTAGAACACAATTAAAACACGTCTACAGGAAATTATTTAAACATTCACTCTAATTTGATTGCATGCCTACCTCTATTGTAGGTCTGTGCACAATGGTCTAATCTTCTCTAATAGAGTTCTCTCTTAGGTTGGGGCCTATGTCTTTATAAAAAGCCTCGATGGAAGCCAACAGGATCCTACACAAGTGAGGTGTGCCTATAAACATGGTCAAAAATACACTTTTGAAAGCCCCTTTTCCAAAACTGCTGTCATCAGTTCATCTCCCTTTCTTGTTGTTCTCTTCATCTTCCCTCACTACCATCCCCCCAACCCCTTGGCTTGCCACTGCTAGGCTTTTATGTCCTGGCATGGTCATCTCCTTATCTGTCCTCTAACCACCTGTAAGTCTGGTATGATCACTGCATTGAGATTCTTGGAAGGGGATATAACACAAAAGGAACTAGTTATGGAAAAAGAAAAAAATTAAGTAAGTAGTAACAATACTAGTGTTTTCTATCTTAGAACATTTTTGTGATGAGATCAGATAAGGCAGCCCATGTGAAAATGTGATGCCACGCATTTGTCCAAAGTGCCCATTTTCATGAGTTGCTGTGGACTGTCTGTGTCCCCTTAAAGTTCATGTGTTGAAACCCTTATCCCAATGTAATGATATTTGGAGATGAGACCTCTGAGAGGTAAGTAGGTCAGGAAGATGGGGCCCTCATGATGAGATTAGTGCTTTCATGAGAGAAGACATGAAAGAGCTCACTTCTTCTCTGTCTTTTCTCCATGAGAGGATAAGACAAAAAGTCATCCATCCACAAATCAGGAAGAGAGGCCTTACCAGGAACCAAATCAGCCAACATCTTGGTCTTGGATGTTCCAGCCTCCAGAACTATGAGAAATAAATTTCTGTTGCATTGTTTAAGCCACTCAGACTATGGTAATTTTGTTATAGCATTCCTGGCTAAGAAATGAACCAACAACAATTCAGCATCACTTAACCAGGCAACTTGTATTGAACCCAAAACTACTTCAAACTTTGTGAAATTGAACTAAACACACTTCTAAGTTCCACTTTCATCACATACTGTCAAATTAGCAAAGACAGCTGCTGCATAATGCCTGAAGGGAACTGTCCATTGATCTGGCAAAATTTAGCATCACTTGAGCAAGATGTTATCAGGCTGTAGCAACAATTACAATGAGTCAGCTAGTGCAGGAGCATGGAGAGAGAGATGAATATTAATGTATATTCAGAGGGAGCACCTTGAAATAAGATATGACACAGGGTGAACAAAACACTGGAATAGTTACTATGAGCTTTGAAGTTTCCCAGACAGAGCTTTAAATTCTAGTTATGTCATTTTTCAGCTCTTTGGGAAAGACATTTAACGTATTTGATGCTCAGTTCTCATCCTAAAATGTGACCAATTATATGCAGTCTATAAATAATAATATAAAATAATTCACATCAACATTATAGAGTGAATTATGTTTCTTCAAACTTCACACATCAAAGTCCCAAATCCCAGAACCTCAGAATGGGACTGTATTTGGGACAAAGTCTTTAAATAGCTAAGTAAGTTAAAATGAGGTCACAGGGGTAGCCCCATTCCAATATGCCTGGTGTCTTCATAAGAAGAGATTAAGATGCAGGCATAGTCAGAGGCAGGACCACCTCTGTGAAGACAGAGGTAGAAGATGACAGTCTATAAGACAAGGAGAGAGGCCTCAGAAGAAACCAACCCTGATGCTAGCTTGATCCCAAAATTATGACAAAATAAATTTCTGTTGCTTAAGCCATCCAGTCTATGGTACTTCATTATGGTAGTCTGAGCAAACTAATACAATGTCTTAAGCAGAGTACCTTATCCATAGTAGTGGCTTTCCGGTACGTGTTACTTACTTTTATTTACATAATAATATTTGTAATATAGCATAAATAAAAATACATTTTAAGATATTATTGTACAATAAATAACTAAATATGACTTCTCAAATTCTACTTAAATGAGTAAGCCAGTTATTTTCAGTGAATGTTTGGTTCAAAATATTACCAGGGTGATGAAATATATTTTATTGAAGTTTTCTTTCTTATTTTTTTTTTCTTTTTTAAGCTTGGAAAGGTCCAAAAGCCCAAGCCAGGTAGAAAGGAGAAAGCAATACCATGCTCGTCTTGTTGGAAGAAGCTGGTGCTGTTCTGTCAACAAAAGTGATGGACAGAGTGGCCAAGGTCCATGCCCAGAGTGAAGAAGTTATAATGAGTAGCTCCAAAAGTGTGTCAAAAGAAAAATATTGCCTTAGAAAAAACAATTCAGAAGAGACAGTCATTGCTAGGATACAGCTTCTACCACACCCTTGGCTAAACCCACGTTCTTCATTCCTGGTTTCCTATCCAGTCTTAGGATGCAGCCAACACAACAGCCCTGTTTCTCATCACTCTGGCTCCCAACCAGTTTCAGCCTGACCAAAGTCCCTGTCATGTTGCTTAAAATATGTACTTTGCAGGCACCCAAATTATGCCAGGAACTATGAAATGCACTTCTGAATCTCATAGAGAAACAACCACACTTAATAAACAGTAGGAGACAGAACTGAGATTCACATCCAGATCTTCTCCTTCCAAAGTCTGCTCTCTTTTGAGGCAGGTTGCTACAGTGCTATGTGGATGATGAGATATATAAAATGTGTATCTGGACTGTATAAACTTGAGAGAAATAAAAATGTACTAAGTATAAATGTATTTCTCTAGGGAGGTAACGTAGAGTAGGGGAAGACATTTATTTGTTCCAAAATGACCTTATGGCTCTTCCCATTTTTGCAGGGCCATTATGTACCATTTTGCAAAGCCAAATGAGGATGTGTATGCAGAATTCCCCTGCACATTCCAGCAGGTATTGCAGTTGAGCGGATAAGTAGTAGACTTTGGAATCTTATGATCCTGCTGTGAATCTGATCCCTATAACCTTCTAAATCTGGAATTATGGGCAAGTCTCTGTAGGTCTCTCAATCTCAGTTTCCTCATCTGTATTATGAGTTGTAACACCTTCCTTGCAAGATTTTGTGAGGATTAAATGAAAGACTTGATGAAAAATGTATGTATATAGTCAAAGCTCAGTCATTCCAATTCCCTTTTCCCTGTGTATAATTGTTTGAGACTGTATGTTTGGAATTGATTTTCCATAAGAAAATATATGTCGCCTCACCATTTTTCACTTTTGTCCTTCTCTATCCACTCTAGAGGGGACTCGAGAATGTCCTCATGACCACTAACATTCTTTGGAATAAATATGGGAAATTTTAACAGCACTTTATGGATTCAAAATTGACCCCAAGAGGTGTTCCCGTATTTTGTTTTATTATTTGGCTTCATAATTTTCCCACTGTATTTCACTGCCTACCATGCTGGCAAACGATACGGAACAAGGAAAACATAAATTAGGGGCCAAATCATCTACTGGAATTGGTCACTCACTTTAGGTAGCCTGAGGCTGCATCTGTAGTGTGCCAAAACAACCCATCCACACTGAAAGAGAATCTCTCACACTGCTCATTTGCCATCAAGATTCTGACAATTATTGTCATCTTTCCTTGATCTGTTCATGGATTTTGAATGGTGATGACAAGCTCTGTTGAGTTGTACAAAGGGGAAATTTGACTGGAGATTTGACTTCCATTATCTGTGTTTTTAACTGGGTGGACTACGAGAACCAATAATTCACTTGTACGTATATATTAAGGATTTAATATGGAGCCACAGCCCAATCATTTCCAAAATGAATTTAGCTATGTTATAGTAAATCAGGCAAATGAAGCATGCTTCATAAATTTCATCACTATTAAAATAAAGGTCACATTCAAAGGAGGGGGGCACAAGTTGGAAATTAATGCCTGGTTTTAAATGTTTGGGGATTAGAAATTTAAATTGCACGGCTCAATTCTGTTAATATTGAAGAGCATACTTTGAAACACTGGCAGCTCCAATAAAGAGGATTCAATTGAAGGAATAAAAGTTTTAAAGTTTCCTTCAACTGATTGTGAATGTAAATCACTTGGGAAGCACCTTTAAAATATGGATTCCTGGTCCCCCGCCTGAGGATTCTGATGTGGTTAAGTCTGGGGTAAGGATATTGATTAATGCTCCACAATATTTCTGAAAATCACAGCTATAAATTCAATTTCTGTTACTTACCTGCCTTGTTCCCTCCCCTCCCCTCAGGCTGCCACCTTCTTTGGGCCTTAGATATTCCCTGCTCAGTATCTTGTAACAGATCCTGCCCTTCATCATAGGAATTAAGAGAGTATTATATTTGTGACTCCTATTATTAAATATAAAAATCACCTATGTGATGAGTGTCAAATAAAAACAAATCCAGACTTATGTAAGGAGAGACTTTATTTGTAAAAGATTCATGCAAGAGGGCAGTAAAGGAACACAAAAGGTAGAGGGATTGATTTATCCATTTAAGCCCTCCGGGATTGTAGGCCTCAGGTAAAGTTCCACTTTTTCATGAGCCCATCATGGTTTGACCTCATCCTCTATTCAACAATTACTGAGCACGTACTGTGTTCCTGAAACTGCTTTTGATTCCTGAGATGCAAATGGATCTGTCATCAAGACAACTCCAGTAGGAGAGACAGGTAGGTAAACCAAGTTGCAAGGAGTGCAATAAATTGTATACTTATAGAATGTGCAGACTGGTTTGGAGAAAAAGAAGGGAAACTTCCTTTTCCTTTCTTTCTCTTGAGAGCCTCTGTGAAGATGAAGAGGAAATACCCATTTGTTAAGATTCCCGGTGTCTCATCTCCCAATCCTCAATCCTCTCCAAGAGGTCTGACTGGTTGCAGAGCTTGAGAAGAGACACTGAGTAAGTTTTTTCCTCACAGAATGATATTATATTTTCTGTTCTGCTTGTGATAATCTGTTGGTAAAGTCCTGGGCCCCTACAGAAAGGTCTGTGGTTCCTCAACATTGCTCACAAATGGGTGGGTTAATCTATCTAATTTTGAGGATGACATTAGGACACAAGATCCATTATTGAAAAGTTCTTGGCCAGGTGTGGAAGCTTATACTATAATCCCAGCATTTTTGGATGGTCGAGGTGGGAGGATTGCTTTAAGTTCAGGAGTTTGAGACCAGCCTGGGAAAGATAACAAGACCTCCATCTCCAGAAACAAATAAAAATTTAGTAGCTTATACTGTAATCCCAGAATTTTTGGATGGTCGAGGTGGGAGGATTGCTTTGAGTTCAGGAGTTTGAGACCAGTCTGGGAAAGATAACAAGACCCCCATCTCCAGAAACAAATAAAAATTTAGCTGGGCGTGGTAGTGCACACCTGTAATCCCAGCTCCTTGGAGGGCTAAGGCTGGAGGATCACTGAGCCCAGGAATTCAAAGCAGCAGTGAGCTACAATTCCAGCCTGGGTGACAAAGCAAGAGCCCTACCTCTAAATAATAATAATAATAATAATACAATAGATGACATTTTCATCACTATTTCCCTTATATCCCTGGTGAGCCAGTAAATGTTTAGCTCTATGGGAGAGAAAAAAAAGGATGATTTACAGAATTTGAAGATTTATTTGGTATAAATTTCTCCACCACGGTTGATTTCAACTTACTAGCAAAAAGTTATTGGCCATAGGGCCGGGTGCGGTGGCTCATGCTTGTAATACCAGCACTTTGGGAGGCTGAGGTGGGTGGAGGTCAGGAGTTCAAGACCAGCGTGACCAATATGGTGAAATCCCGACTCTACTAAAAATACAAAAAGTAGCTGGGTATGGTGCCATGCGCCTGTGATTCCAGCTACTTGGGAGGCTGAGACAGGAGAATTGCTTGAACCCGGGAAGCAGAGGTTGAAGTGAGCTGAGATTGCACTACTGCAGTCCAGCCTGAGCAACTGAGATTTTCTCAAAAAAAAAAAAAAAAAGTTACTGACCATAATCACCTTTTACTACTTGGCGGAAGCCAGCTGAAGGTGACAACAATCACTTTTGCTACTTGGCGGAAGCCAGCTCTGGCACATCATTGTCTGATATTTTGAACTTTGAAATGAGGACTCTAGAATTTGTATTTTGAACTCAAAAGAGAAAAATGGATGTTATTTATTTATTACTCAATAAATAAATCCCCAACAGGAGCAGTTCACAGTTTCAAAGGTCAGATAGAATATCACATCGGATGTGCAGCTTGAGAAATATATGAGACTGACTGGAATACAAGAAGGGAGGAGGGTGCATTCGAGGAATGGAGAAGAGTATGTGCAAAGACCCACAAGCATGAAAGACTCCAGTAAGGCAACTCAGTGGGCCTGGAATCCGGCATGCATACAGAATAACAGTAAGATATGAGACTGCAAAGACAATGTTTAATTTTGCTCATAGAAAAGATCATATGCCATGTCAACCAAGAGGAAGAATTTTTTTTTAATTGTACTAACATCTAAGACCAGAGTTACTTGTAGGATGAGACCTCTGTTGGTGAAGAAAAATTACAGCATGGAAAGCATATTAAGCCAGCATGTGGCTGATTGAAAGGCACTAGAATACAGCAAAGCTGATCTCCTCTCCCAGCAACATGAACCATGTATTTGTGGTTCTGTGGGAGGTGGGGGCAATGAAAAGAGTGGGGAACAATGAGGGATTGAACATTGATAAGGAAAAGGCAAAGAAAGAAATGCAAGAATGAGATGGTTAAAAAGAACAAAGAGAGACCCTCTTGGCGATACTCATACCACTTGTGATTATCATAATCTTATCAGAAGCAAACACTTCTTGAACATTTACCATGTGCCAGGCACCATTATTGACTAGCACTTTATATGTATTAATGCTTTTATACAATAGCCCTAAAAGACAGTTTTCTCCTTATGCCTATTTTCCAGCTGAGGAATGCACTGAAAGGTTAGAGAACTTCCTCAAGGTTATCCAAAGGGCATGTGTAGGAGCCTGGATTCAAAACCAGACAGAGCACACACTTAGCCACTCCACTATGCTGCTTCTTGAAGAGGACATTAGAAAACTGATATACCCATTCGATTTTTATATGACTTGTCTTGGGGTAGAGGGGTGTGTGTATGTGAACCAATTTTTCAACAAATTCTACTCCTCTCATGAATTTTTATGATAGTAGGTATTTTTTGTTTGTGTTGGCAAAAACCAAGGTAGAGGCTGAGCTGACACTCTTCTTATATTCAGTGCCAGAGACTGCATTAAAAGAGACAGAATAGAGAAAGAAGAGGATGACATAGAAATAACCATGTCACATAGTTATTTCTACACAGAAGTTATTTCTACAGTTATCTACACGGACCCAAATGCTCTGATTTTTCTAGTGATTCTCAAGCTTCCTTTACCTTGAGAGTACAGGTATTCTTATCTCAATCTCAAGGGGCAGAGAGAATCTAGTGGACACCTAAGTACTCACATGGTGTGGTTTGAATGTGTCCCCCAAAATGTAATGTGTTGGAAACATGTGAACTTTTTTTTCTTCTTTTATGGGGTATGATGATTTCATATTCCCCTACCACAGACTGGCTTTTCTACATAGCAAGGCGTATGTGGTCATAGACAACTTCCAGGCTCACACTAACATGATGTCATTATATCAATGGAAACGTCTCTTCTCTTGTAGCTCCAGTATGAAAAACTCTAGGAAAGAGTTCTCGCCGACCTGTCCTGCATCGGATAGGTAACAGGATTGAGAGGTGGGACATATATCAGGGAAATGAATTAATGTCGTTATTGCAGGAGTGAGTTAATTCTATAAGGAGTAATTTAGTTCTCTTGAGAGTAAATTCATTCTCTTAATGTTATAAAAGCAAGCTTGGTTTGGTCTTACAGTGTCTTTCACATGTGTATAGTTGCCCTTCCACTTTTCTGCCATGTTATGACACAGTACAAATGTCCGAGCCAGAAGCTGCCACCATGTCCATGGATGTTCCAGCCTCCAGAACCATGAGCTAACTAAAGTTACTGCCTTTATAAATTACCTAGCCTAAAGCATTCTGTTACAGTAACAGAAGATGGACTAAGATAACACAAATACAATTTAGATTTCATCTTGCAACCATTGGAAGCCATTGGATGATCTCAACATAGGAAATAGATCTCATCAGATTTACATTCTAAAAATTCTATGTTATTCTGAAATAGTCTCCAGTATAGTGTGATTGACTATGATAGAAGATTGTCTGAACAGCAGTAGAACAATGAGGATGAACACAAGTTAGGAGATTTTTGCAAGAAATTATGGGCAACATCTTTTGAGAAACAAAATCAGAACATTAGACTGGGTGTGGTGGCTCATGCTTGTAATCCCAGTACTTTGGGAGGCTGAGGCAGGTGGATCACTTGAGACCAGGAGTTCAAGACCAGCATGGGCTTGAACATAGTCAAACCAGCAGGGTTTCAACATAGTGAAACCGTTTCTACTAAAAATACAAAAATTAGCCAGGTGTGGTGGTGCATGCCTGTCATCCTAGCTACTTGAGGTCATGCCACTGCACTCAAGCCTAGGTGATAGAGCCGACTCTATCTAAAAATAATGATGATAATAATTAGAACTGTGATAGTAAGAATGCATCGCAGAGATAGAATTCAAGATAGTAGTTAATAGACAGAATACATGGATTTTGATAAACACTGTCTTTCTACCATAAGGCTTCAGGTTAATCAGTCATCTTAGCCTGTGATCAACTGCTTCCTTTATTATGTTACCTTCAGTAAAAGGACTTCCAAAATTCATTAGAAATGCAGAAAGCTGGAGTGAAAATAGCATAGGCTTTGAAATAATACAGGTGATTTAAACTAATTTCCCTCATACATAAATGGAATAAATACCTATCTTGTAGAAATTTCACAAATATAGCAGAAATTAACTTAAAGCACCTGGTATATTTAATGAGTACTTCTGGTTGCAATAGAAAGCAACACAATTCAAATAAATTGACAAGAGGATTTATTAGAAGGATACAGGAATATCACACAGATGGGTTGAACAACCAAATCTCCACAAAGCAGGATCGAGAGCAGGATGGAGATCACAGGACTGAAAATAGTACCTTCCCTTTTACGACCTCCACTCTTCTTTTGGGGTGTATGTTGATTCCATATTCCCCTACCACAAACTGGCTTTTCCATATAGCAAGGCATATGTGGTCATAGACAGCTTACCAGCTCGCACTAACATGATATCAATATATCAATGGAAATGTCTCTTCTCCTATAGCTCCAGTATGAAAAACTCTGAGAAATAATTCTTACTGATTTGTCTTACATCAGATATAGTCATACTGGACAAGGAGATAGAAAAGGGCATTTTTAAAAAAAAATTTTTCAAAGAAGCAATTCACAGAAGTAGATGCCATTCAGGATAAGCACATCAGTAGGTTCTTACCACATCTGGAATATATAGTTAGTGGCTAACAATTGATGTCATATTAAATGCAATGTTTCGAGAGACACTAAGTGTTCTTATTAAATAATTAAAACTTTCATTCTCCTTAGTTATCTATGCTCTAATGTTAATACATTTACTATACTTCAATTGATCACATATCAAAATATATCTTTATTAAAGAGATATTAATACTCTATCTTTAAAATATTGCTGGAGATTTGGGATGGGAACAAGCTCAACCCTGTTTCCCACTGAAATTCTAACCAACAAACCAAGATAGGAATCAGTATCAAGTAGAGTTGAAGGTCTCAGGTTTATTAATGTTTCAACAAAAGCATAATCACTCCCAAATGCACAGTTTCTGATACACTTTATCACAGGACAATCCTTGAACAAGAAAACAAAAAGCTATTTTCACCTCCAGCTTCAATGCCCCTAGGTGCACAAGGCACGTTTTACGAAATGTCTACACCAGTAAAATGTTGCAAAGTTGCAGAGATCCTGGAAGCCCTGACAGGCCAGATGAGTACAACATGAAGAAAAAGAAAATTTAAGAGCAAGCAAGAAGGCAAAATCATGTGAACACCCATTCAGTCTGGGTTCAGGCCAGTACGAGTGGTCAGAGGACCAAGAGCATGACCTTTCCACCGTGTTTCTATTCTCTATTGAAATGCATCCCAACGCAGGTCAGATTATTTACTCATCCTGCTTTGGGGAACACAGAGAAATAATGTGTCTTCTATGCCCTTCCCTGTAAGGTAGAGAAATTACAGGAACTTATTTTCTCTATACTGTAATATAGAGGAAAAAAAAAAAAAACAGCAGGAGCAATTTCCTTCTAAAGAGGTCTACCCTTTTTCATTCACATTTAGCACAAAAGATTGAAGAACTCCCAACTTCACTTCCCCATCAATTATTTCCAACCAGATGAGGATGTTACCGGGAATCTCTCTCTTGCTCCCTTCATGCAGTCCACCAGTACGGCTCCGAGGAACCCTTGCATAATCAACCAAATTTAGAAACATGGCTTTCCTGATCCCTTCTTCCAAAATCATCTGATTCACCTCTCACTGCAGGCCAATGTCAAGTCTTCCTACAGCATAGTCCAGTGAGCCCCAAAGATGATCACATAAAGAACATGTTCTTGCTTCTCATTTTTCCTTATTTCACTTTCTACATTGTCATAGAAGCAGCATCGTCTTTGGCTCCTAAAGGCTTAGAAGGTTGGTTGGCCACATATGTATCTTTACCTTACCCTTTTCTAGTCCTTTGTGGGAAAACTAGTATGATGACCAGCACAGCCTTTGCAACATGCAAAATTATGTCCTCTCTGACATTGAGGCATTGTCTCCAAACTCACCTTCTGCACCTGGGATAGCTCATCTCCTAAAAGGCTGCCTTCTTAGGAGGCCTCTCAAGAAAATTTCACTAGCCCTCCAAACCTGGTCTACCTGAAGCTGCAGCAGTCATCTTTCACGGAATGAGGACATAGCACTAGGACATTCGTTAAAACATTCAAAAATTCTAAATGCATCTTAGAACAACAGTCAAGGCCCATGTAACTATTGCTGACTTTGCCCTTTTAATGATGCATTTTGCTTCCCTGGTAGTGGGTTTTGCTTTCCAAAGTTGCCATCTTAACTTAGTCTAAAGCTGAGCACATGATTCTAAAGAGATGATTCTCTATACATTCCTTTGAATTTGAATTTATATGTAAATACGTATCTTCCCCAAGTTGTTGTGGCATGTGAATATATTGAAGAAATTTTTAAATGCTTTAAAGTTTTACATTTTTCTAACAAATCTAGAATATGTATTATTTGGTGTTCATTAGGTATGATGCTCATTCTGCAAAACAGTACTGTAAGTAAATATAAGAAATGCTATGGGGCTTACAATGAATTTTCCATAGGCAATGGTGAAGTACAGAGAACGATTTTCCACAGCATTAAGTAATACTTTCTATGAGGATAATCTTGTAAGTGAATTAAATTATGGCATAGAGTTTGTTCAAAACATGGATTACTTTTTCCCCGTTTTTTCCAAGTTTTTAAACAGAATGTTTCAGTTTTATCACAATTATTAATGCAATATATGCTCAGTGCTAAGAATTAAACAAAAAGATACAAGGGACACAAAATTCCCTCGTAACATCTCCCCTCTACTACCACAAGGAAATAACCACAGCAACATTTTATAATGATTATAACATTTTTCTCGATATTATAGACTCCGCATTTTATCTTGCCTTTTGTTTATCTGTCCTTCTTACAGTAGTGATTTTAAAACTATACAACCAGTTTTTACTTCTACTAGTGGATGCTCTTTGCTTTGAAAATGATTTTCAGTCTTTATTTGCCTGTTATCAAAGTCCAGGAAAAAATTATCTCTATGAATCCAACTTAATCATTGATATAATGTGCAGTTAGGAAGTTAAAAACAAATTATATCAATTTTGCTAACTCCATTTTAAATTAAAAAATATTTAGACAGTATCAAATACATTTAATATTTTAATATATGTACATTTACTTCATTTTCATATTACATTACTATTATTTGCATTTAAATTTACAACCTATGAATAAACATTTCAATACAAACTACGAAGGCTCTAAAATTATTTCTTGATTTTGTAATTTTGATTATGTTTAAAGAATTCTTTTACTCAAAATTGCATCTACCTATTCAATGTATTCCAGTTTCATACTGCAGACAAGAAATATAAAATAAGATTAATTATTACTTTACATGAAACTTTTTATAACAGTGTCTTGTTCTTTTCCTTCCAGAATTCAGGTGGGTTTGTATTTATTTAATTCTTACATGAAATACAATTCAGTTGTGTTTTGTGCCCTTCTGATGTGGAAAAATACATCCCTGATAAATTGACCCTTCCATAGATAAAACTGCAAACAACAGACACAGCACAAATTACTACTGAAAATACTGGAGAGTAAAAACTAAAAATAAAAAGGTAGAAAATCCTGGACAAGGGTCAACAATTCGAAAAATGCAATAGCATGAGATTAGCTGCCCATGTTTATGACTTTTGGTGTGAGGGTAGACTGCAGTGGTCATATGGGGACAGCTAAATCTAGAACAGAAGATTGCAGTATTTTTGTCTTGAAGAATTAATAAATAGAAAGAATTTAGAGTTAATGCAGCTGTTAAAAAGAAAGAAGCATGAGAAATGAGAAAGCACGAGAGGAATGACTCATACTGTGTATCTAAACTCTATTGAAATTTCTGACTCAACACCTGAAATATGCATGTGTAAGACAAACTCAAAGCTTTCGAATTAAAAATGAAAGAATTGAACTGAGATATGAGATGCTACTAAAAAGACAAAGTTTTAAATTTAACTCTAAGTTAATTGACTACTAAAGCAACAACAACAAAAAATCAAAACTCTTTGGAGATATATAACAGAATACAGTCTTTAGACCATAATATTTGAAATGCTATATATGCAATCCAAAATATTTCAATGCATGCAAAAATAAGAACACATGATCAAAAGAAACAAAGAAAAACAATTTAAAAATTGCTTCAGATGTTAGAATTCACACGCAATTCCTGTAAAGTACCTAGTGTAATTATGCACAGTGAAATTACAAGTTCCCTTCGCTAAAAGCAATGTAACGTTTCTTACAGAAACTAAATACTTCTCATATAAATGGAGAGAAACATATTATGATCACGGATTGGAAGACTGAATTTGTCAGTTATCTCCAGATTTATTTATAAATTCAATGCAAGTCCTATCATACTCCCAGTAAGGTTCATTTTCTTAATGAAGTAAACAAGGCAATTCTAAATGTTCTATGAAATGCAAAGGATCTACTATATTCAAAACAATCTTGTAAAATAAGAAAAAAATTAGAGCTTAAATTACCTGATTTTAAGACTTATGATAAAGCTGTAGTAATCAAGACTGTGTAATATTGGCATATAAATTGACAAATGCATCAATGAAACATTGCAAAGAACCCAGAAATAGACTCACATACCCAAAATAATTTCAATATTTGACAAGGTGCTAAAGCAATCAAAAGAGGAAAAGAAAACTATTTAGCAAATAGTACCTGGACAACTGGATATTTATACAGGGGAAAAAAAAAAAAATCAACCTAGACCCTTACCTCCCACAATACTCAAAATTTAATTTGCAATGGATAAAATATCAGAACATAAAAGCTAAAATTATGAAGATATCAGAGAAAAAAATATAAGGAAAACTTGTCCTTCCATTAGCTGATGGGGCCCAAGGTTAAACCAGGTGGTTTGACATGGTTCATGGATGGGTCTGCAAAAATCAAAACTGATGGAGTCCCCAAGACTACTGTGGCCATTAACCCTAAGAGTTCCTACCTTTTGACTGATACTTATATGCAGTTATGACGAATTTTCAGTCCACTCCAACAGCATTTCTCAGCTGCATGTTATAGACTCATGAGCCATTGGCTAACCGCAAGACCCAGTGACTTGCAGATTCATTACTGGACAATTAAGACCCTCCCTGTGTAAGAACAGGAACTATGGTAGTAGTTTGAAAACTGGTAAGGAGACCTATTTGTCACTCATATTGACACCTGTGGCAGATGACCATTCAAAAGGGAATATGGATTGAACTTGCATGTTGACCTAGTATGTGTTCAGTAAATCACCATGATTGCCTGCTGGGTCCATGACAGAATGGGACATAGAAATGTATCTCAGGTGCAAAAATGGACTAAATCACAAGGACTAACTCTACAAGAAAAAGAAGCCAAAAATGGGGCACAGTCTTCTGACTTCTGCCACCAAACCTGGGGCATGCAGCATGGTGAGTTAGGCCTCATCAACCTATGCATAGGCTCCGTGCAAAAGTGGCAGATTGACCACATTTGACGGCCAGTGCCTAGCCACAGATTCTAGTGGCGCCTCTCTGCCACGAACACATAGTTTTAAGATCCTAATGTGATCAAGTCACCACATTTACAACCCAGACAATTCAGCAAAGGGCACATTCCCATGGCATAATATGGATCCTTCTTGCTCCCCATTGCCCCCAAGAAAATGGGGTGATAGAATGCAGGAATGGACAACTCAAACAAAAACTTTGCAATGGCCAAGAGAATAACAACTTACCTGGCGTTAGGCCTACCTACCAAAAGTCATTTGGACATCAATCATTATGCCCCAGTGGAAGAGAAACAGCATGCTCACATAAGTTGGGCACTACTATGCTTGGAAGAGGTGGAGGGCCAGACATTCACCTGATTAGGCTGTTCCTGCAGAACCCCCAGTCTCAATATAGCCAACAATTTTTTCCTTTAATTTTATTTTTTGCTGAGATATACTCCCTGGGGTGTGGTTTGTGGCCCAGGCCTCAATGGTACTAGCAGTAGAACTTCCCAATTCAAACTAAGAGACAATGCTACCTTTGGGAGTGTCCCCACAGTGGGACCCCAATTTGATGGGGAAGGGATGACAGACATTGGGGCACTAGGGTTCTCCTGGTCCTACTAAAGATTCCCAATCCTGTAGAAAGGGATGATGTTACAAGTGGGTAATGTTATAGGTATGGGGAGTTTGTTTAGGGTGGAAATTCTTTACCCTGGTTGGATGATGAAGACTGAAAAGTTTGGATCAAGTAACAGGAACAACAGGAAAAGTGATAGCTGAAAGCATACCTGGCCTTGGGAGGTTCCTGGAGTGGGAGGAGAGTGGAAACATTAATCTTTCCTCTTTGTGTTCCTACAGAAGCTTTTGCCTGGCCAAGCAGGACCATACCCTGATAAGAATTAGCACAGTCATGCACAGGAGATAACTCAAACAAAGCTAGATTTGTCATCCCAGCATGAAGACCCTCTAGTCCCACACTCCCATTATAATGACTTGGCCTACACACAATGACTAACTTTCTCAAAGCTCCAAGACCAACAGAACTCACTAAACTCACTAGCCAAGGTGGTGATGGGCAACTAGATAGCCCTCAGTTGTCTTCTGGTAAAAGAAGAGGGCGTTTATATTATTGGTGACATAGATGTGTGTGCATTAACAATTGGAGGAAGGCAGAAATTCAACTAGAGAAGATCTAAGCTCAGACAGAATGGTTGTCAGCTATATGTCTGCAGTTTCCCTTAGACTCTTGTTTTAGACTCTTTTGTTGAGTTTGAGGCTTCCAGTTGAAGACTATCCTCCAGCAAGAACTGAATATCTGGGACTGGTTCTTCTGGTGACCCTAGTAAGTTGCTATCTCAAAATGACAGAGGTACTCTGCAAAAAAAGAAAATCTCATCCACAGCATCCATAAGGTTTGTTCATGGTCCCCATCTGACCCAGCTCTGCCTCCAGATTCAGTGTAAACAGTTGTTCTACCAGATTGGATGTGCTTTGTCTGCTATTTCAGGGGCCAGGCGTGAGTTAGAGGATTGACTGTTGGGAAAAGCAGTTCTGTGCAGTGCTTGCCACCTGCACTGTCCCATGAAAGTGGTCTTGGGTGTGTAACATTCCTTTATTGGCAGATAAAGAGTCCTTATCACCAGTGCTACGCTGGTCTCTCATGAGGGAACATCTTCCCCTGGTCCATGATTGATATATAATCCTTTATCCTGCTTTAGTGCATGTTTTGATGGCCCTTAAGCATGCCCTGAGTTGTCAGCTAGTGAAAAAATGAAATAACACTTTCTTGTTCGCAATAACACAAATGCCAGTTTCCGTATTTCAGATCCTGGTGGCAGAGGGGGAGAAGCCCTTCTGCTGCAGCATGAAACAAGGGGCGTGCAGCCGTACCACCGCATCTGCTTCAGAGTGAATCCCCTGGCCGTGGGAGACCAATGCATTGCCAGGGGCTGGATCTTGTGCATACACTGTCTACCCTCTTGTTGTAAATGAATGCCGTATCACTTGATCCTAGTGTGTGCTTTGTCTGTTCTCCATATCATCATATCATGCATCTTCCCTGACAGACATTTATCTGCCTTTTGTCCTTGGATATACAGCCTTGCCACTCAGAGAACAGTGAAACAATTTTCACAACTTAGTATAAGAAAGTTTATGTATGAGGACATAGAAAATAATATTCATTAAAGAAAAAAATATAAATCATATTTCATCAAAATTTAAAATATCTGCAATATACAATATACTAAGAAAAATACATAGAAAGATGTATACTTGGAAAAAATATTTGCAAAACATGCATCATACTAAAGACTGGTTTACAAGATTAATAACAAACTCCAAAACTCAATATTCAGAAGTCTAATTACTCAGTTTGAAAATTGGCAAAATATTTTAATGAGCTCTCCACAAAGGAAGATATATAAATGGCCAATGAACACAAGAAAATCCGCTTATCGTTATTAGTCATAAGTGAACTTCAAATAAAAATCACTATATGATGCCATTATGTATGTATCAAAATGTTTAAATTTAAAAAGACATAACATTATAATTTTGCAATTTGGCAGTTTTGCAATTAGCAACTCCAACTATCATCCATTATTAGAGGGAATGTGAAATTGTATAACCACTTTGGGAAAAGTTCTATAGTTTTCATAAAATCAAACATACAACTGCGCTACAACTTACTAATTCCTTTCCTAGGCATTTGCCCAAGAGGAATATAAACATACTTTCACAATCACGCAAACAAGAGTTTTACACAAATGCTCATAGAAGTTTTATTCATCATAGACAAAAACTGGAATTAAGGGATTGGATAAAAACTGCTACATTAGAACAACAGAATGCCACTCAGCAACAAGAAGAAACATACACTGATCCAAGCACTCACAAGGAGGGATCTCAAAACATTTGGGGAATGAAAGAAGCCTCCCACAATAGAGTCCATATGTTATGATTCCATTTATAAAATTATAGAACAGGTGAAACTAATGTAATCTGCAAAAATCAGAATGGTAATTACCTTGGACGAGGGATGAAGGTAGTGATTAAGGAAAGTATGACATACAGTAAAAACAGGTGTGTGCATTTGTCAAAACCCAGTGAATGTATAGTAAGATTTGCTCATTATATCGAACCTAAACTGTATATCTAAAGATAAAAACATACTTACTAAATTTTCAATCCACTTAATAGAATACATTCTGAAGTATTTAGTGGGGAGTGCACAAATGTCTGCAATTTACTTTGAAATGCAACAAAAATAAGAGAGATTGACGTATGGACAAGGAGAAGAATAGATGGATAGATATGCAGTAAACAAATAAAATACGAATTCATAGTACTAGAAAAAAACTTAGGCATGTTAAATTTTTAAAAAGTTTATTTGAGCATTCAATGAATCATGAATTTTGAGGGACCAGACAGCAAGCAGTTTAGTGCACTACTGGAAGAGGAAACTTTTAGAAGATGTTTGAGGAAGCAAGAACAAGAAAACGTATCTGACTGGTTAAAGTGGAAAGTCCCTATTGAGAGGTTGGTTGGTGATTTCTAACTGGTAAAGACTCTAATTTTGTTTTACTGCTTACATTGGGTTTCAGTTTGCTTACTAGCAACCTAAAGCTTGGAGCCTTCCAGTTAATTTTCTTGCTAATAATTTAATCAAGGTGATGTGTATTTGGTGTTCACTGTAACTTTCCTTCAATTGTCTTATATGTTGGAAATGTTTAATAATACAAAATTGGAAATATCCAACCATGTTTAGGTGTTTGCTTTTTAAATTTTTTCTTGATATTCAACAAATATTCTTGACCAATAAATATAGGTATTCTGAGATCAGGAAAGTTCTCTTTACTTATATCTTAATTGTTATTCTTACCCTCTTTCTTTTTTATTTTTATTTTTATTTTTTTGAGACAGGTCTCACTTTGTCACCACCCAGGCTATAGTGCAGTGGCTCAATCTTGGCTCACTGCAGCTTCTACCTCCCCAGGCTCATGAGATCCTTCCACATCAGTCTTCCAAGTAGCGGGGACTACAGTTGTGCACCATCATGCCCAGCTAATTTTTCAATTTATTGTAGAGATAGGGTTTCACCGTGTTGGTGTTGAACTTTTAGGTTCAAACTATCTGCCCACATTGGCTTCTCAAAGTGCTAGGATTAGAGGTGTGAGCCCTGACACCTGGCCTGTAGATCTTGATTGCTAGTCTTCTACATCTGTCATCTTCTCAGTTATGATTTCCATATCTTTAACCATTTTTCTCTAGTCAACTTTGTTATCAAAAAATGATGATTGATTTCTGCATTATCAGTTATTACACTTGCTGTTTCCAATACCAATTCAAGTTTTACTATTCAGTGTTTAATTTCAAGCTCCCTTTTACTTCTTCAGCTCCTTTTCCAAGTCAGTCTGATTATCAGGCATCATTTTCTTCAATTCAGTGTGTTTTTGTATTTCTCCTTTTTTAAAATTTTGTTTCAGAGTTAACATTTTCTTGTTCTTCTTTGAGAAAACAAAGGAAATGTCTTTGAAATATTTTTTGTTTCTGGTACACAGTCTTTAAAATTGTATAATATTTCTCCTGTAACAAGAGTATAGTATCATTTCCTTTTTCTCATTCAACTTTATGGATCAAATGCTTTTGTCTTCCTGAAATTCATATGTCAAAGCCCTAATAATCCCCAATATGAGAGTATTTAGAGGTTAGGCCTTTGGAAGGTAATTAGGTTTAGATTAAGTCATGAGAATGAGGCTGTCATGATGAGGTTAGTACTCATATACAATGAGAAAAAGAGAGAAATCTCAGTGTTTTCTCACACAAACACATCCAGGAAAGGCCAAATAAGGTCATATTGAAAAGGCAGTCATCTGCAAGTCAGGAAGAAGGCCCTTAACAGAGGCCAAACCTGTTAACACGTTGATCTCAGAGTCCCCAGCCTACTACTCTGTGAGAAACGTCTGTTGCTTAGGCCACCCAGTTATGATATTTTGTTATGGCAACCAGAGCAGACTAAGGCATTCAATATGTGTTTTATCACCATAGCTAGAAAATTTTAAAAGATTTACACACATTTTGATTAGAGTTACAACCAGAAACAGCACGTGCCAGTTACCAGATGGCCATAGCCTTTGTAATATGCAAAATAATACCCTCTGTGACATTGAGGCATTATTTCAAGACTCAGCTTTTGCACCTGGGATAGTTCATCTCCTAAAAGGCTACCTTCCCAGGAGGCAGCTCAGGGAAGCTCCACTGCCCACACCCCCAGCCTAGTCTATCTGAATTTGGAGCAGTCCTCCATTGGGGAATGAAGACATAGCACTAGGACATCCTTCAGAACATTCAAAGATTCGAATTGCATCTTAGGAACAGCAGTGAGGGCTCGTGTAACCATCGCTGACTTTGGTTTTTAACAAAACAGTGCAACTTTTCTGCTAGTTGTAGCCTGAATCTGTGTGTGAAATGAGAGGTGCCAAAAGAGGGTAGTATGCGAGATAAAATAATATTGATTGTCTCAACACAGCCTCAAGAACACATAAATATACAATGATGGAAGTGGAGGAGGTTGAATCAGACACCACTGACCACTGGAAGACTCCATATTCCTATATGTTAATATTAAAAATTTCACATTTCTATGTTTAACACTTGGTTTGTTTTACTGTGTCGCTCTATACAACAGAGATGACAACTTCCAGAAGACAAATGAATCACAAATAAGAAGAGTAGGAAGAACAGATGAGAGAGTAGTCCCTCAAGAAGTGATAACTATTATTAGTAGTGAGAAAATAACTAAGAGTAGTTCATACAAAGTAATGAAGAAATGCATTTTAATTAATCAGAAAGAAAAGAACAAGTGAATGGCTATAAATTTATGTAGTTAAATCTAAAGTATAAGTTAAATAATATTGCAAAATTCCAAATAGAAACACTATCCCAGAAAAGGATGTGTGAACATATCACATTCCACCCTATGAAACACGAGAAGGAGGTTGCACAAATTCAGCCATTGGGTGGACCTCTCTGTCTAGAGGCCCAAGGCAAGATGTCAGGGCTGATATCAGGGTACTGGTTTCTGAGTTGGACCTGATCTCCTAATGGTGTCTCTATTCTAGTAGACTCCAATGCCTGCTCCCAACATTATCCTCACACTGGTACTTAGAAAGGAGCATGGGTCCTAAATGGCTTTCAAGATATTCAATGATCTGTGGAATCTGTGCTTTTATCTAAATAAAATTAAAGTTTATAAGATTGGGATCCCTTATTACAAAAAAGATAGCTTTATAATTGTGTTGTCAGTAGCAGCCTTAGACATTTACAGAGAAGGAAGGTGCATTTGAAATTGTGATTTAAAGGGAAGAACTTCCACATGACTCCCTTTGATCTCTTCAGGTTCCATGGTGTCTGAATTTCCGTGATTACGGCATGGATCAAGGAGCTTCCGTTTATATTGCTCTTTTTTCAAAAGCAATCACAAGGGACGACGGGGTGAATTTCCTTTGTGTCTAGCACTTTGATGTGATTAATTTATCACATACTAGCTGAAGATAAGAACAATGTGGAAAATGGAATCTCTGAAGGGTGAATACAGAGAATAAAGACAAAAAGAGGAGAGATAAAGACCCGTGGGGAGAAGACTGAATTTATTTATGTTCCTGTACTGATATCGGTGAAAAGTGGTATAGTGAAGTGGAAAAGATTCTAATGAAATATGGAGTATTTGAGTTCTAGTCCTTTGCTTTTTGCTCGTTTGTTTTTTAATTTTAACCAACAAAGTATATGTACAAGGTCACCTTTCGTTTTCTGATCTGTATTTTCATACATGAAACCAGACTAATAATAACCACTCTACTTATTTCAGAAAACACTGCTTAAGACGCTCCAAATGAAACATTTCACAGTGACCAGAGAAGCTTTGGTCAAGGTGCAGTTCTCATTTCTCTGAGATGTTTTCAGTCCAAAAATAGACATGAGAAGAAAGAATCAAAAAAGAAAAGACAGCATAAACTCTGAAATAGAAAAGCAGCTTTGACCGATAAGAACGTATTGAACAGTTACCATGTTCCCTTCTACCTTGATGTGGAAATCGGAAGTATAAGATGCAATCCCTGCCCAAGAAATGCGCAAAACACTTAATTGTGTTCCTAGCATTTATCAAGAACTTATCCATGGCAGAAACTGTGCCAAATACTATTTCTTGCAATCCTCACGATTGCCTTACAATGTTGATAATACTTCCAAACATGATAAACTGTAGAAAAAAATCCTATTAGTGGTTCCCAAATTTTGGTGTAGATAAATTCACTTTAAGAACCTTTTATAAAAGCACATGAGTTATATTCCCAAGGATTCTGATTCAGCATGTCTTCAAGATAGCTTGGGAATTTGCATTTTTAGCAAACTCCTCAAGTAACCTGAAACAGGTGGAATACAGACCACTTATGCGGACGTGCTTCCATATATTGCTAAGTGTGAGATGCTGGGGGACATAGAGATCCGGGAGGCCAGCATTTTCCAAGTATATCTGATTGCAAGCATCACCTGAATCACTTGTTAAACATACAGGGTCCTAGGCTTATCCCTTGGAGATTCTAATTTAATAATCTGAAGATAAGTCAAATAATCCGTATTACTTTTTAAAAGCTATCATCGTCCCAAATGAGTCTTATGGCCACGTGAATTTGTAGTTTAAGTGAATTGTTTATGTTTACCTGGTAATATCCTATGAGAAGAACTAAAATCCAGTTCCCCATGTTCCCAGGCCAGAGTTCTTTAAGTACATTGCATCCTTTAAAGAAATACGCATGACTACTCAGCCATTAAAAGGAAAGAAATAACGACATTTGCAGCAACCTAGATGGAACTGGAGACCATTATTCTAAGTGAGGTAACTCAGGAATGAAAAACCAAACATCGTTTGTTCTCCCTCATAAGTGGGAGCTAAGCTATGAGGATGCAAAGGCATAGGAATGATACAATGGACTTTGGAGACTTGGGGGAAGCATGAGAGGGGGATGAGGGATAAAAGACTACACATTGGGTACAGCTTGGGTGATGGGTGCACCAAAATCTCGGAAATCACCACTAAAGAATTTATTCATGTAACCAAACACTACCTATTCCCCCAAAACCTATTGAAATAAAAAAGAATATAGAAAGAAAAAAAGAAATATTTATGGAGGTTGCACAGGTTATTACATAGCCCCAATTCAGAAAAGCGTGAAGGGTGTCTTGAGTCTCCTTTTTTCATGCAGGAGATTCAGGTGTCCTGTGCTTCTTCTCAGAGCTGTGGTCCAAAGCTCACTGTTCAAAGCTCATCACAAAGCACTTCCAGCATGGATATTGTAGAACCGAAAGTCTGCATGAAAAATCCGATGAGGGGTAAAAACAAATCCATGAAAAGTGTTGTCACAGTTACCAAAACTGCTTAGCCAGCTGCAGGAAGCAAACAAATCCACGGAAACATTAACTCAGGCAGAAGGTTCCAGCTCATTGAAAGCAGGCTCATTTGTTTTCCCATTACAGCTGACCAGCATCTACCTGGGCTGTGCTCGCAGGGTTCCCGCAGCATCATGACAGACATGGAGAAGGCTGACGGATTTATGACACACTGCCTCGATGACATATTTACCAGGCCTCGCTTGCAGAATTCCAGGAGCGGGAGGGCCTGAAGCTCAAAAAAGAAGAGGCCTGCTGGAAATTGAACCCCCTGGGAAACTAATAGGGAGAAGGATTCTGATGAGAGAAGTCTCTGCTGAAATGCATGTGTAGGCAGCAGCACTTCTTATAGACAGAGCTTTCAGAGATTGGAAGGTGTTCTGATGGGTATCAGGAGAAGGGGGTGTACCTTCTGGCGTTGGGCTTCCTACCTACATAGCTGTGAGGAAGTTGCCTGTCTTCTCTAAGCCTCAGTTTCCACATTGTGAAAAATAATATTAAGCCCCTTCCTACTCACAAGATTGAGACATGGTATGCCATAGGAATGTAAGGTCACTGTATATTGTTCCATATTCTCATATTAGAAATAATCATTATATATTCCTTACATATACTCTGTATATCATTACTTATTCTAGTATTAGAAATAACCATTATATATTCCTTACATATATTCTTTATATCCTTACATATTCTAGTATTAGATATAATCATTGCATATTCCTTACATACAGTCTGTATATCATTACAGATTCTAGTATTAGAAATAATCATTGTATATTCCTTACACATACTCTGTATATGATTACATATTCTAGTATTAGACATAATCATTATACATTCCTTATACATAGTCTGTATAACATTGCAGATTCTAGCATCAGAAATAATCCTTTATATTCCTTATAGAAACCCTATATATCATTACAGATTCTAGTATAAGAAATAATTGTGATTTATTCCTTACACCTACCCTGCATATCATTACATATTCTAGTATTAGAAATAATCATGATATATTCCTTACATACACTCTGTATATCATTACATATTCTAGTATTAGAAATAATCATTATATATTCCTTATGTATACTCTGTATATCATTACATATTCTAGTATTAGAAATAATCCTATATATTTCTTATATAAACCCTGTATATCATTACAGATTCTAGTATTAGAAATAATCATGATATATTTCTTATACCTACCCTGTATATCATTACATATTCTAGTATTAGAAATAATCCTTATATATCATAGAAGACAAGATGAAACTAGAGACTATTTTTGAGAAATAATTTTCTTATTTTTTTATTTGGAAATGAAATGTCAAATAGAAGAACAAGAAAGAAGGAATATGTCAAACTTTAAGCAAATACTATATTGAGGGAGCTTTATGTAATTTTTCTCATTGAGTACTAATGAAACCCCTGTGACTTCCAGACTACAATCCCCACTTTGTGAATGGGGATACTGACACTCAGAGAAGTTAAGTAATTTGTCTGGAGCTACACAGCATATTGGAAAAGCCAGGATTTGAGCTATACTTGAGACTAAGTAAATGTTCAACAATCTTTTTTAATTAAAAAAGGAACAACTGTCCCTAAAGCCAGAAATTTTTTCCCTATTGTGATGCACATTTACACCATAGCCTTTATGAGACTGAGTATCCGTTTGTGCTCATCTATTCATGCCACATACTCTCCTTTACTAACTATGATGTGTAGGTCTCCATTGGAAATATAAAGGTAAATGAGACAAAATTTATTTCCTTGAGAGTTTGATAGTGCATAAGAAAGAAGTTGTACAGGAATTACTATAACGTAAGCCCAAATATATTGGGCAAATGAAAATTCCCAGAGATGCATTGCAGCAGAATCTGGAGGTATATTTAGGGTTTGGCCGTACAGAGATGGGAGGAAGACAACACAGGCACGGGGAACAATCTGAACATGGGCTCTGGGGCAGCATTTAATACAAGTCCAAGAGACAGGGTTAGTTTAAAGGAAAAGTGGGTGGTAAGTTTGGTGAGGAGGGTAGGATGCACCTGCCAGCTCCTGTATCTATTTGGTAGCTGGAGTGTCTCTCCAGCACCCCTAGATGCTCTCATCCTCAGTATGCTTTCTTCAGTTTCTTTGCTGCTAACTGCTAAAGGGAAGAGCAAATTGAGGCTGCAAAGTCTTCATTCTTTGAACACATCTATAGATGACCAGAATGTCATTTTATGGCCTCAGGACATTCCAGTTTCCTCTACCAGTTGGAGTTCAGAAGAAATCTGTGTGGCATTCCTCCATGGCAGTAATTAGCTATAGCTGAAACATTAAGAAAGTTCCAATAGAAAGATGAAAGGATAAAAGTTAAGTGTGCTGTTGTACATTTTATTTGGCCTGTCACCTGCATTTTATTGTAAGAGGTATGTAGGAAAGGTGAAAATGCCATACTGGCAGTTATACATTTGGAGAAGCCAAAATTAAAATTCAACTCTGGAAAAATGTTCATTTTCTGACTCAGATTCGTGCAAACATTAATGACAGACTATCATATTACAAATGAATTTGATTAGCATAACTCTGCCTAATGAATTAATTCCTTCTGTAGAACCAAGGCAAAAGTGTTTTTCTTCCCTCTTAATCCTCTCTAATAGAGGCAGATTTGCTAATAGAAGTTTTTTTTTTCACATTATGATGTATTTATTCAGTGGATTCTTACCTTGTGCATAGATGAGTGAATAGAGAATATACTTAATCTCAGTATGTGAAAATGTGGTCCTTCCATCTTCAGAACCAGAAGAGGCAAAAATTGTTTTTCTGAGTTTGTTCTTAGGAAATTTATGGTCACATTAAGATGATATGTTACTCAGATATTTGATTAAAAAAATCATTTTTTCTATGCCCTCATGAGCCTAAGAAAATGAATAAATTTTTACTTTGCTTTTAAAAATGAAAAATAGCACTGACATTTGCAAAGCAATCTGTCAATATGCATCAAGAAATTTAAAAATGCTTAATCTTTTAGACCCAAAAGTTTCATCTCTGGTATGTGTCTTAAGGAAATAATCCTAAATATAGAAATTGCAATGTGTATTTCAACTATCATGTCATTTATGATGAAGGAAATAATTAGATAAGACTGAGACTTTCAAAAATAAGAGTGATCTTTTAATGACATAGTAAGCAGATATTTTTAAATGATATTTGTAAAGACTATACAAATTTGTTATAATATGGAAATCCTCATGGCATAGTAATAATGACCATGAGAACAGGTAGTAGTTATTGATCATTAATGATTTGTCCAGTGTTTTACATGCAATATTGAAGCTTTACATAATCTCAGTAAGGTGTTATTATCAGCACACATCTGATGACAAAGCTAAAGCCTATAAAAT
>NW_012102710.1:4144960-4147633 GCF_000951045.1 Mandrillus leucophaeus | reverse complement strand
AGGCTGGAGTGTGGTGGCATGATCTCAGCTCACTGCAAACTCTGCCTCCCAGGTTCAAGCAATTCTCTTGCCTCAGCCTCCCTAGTAGCTGGGATTACAGGTGTGTGCCACCACCCCTGGCTAATTTTCGTATTTTCAGTGGAGATGCATTTTCACCATGTTGGCCAGGCTGGTCTTGAACTCCTGACCTCAGGTGATCCACTCGCCTCGTCCTCCCAAAGTGCTGGGATTATAGGTGTGAGCCACTGAGGCCAGCCAGAAGTCTTACTTTTTTACCTTTGTATCCAGGATCAAGTACATAATAATATTCAATTACATATGAACTGTAAAACGGGAGCTGTTTTGGAACTGTAATTGAGACAATGCTGTATAGCCACCAAACTTGTTTACTGTCCCTCCGAGGCCCCCAGGAAGACTGAGCTGCAGACCTGTGTGCCCAAGTTCCAGCTAATGAAATGTGGGCATACATGGGGAGTGCCACGTCCAGGACCAGCCTGTGAGATCTCTCACAGGTACTTCCATGCTTTTTTCCCCTCTGGCTTCCAAGTAGGCGAACTCCAGGTGACACTGGAGCCGCAAAATGGAAGAAGCTTGGGATCACTACTGTAAAGGGAATCACCCAGCATGCACTAGATCATAAGGTGAGTGAGGAAAATTTCTCTGCTGTCTTAAGCCTGTATGGTGTGGTAATGTTTTCAATAGAAGATAGCCTGCCCCAGCTAAATTAGAAATAGGGTGTTATTGTGAAAACAAAACAAAACAATCAACAGTAGAAATTCATCATAACAAAATCAATGTAATTAATGTTCTTTCCTTTGCAGCTGATCACAGGTGACAAGAAAGATATGGCTGGCTGAATGCCTAGAGAGCCGTGCTTTACAGTAGCAAATAATCTGGCAAAATTGTCATGATATTTGGAGGGCATGGTAGTCCATGACCTTAAAAAGTGGTTATAAGCAGATTTTACTACTGTGTGCAAATTGTTATTGGTTATATTTGGCAAGGATTAAATACAAGAAAATAAAAGTCTAAAGAATTAGCTTGTTGGCAAGCAGAAAAGAAAGAAAATGCCACAGTGCAAACATTCAGAGTTGTACGGGATTGCAAAAGCCAACTATTAATAGGTCTCAAGTGTAAAAGATGAAATTTTAAAAGGCTTTGTATGAAAGACCCCAAACAACTTCTTAATAACAAAAATACTCATCCCAATGGCAAAGATCAGAATGAGGATGTGACCTTCTTATGTACTGTTTTAGAATGCATCAAGATACTAGCTACCCTTTTCTAGAGAAAGAAAGAAACCTCACAGCAAAGAAGCAAAAACATAAATCAGACTAGAGAATCATGACTTTGGAGAGAACTTTGGGTATGGTAACTGCCACATTACACTGACTGAAAAAATAATCAGACATCTGCAAAATTGGGAGGAAATTGTTTTGCCAAAAATAAAATGAGGGTAGCATAAAAATAATAATAAAAAGGAAAAAAGTACCTTTAACACTCAAAATAATTGTGCAATCACCTATTTTTCATGAGCAGAATCAGGCTAAAAAACCTGTGAGGATCTCAGGAATAAAATATTCCTCATTCCTCTTCAGATGTAGTCAAGGGAGATTACAGTACAAAGGAAACCTCTAGAAGGTGGAACTGGTGTCCTTAGACTTTAATGAGCAGAAGACTTTCTATATGATACCAGAGTAAAAACACGAGGAGGAACTTCTCATTCCTTGTAAGGTAGAAAATTTTCAAAGTTTTAATTCAGCAAGAACTAGAATTACTATGGCCCAGGAGCTGATGTATGTTCCTTCCATCTCCTTTGACCAAATGCAAGTTTTACTGCAGTTTCCCTGCATCATTCTATAATGGCTGGCAGTGGAGACTTGTAGAGAAAAATAATCCACATTTTCATTCAGGAGTCACTGAACTGCAAGGAACAGTATCTACTCCGATGGAAAAGACCATGTATTACTCATAGACCTGGGCTTTGGAATGGATGCATTGCTTAAGTGGAACTTTCAGTCACTGTCCCCGGGGAGAAGGTAAAGTTGGCTATACATGTGGGGTTAAAGGGCCTTGTCTCTAAAAAAAAATCCCAAGTGATGCCCCTTTTCCTCTTTCTGCCATCCCACAAAAAGGAACTTGAAGCTTAAAGCCTCCTGTGAAATATGGAAGAGGTATAGCACTGAAATAACCTGGGTCCCTGAATGCCTCCATGGAGGCTGGCCCTCCCATATCACCTTGAACTAAGACAGCACGAGTACTTAACTTTTCAGGGTTTGCATGTTATAGAAACTAGCAGGAATTATTCTAATACAGGGGGAAAGACTATGAATTCAGTTTTGAACAGGATGAATTAGAGATGCCCATGAAACACTGAGGCTGAGATATAGATAAAACAATTATATTCGGGGTGTGTGTGTGTAAGAGACTTAAGATAGTCACTACTTCTTCACTACTCCCTCCATTGAAAAACAGAGTCTAATTTCTTTGAATCTAGACTGTGTACAGGGACTTGCTTGACAACTTCCTGTAGCCAGTGAAGCTAAGTCATAAAAAGCCTGGTAGCTTCTGTCTGGGTTCTTGCATCACTTGCTCCAAAAGCTTTGAGAGACAATATAAAAAGTCTGACGACCAGGCACAGTGGCTCATGCCTGTAATCCCAGCACTTTGGGA
>NW_012102710.1:4141891-4143305 GCF_000951045.1 Mandrillus leucophaeus | reverse complement strand
GCATGGATACCCATTTGGCCGACCTTAGTCACTCAGTCTCCTGCCCCACCAGATGTCAGAGTGACAGAACGTAGCTCAAGGCCCCCACGTGAAATAGCACCATTAGCATAAACTGGAGTGGCCAGAGTCCCCAGGTAAACAAAGACCTTTTTATCAGGCAGGGTTTTCCAAGAGTTTAGAAGTTATCTCCCAGGAACTGGTCATGAGACAGTCTTTTCTTTGGAATGTGCAGAATTTGAACACCCCTAACATGCTGGGTCAATCCTTTACTGTACAAAAACCAATCAGACAAAATCCAGAGCCTGAATGTTTAGTCATTATGGATTCTGCCAAGCAGGAATCCACAGTCCTTTGCTGAGTACCTTCTGTAGGCCAAGAGGGTGCCTTATATTATGGGTTACGACGTTGAAAAAGAAATATTCCTTGCTATGATAAGGTGGGCTGACTAGCAAGTCACTGTTGACTAGCATGTCATCGTTGAACAGCAAACGAATATTGGAAGTTGCACATGAAGGTAAAGACACAAGTACAGTGAAGAAGTAGGGCAAGGGCAGCACCCGGCAATACTGAAGGGAGAGAGGAGAAGGCTTCCCATTGAAGGTAATAATTGAAATAAGGATTAAATTGAGAGTAATAGTCAGGTAGAAAGATGTCTCTGGAGTGTTGTGGGGGAGGCAGCGGCACAGTAAATCTCATGAGTTAAAAATAGTTAGGGTATTATTGCTTATAACTGTATGTGAATCTATAATATCTCAAAAATTTAAAACAAAGTTTAATTAAAAATAGTGGTTGACATTAGCTGGAATGGGGAGTAGAGAGAGAAGAGGGGCAAAAGTTAATCCTAGATGGGCCAATACAAGCAGATCATTAAGGGGCTTTGTGCTCCTAAGAATGATGTATCTATTATAGGGAGTGATAGGCAGAAAGATTTGAAGCCCAGGAGTAAGATGGTACTATTTTCACTTCATTAAAATAAGTCTAGCAGCAGAGTGTACCTTAGACTGGCAAAGTCTTGATGGAAGGTAGGCAGACTAGGTAGGTGGTGACTGCAAAAGTTTTCACTGAGTGAAAATGAGTTTCTAAACTAAGACAGTAGTTGTCACAGTAGACTACAAAGACATCATGGAAAAAGGCATCAAGAGGATTAGGACTTCCTGAATGATTGAATATAGAAGTCTTTTTATTTTTTTATTTTATTTTATTTTATTTTATTTTATTTTTTGAGACAGAGTCTCTCACTCTGTCACCCAGGCTGGAGTGTGGTGGCATGATCTCAGCTCACTGCAAACTCTGCCTCCCAGGTTCAAGCAATTCTCTTGCCTCAGCCTCCCTAGTAGCTGGGATTACAGGTGTGTGCCACCACCCCTGGCTAATTTTCGTATTTTCAGTGGAGATGCATTTTCACCATGTTGGC
>NW_012102710.1:4136553-4140136 GCF_000951045.1 Mandrillus leucophaeus | reverse complement strand
AAGACTTTCTATATGATACCAGAGTAAAAACACGAGGAGGAACTTCTCATTCCTTGTAAGGTAGAAAATTTTCAAAGTTTTAATTCAGCAAGAACTAGAATTACTATGGCCCAGGAGCTGATGTATGTTCCTTCCATCTCCTTTGACCAAATGCAAGTTTTACTGCAGTTTCCCTGCATCATTCTATAATGGCTGGCAGTGGAGACTTGTAGAGAAAAATAATCCACATTTTCATTCAGGAGTCACTGAACTGCAAGGAACAGTATCTACTCCGATGGAAAAGACCATGTATTACTCATAGACCTGGGCTTTGGAATGGATGCATTGCTTAAGTGGAACTTTCAGTCACTGTCCCCGGGGAGAAGGTAAAGTTGGCTATACATGTGGGGTTAAAGGGCCTTGTCTCTAAAAAAAAATCCCAAGTGATGCCCCTTTTCCTCTTTCTGCCATCCCACAAAAAGGAACTTGAAGCTTAAAGCCTCCTGTGAAATATGGAAGAGGTATAGCACTGAAATAACCTGGGTCCCTGAATGCCTCCATGGAGGCTGGCCCTCCCATATCACCTTGAACTAAGACAGCACGAGTACTTAACTTTTCAGGGTTTGCATGTTATAGAAACTAGCAGGAATTATTCTAATACAGGGGGAAAGACTATGAATTCAGTTTTGAACAGGATGAATTAGAGATGCCCATGAAACACTGAGGCTGAGATATAGATAAAACAATTATATTCGGGGTGTGTGTGTGTAAGAGACTTAAGATAGTCACTACTTCTTCACTACTCCCTCCATTGAAAAACAGAGTCTAATTTCTTTGAATCTAGACTGTGTACAGGGACTTGCTTGACAACTTCCTGTAGCCAGTGAAGCTAAGTCATAAAAAGCCTGGTAGCTTCTGTCTGGGTTCTTGCATCACTTGCTCCAAAAGCTTTGAGAGACAATATAAAAAGTCTGACGACCAGGCACAGTGGCTCATGCCTGTAATCCCAGCACTTTGGGATGCCAAGGTAGGTGGATCACCTGAGGTCAGGAGTTCGAGACCAGCCTGGCCAACATGGTGAAACCCCCGTCTCTACTAAAAATACAAAATGAGCTGGAGGTGGTGGCATGTGCCTGTAATCCCAGCTACTCAGGAGTCTGAGGCAGAAGAATTGCTTGAACCTGGGAGGCGGAGGTTGCAGTGAGACGAGATTATGCCATTGCACTTCAGCCTGGGTAAAAAGAAGCGAAGCTCTGCCTCAAAAGAAAAAAAAAAAAAAAAAGTTTGACTACCCTGAAACTACCTTGCTGGAGAGGCCATGTATAAGTGTTTTGATAGACAGTCCGAGCTGAGTTTTCTAGCCGTCTCCTCCAAGGTGCCAGACATGCCAGACATGTGAGCAAAGCCTTTCTGGAACCTCCAGACCTGTCCTCCTGCCAACTGAATATTCTTGAGTTACTACTGTCAATAAAATGTTGAACAAAAGAAGTGTTATGCCAGTAAACATGCCCTTGGAGGAAAAAAAAAATGAGTATAGTGTTTGCTGCCTTCTGTGATATAAATACCCCCACCATGACTGGCTTTATGCTATTGAAGGGTTAGCTATAAAGCTCACAAATTACTTGAATATTTAACAATTGGCTCTTCTGAGCTTATGCAAGCCAGCTCCAGCATGTCTTGCTCAAATTTCTGAATCACACAATCATAAGGTATAATATTAAATGTCTCTTGCTCCAAGACCCTAAGTTTTGAGTAATTTTTTTATATAGCAATAGACAATCAGAAGAAAAGATATAAGCATATATTTAGTAAGACTGTTCTATTGTCTCCAAATCAGGTATTAAAAATGAAATCGGAGGACAAAGATATATCCAGGACTTACACATTCTAAGAATAGCTGCAAACATTTGCAGTAAGAATCTCTTCAAGGCAATAAAAATCTAGCATCTCAATCATCATCCCCAAATATCTATCAATATTGAAGATGGCCAAGGCAAGGAAAAGGGTGAGTGGTGGTTTTGGTACTGTGATGCCACCTGCTCTCCTTTGCAACCACAGGTCCGACCCTACCGTAATCCAAATGGTCCCTAGACTAAAGAAAGCCTACTATCCATGTGCTTTCTTGGGCATCTGCTTCTAGGCAGCAGGTGGGTTGATCTGCTCTGCTCTTATCTGTGCAGGTGGACAGATAATTGGAACGAGACAAAAACATAATTTCATCCATTTACTTTGTGTATGGAGATTACATGTAACTTTAGACAGAACCTTCATGGGAGAGCAGAATAGGCAGAAAACATGGTGTAGCATATCAGGGAGAGAGTGGCGGTTTTGATATGGAGAGACTAACCAATTCCCTTTTGAGGAAAGGGATCTAAGCTGAGATCTGAGCTTGCTGATTTGGGGACACTAGGGGTCAAAGAAGAAAGGGATAGCACTCAAGGTGGTAACTAAAGAAAGCCTAATGAAGAGACTATCAGCTGGGCACAGTGGCTCATGCCTGTAATCCCAGCACTTTGGGAGGCCAAGGCAGGCAGATCACTTGAGGACAGGAGTTCTACACCATCCTGGTCAACACCGTGAAACCCCATCTCTACTAAAAATACAAAAATTTATCGGGTGTGGTGGCACAAGCCTGTAGTCCCAGCTACTTGGGAGGCTGAGGCAGGAGAATCTCTTGAACCCTGGAGGTGGAGGTTGCAATGAATGGAGATCATGTCACTGCACTCCAGCCTGGATGACAGAGCAAGACTCTGTCTCAAAAAACAAAAGACTATCTACAAGGTGGTTGGCATGGTTAGGGAAACCAGCTCCAGATGGGAAAGCAGCCAAGGACTGGCAGCAGCAGGAAGGAGAGGAGCCTTTACCAGGATCTGACAGAAAGCGTGACCCCATGGGCTGTGGCCTCAAGTGGAAGGCATGCAGTTACTGGTGAGGATGAGGAAGAGGGTGCTCTGAGTCTGTTTTGGGGAAGTCACTGTGAAGGTCCTCAAGGATATTCAGGAGCATTTCTGGCTTTCCATCTTCCAGGCAAATAGTGGAGTCCATCTTCCTGGCCCCTTCATTGTTACGTGGGGCCATGCCATTATTTCCAGCTACAGGGTGTGAGTGGACATGATGTAGGCGACTTAAAGTCACAAAACTGAATGATGGGATTGGAGACCTTCAGTACTCTCCTTCCCTCTGCATAGGGACAAAGCACCTTCTGGATCACAGGTATTTTATAAACCCAGGCATTGGAGCAAGGGCACTTAGAACACAGCCCTGAGATGCCCTCCAATGGGGACAGAATAGAAGCAGAAAGCAAGCCTTTGCTTTTTAAGCCACGTAAATTATTTTTAACTATAGTGCAATAGCTGTCATGACTGATAGACATTTAAACTGAGACTTGTAGAATAAAAATGAGCTGTGGGATAGATTTTACTAAGTTAGAAAATGGTAAATGAGAAAGCGTCTTGACTGAGAATTGCACTGAAAATGTGTTAGATAAATGGCTGAAATCCAAACAATGATAACAATAGAAACATACAATCAAAACACATATGTTCTGGCCATTGATTTGGTTAGAATGGTTAGGAGATATATATATATATTTATACAATAAATG
>NW_012102710.1:4134341-4136423 GCF_000951045.1 Mandrillus leucophaeus | reverse complement strand
TTGGTGGAAGTGTAAATTAGTTCAACCATTGTGAAAGACAGTGTGGCAATTCCTCAAAGACCTAAAGACAGAAATACCATTCAACTCAGCAATTCCATTACTAGGACTGTCATGTGATTACTTGCTAACTATCTCTGTACAAACTGGTAATCCATTACTGGGTATACAAATACAAAGGAATATAAATCATTCTATTATAAAGACACATGCATGCATATGTTCATTACAGCACTATTTACAACAGCAAAGACATGGAATCAATCTAAATGCCCATTAATGATAGACTGGACAAGGAAAATGTGGCACATGTACACTATGGAATACTATTGCAGCCATAAAAAATAACAAGATCATATACTTTGCAGGAACATGGATGGAGCTGGAGGCCATTATCTTTAGCAAACTGGTGCAGGATCATGAAAGCAAATACCGCATGTTCTTATTTGTAAGTGGGAGCTAAATGGTGAGAACACATGGACACATAGAGGGGAACAGCACACACTGGGACCTTTCAGAGAGTGGAGGCTGGGAGGAGGGAGAGAATCAGGACGACCAACTAATGGGTACGAGGCTTAATACCTGGGTGATGAAATAATCTATACAACAAACCCTCATGACACAAGTTTACCCATGTAACAAACCTGCACTTATACCCCTGAACTGAAAAGTTAAAACAAGAAAGAAAGAAAAGGCAATTTTTAAAATTTGTGAGCTAAGAGCTTTCTTTCTAAGACTTTAAACGTTAAGTTTCCTATAACCTAACATATTTTACTTAACATATTTTAAATAGAGGTAAACTTGTAACTTTGACTATTTGAGTTTCATTTGATTCATCTACCTAACTCATGGCTATGGGATAAGACTCAAAATAAAGTAATCCAATAGCACACAAATAGGAATACTGCTTCAATTCAGTTCTACACTTATGTATTTATTGATTTGTGAGAATGGGAAGACATTTTGATCCCACACTTGGAAGTGCCCCCATTTTGAGATCCTGCTGCATTATATATTTCATAATAGCTCTTTTGTTATGACTTACTGTTCCTATTGAATTGTAACTACTTAAGGGCAAGGGTGAAGTTTTATCCTTAAGTGCCTTGTAAGGTACTTGGTCTATGGTAGGTGTCTCTGAGCCACTAGTGTTTCTGAATGAACAAATTGATTTGACAACCTGAGACACAGAATGACATTTCTGGGTAAATCATGGTCTGACATTTATTAGCCAGGTAACCTTGATCAACGTATATATGTGATCTATCTTTTTATTTGTGTGTGTGTGTGTATGTATCATATGTAACAAATAGCTGAGTTTTTAAAATGTCCATTTTTTCAAGAACGATAATTAAGAGTCAGACATTGTTAAGCATTCTTGCACTGAAACACAACTTGTTTATTCACTTTCTCATACAAACGCCATTTATCAGTAGTGGCCATCTCTCCCAAGGAATTACTTGGGAGTAATATCCCTACCCAAAACATGTGGCTTTGGATATATTTAAGAAGCTTCATTTTCCTTGCTATCTTTGTCTACACGTTTTTTATTGTCATCTGAGTGTTAACAGGTTTATGGAAATCAATAGACGTTTGCAAAGGCATTTTCTAGACCTCAAGGACTGGTGCATCTTATAATTTGCTTCTTTGTTTATGCTATTCCTTTTCTTCCCACTTGCACTTCTCTGGGTAGCTAGTGGCATTTCAACTAATGCTTGTGATTGGGAATAACTTCCCACTTTCAAAGGATATAATAATGCTGCAAAACATTACATATTTCTTTCTTCCTTATTTATACAACAAATATATCTTCGGTGTCTACTGCTGGTAAAGCCCCAAGAGTCAGGAAAACTGGGAATACTCAGTTAAAACCATCACCTTCACAGAGCCCATAATTATTTAGAAGAGCAACAGAGATCAGTAAAGAGAGAATTGCAATATGGTGTGATAAAGAAATATCTTTATCTGTCTGTGAAGACATTATGGGATTACAAAAGAGTGGGACCATCTCCAAGAGGTACGGAAACGATCTTGGAAGCCTTCCACAAGAAACTGTATTAGAACTAAACCGCAGAGCATAAATCTGGG
>NW_012102710.1:4131699-4134291 GCF_000951045.1 Mandrillus leucophaeus | reverse complement strand
TCTAAGACTTTAAACGTTAAGTTTCCTATAACCTAACATATTTTACTTAACATATTTTAAATAGAGGTAAACTTGTAACTTTGACTATTTGAGTTTCATTTGATTCATCTACCTAACTCATGGCTATGGGATAAGACTCAAAATAAAGTAATCCAATAGCACACAAATAGGAATACTGCTTCAATTCAGTTCTACACTTATGTATTTATTGATTTGTGAGAATGGGAAGACATTTTGATCCCACACTTGGAAGTGCCCCCATTTTGAGATCCTGCTGCATTATATATTTCATAATAGCTCTTTTGTTATGACTTACTGTTCCTATTGAATTGTAACTACTTAAGGGCAAGGGTGAAGTTTTATCCTTAAGTGCCTTGTAAGGTACTTGGTCTATGGTAGGTGTCTCTGAGCCACTAGTGTTTCTGAATGAACAAATTGATTTGACAACCTGAGACACAGAATGACATTTCTGGGTAAATCATGGTCTGACATTTATTAGCCAGGTAACCTTGATCAACGTATATATGTGATCTATCTTTTTATTTGTGTGTGTGTGTGTATGTATCATATGTAACAAATAGCTGAGTTTTTAAAATGTCCATTTTTTCAAGAACGATAATTAAGAGTCAGACATTGTTAAGCATTCTTGCACTGAAACACAACTTGTTTATTCACTTTCTCATACAAACGCCATTTATCAGTAGTGGCCATCTCTCCCAAGGAATTACTTGGGAGTAATATCCCTACCCAAAACATGTGGCTTTGGATATATTTAAGAAGCTTCATTTTCCTTGCTATCTTTGTCTACACGTTTTTTATTGTCATCTGAGTGTTAACAGGTTTATGGAAATCAATAGACGTTTGCAAAGGCATTTTCTAGACCTCAAGGACTGGTGCATCTTATAATTTGCTTCTTTGTTTATGCTATTCCTTTTCTTCCCACTTGCACTTCTCTGGATAGCTAGTGGCATTTCAACTAATGCTTGTGATTGGGAATAACTTCCCACTTTCAAAGGATATAATAATGCTGCAAAACATTACATATTTCTTTCTTCCTTATTTATACAACAAATATATCTTCGGTGTCTACTGCTGGTAAAGCCCCAAGAGTCAGGAAAACTGGGAATACTCAGTTAAAACCATCACCTTCACAGAGCCCATAATTATTTAGAAGAGCAACAGAGATCAGTAAAGAGAGAATTGCAACATGGTGTGATAAAGAAATATCTTTATCTGTCTGTGAAGACATTATGGGATTACAAAAGAGTGGGACCATCTCCAAGAGGTACGGAAACGATCTTGGAAGCCTTCCACAAGAAACTGTATTAGAACTAAACCGCAGAGCATAAATCTGGGTTTGGGAGCAGATGGGAGGATATAGATCCCTTAATGTACCCTCATTCATTTAATCAATATTGGCTTGGAACCTACTCTGTGCCATATGCTATACAAGGTATCAAAAAGATGACTTTGAATAAGAGGATCTATCTTCTTCTCAGCCATCAAACATCCTACTGCCTAGTAGTCAAGTGTTAGGGTATGAGTAACACAAGTCATGTTCAGAACACATAGCAGGATTGGATGTGGGCAGGGTGGGCTTGGGGATGCAGCTCAAGCAGCCCTGTGTGGGCTCCCAGTGGCTTAGATGCCAGATGAGGAGTGAGAAGAGAGGAAGACAGCAGTACTCACCTCAGATCCCAGAAGCTCTCCTTTGTCAGGCCAGGAAAACCAGGAGACAAAGAAACCAACCACTTTGTTTTCATTCATCTCAACAAATACTTAAATAGTACCTTGATGTGGTTTGGATCTGTGTCCCCACCAAAATCCCATGTTCAATTGCAATCCCTAATTTTGGAAGTGGGGCCTAGTGGGAGGTTATTGAATCATGGGGGCAGGCTTCTCAAGAATGGTTTAGCACCATCCTCTTAGTACTGTTCTCACAATAGTGAGTGAGTTCTCCTAAGATCTGGTGCTATAAAAGCATGTGGCACCTCCCCTGTCTTTCTCTCTCTCTTGCTCCTGCTCTGTCTATGTGACCCGCCTGCCCCTTCTTCACCTTCCAGCATGATTTTAAATTTCCTGAAGCTTCCCCAGAAGCTGAGTGGAAACCAGCAGCATGCTTCCTGTACAGCCTGTGGAATCATGAAACAATTAAACCTCTTTTCTTTATAAATCACCCAGTCTCAGGTATTTCTTGGTAGCAATGCAATAATGGATGAATACACACCCAGGCACTGACAAGACAATTATGACACAATCATACTCTGTGTCCTTAAGGATCTTGCTTCCCAGCAGAGGAGGAATGCATATCAAGCTCAGTTCCAGGAAGTTTTCATAGAAATAGAAAAAAATGAGGCCTTCATTCCCCCATTCGGAAGGAAATGGTTCCGACCAAGGTAGAGTGAATGGGGTAAGAGAAGACCAGAGCAGAAGAGATATTTGCTAAGGCTTCAGGTCTGGTAATGTTTCATCCAGTAGATAAAAAATAAATCTACTGAAAGGAAGGGAGGGAATTAAATGATGATCAAAATGATTGCAAAAATACCCTAATTCAAGATCGACTGTGATGTAGAAACATGCCACTTGCATAGG
>NW_012102710.1:4128570-4131649 GCF_000951045.1 Mandrillus leucophaeus | reverse complement strand
ACCTCCTCTGTCTCTCTCTCTCTCTTGCTCCTGCTCTGTCTATGTGACCCGCCTGCCCCTTCTTCACCTTCCAGCATGATTTTAAATTTCCTGAAGCTTCCCCAGAAGCTGAGTGGAAACCAGCAGCATGCTTCCTGTACAGCCTGTGGAATCATGAAACAATTAAACCTCTTTTCTTTATAAATCACCCAGTCTCAGGTATTTCTTGGTAGCAATGCAATAATGGATGAATACACACCCAGGCACTGACAAGACAATTATGACACAATCATACTCTGTATCCTTAAGGATCTTGCTTCCCAGCAGAGGAGGAATGCATATATCAAGCTCAGTTCCAGGAAGTTTTCATAGAAATAGAAAAAAAATGAGGCCTTCATTCCCCCATTCGGAAGGAAATGGTTCTGACCAAGGTAGAGTGAATGGGGTAAGAGAAGACCAGAGCAGAACAGATATTTGCTAAGTCTTCAGGTCTGGTAATGTTTCATCCAGTAGATAAAAAATAAATCTACTGAAAGGAAGGGAGGGAATTAAATGATGATCAAAATGATTGCAAAAATACCCTAATTCAAGATCGACTGTGATGTAGAACCTTGCCCTTTGCTTGGGTTTTTATTGACTTTTTTTCCTTTGCAGAGATCTGCAAAGATGGTTCAGCACACACGTTTAGATAAAAAGCACCCTCTGAAATATGTTACTACTTTTATCTGACTCAGCAGTGGAAATCTAGGATTATCTCTCGGAGAAAAGAGATTGTCCTTGTCTCCCTACAGCAAAATGGTATTTTTGGAGTGAAGGAAAACTATCAAGGGGCTAATTAAAAAGAGTTACTGAAGACAGGGTGCAAATCCAAGAGCTGAACAGTCAGAATTTGAGAAGGTGCTTTGCCTTTGCAATGTCTTCCTCAATAGAAACAGGCAGTGTGCCTCTCGGAAAGCTGAAGAGTTAGACTCTTTTAAGGAACAAATAGCAGAGGCTGACAGAATTCCACTTTCTACATAAAAAAGCACCTAAATGTAAAAAATAAAGTGATTTAATATTGTTCTTGAAACCCAACTAGATTCCTTCTAAAAATAATCTAGTTTTAAATTAGGTTAGAATAGCAAGACAATGTTCCAAATGCAGAAAATGTTTAAATAGTTTGTTTCAACAACTACTTATGTCTTTTGTGAGAAACTAATATGAAGATGGCGATGAATTGCTATTCTCACAAAGTTTCTCATTAAATAGAATTGGCTCATATATTTAATGATGATTCTTTGAACCTGGTGCTCACTAGGTTTGCTGGATACAGAGACAAGGGACACCCAGGTCTTCTCTGCAAAGGATATCACTATAAGCAGGAGATGGGAGCACAGCAGTTGTAATATGATGTGGCGAGGTCTGCAATAGAAATATACACACGATGTTAGGATTGCAGAGGAGAATCAAGCAAGCCACCCTGCAGATGGGGGATAGGAGATATCAAGAAGGGCCTTGAAAGTAGGGGAGGTTGCAAAAAATTATAAAGTAGAAAATGTAAGACAAATAGCACAAGGTAGAGCACCAGAGGGAGAAGCCTTTCTACCTTAGGAGACAGCATCAGCAGACACTGAGAAGCCAGAGGCATATACTCCAGGCAACTGGTCAGAGATCGTGGAGCACAGAGCACTAGTCAGTGTATGCTGAAAGACAAGACAGAATAGGGAGAAAGGCACCACTCCAATGGGGTCTGATGTACCCTGCTAAGACGTGCGGACTTTTCCTATCAGCAATGGGGTGACATTGAAGGGTGTGAAGCAAGGAATTCAAGTGATCAAGATTGAGGGGAACGAGACTGACCACAGAGCCTGGTTAGGGGTGTCAGAGCCCTGGGTAAAGGTGGGCTCTGTTGCCCAGAGCTGACTTATCACTTAACCTCTCTAACCTCCAGTTTTCTCTTCTGCAAAATAGACATAATAATACTTATCACAGTATTTGCTACAATGACTCAATTAGAAAAGATACAGTATGTTCAATTAAATAAGGTAAAGGAAGCCTTTCCAGTACGAACAGTACAGGGTAAGGAACAAGTCAGTGGGGGAGGGTTGTGTGACATGGGATGTGTGACATGGGATGTGTGACATGATGAAATTTGAGGTGGCATTTATATTAATATATTTAATAACTGTATACTCATTGTATACTGGAAAAATTATAATTTCATAGGAAACTGATGTCTTCATATTGTTTAGCAAAATTTTAGCTAAGTTTGAAAAGATTTGTCCATTTTTAACTACACGAATAATAGTAGAGTGATCTATTTGCAAAATACTTAGTAGGGCAGTCAGCATGAGGGGTGAGTATTTTAATGGAGGAGAAGGAAAGAGAGAAAGCATCTGATGAATGAGAAACCAAGTTTGATGACTGTCCATTTGGACAGTGGGGACCCAAAGCCATTTAGTCACTTAGAGAATACAGGGGAAATTGTGTTTAGATGCAAGCATTCCTCCTGTGTCTGCCCTGACGATTGGATATTAATGTAACGAGTCTGATTTATAGGCTTAGAGTTCACAAAGGTGATATGCTACAAATGAAAGATGAATATCTGAGAATTTGTTTCTGTGGGTTTTGTTTGCTTTTGTTTGTTTGTTTGTTTGTTTGTTTGTTTGAGACAGAGTTTCACTCTTGTCATCCAGGCTGGAGTGCATGCAATTGCACAATCTTAGCTCACTGCAACCTCCACCTTTCGGGTTCATATGATTCTTCTGCCTCAGCCTCCCAAATAGCTGGGATTACAGGCACCTGCCACCATGCCCAGATAATTTTTGTATTTTCAGTAGAGGCAGGGTTTCACCATGTTGATCAGACTGTTCTTGAACTCCTGACCTCATGAGATGCACTCGCCTCGGCCTCCCAAAGTGCTGCAATTACAGGTGTCAGCCACCATTGCCCAGTCTTTTGTGTGTGTGCATGTGTGTTTTAAATGTTTATTTAGCATTTACTATGTACTTTGTCATGCTAGACAATGGATATACAATTTTAAGTTACACAGATATATTCTGTCTTCCTAGAAGTTTTGAAGAGGAAAAAAAATCCTAAACATATAACCACATGAAATTGT
>NW_012102710.1:4106364-4126320 GCF_000951045.1 Mandrillus leucophaeus | reverse complement strand
GAAATAAAAAGTGCAAAAACTAATGAACAAACAACAAGAACAAACTCCCTTTGATGTCTAAGTGAAGAACTGATATTTTCCTTTCCTGGACTCCCATAACAGTTTGCAAACACCTGTCTTGTCATACTAACCACATTGGATAATAATTGTTGTTAATGCACCTGTTTTCCTCTCAAAAATAAGATTTGTTTTCCCGGATATGCTGTTTGATTTGTGTTTGCACTTCTAGTGCCAAGCACTAGAAATGTGCAATTTTCAATTTTGATGAAAAGCTACAATATGTAATTAGAGTAAACTAATGATCCCCATGGAAATGGTATTATTTCATACATTTTACACTGATAACCTGATATAGCCCAGATAAATGATGTGATTTGCCTACAGTTTTCCAGTTCATTTGTAGCAGAGCTGGGATTCCAACCCCATGCCCTTTGAGTTTAAATAGCATGCTATTTTAATACCAGCATTCCGAGAAGTGAGAACATGAAAGGAAGACGGGGCCAGACAGAAAGTGGTGTGGGTCTCTAGAAGCCAGGAGAGATGGGTAAGTGAGCGCAGGATGATTCTGCCCCTGCCCATCTCATTCTCTGCATTTCCAAAGCAGGGAAAGTATGCACACAGTTCAGAATTACTTCCACAGCCATAAAATAAGTAGCCAAATAATTAAAACATGAACTGCAAAATACCAGGGTAATCCATAGCCATAAAATAAGTAGCCAAGTAATTAAAACATGAACTGCGAAATACCAGGGTAATCATTATCTTTGGTGATGGAAGGAGAAAATAAGATTTTAGGTGGAGACTTCAGCTCTCTGTAATGATTTGTTGTTTTGCTAAGAGCTGAAATACGATGAAATGATAGCATTTGTTAAATTCAGATGGTGAGTACACAGGTGTTGTATTCCATACTTTCCTAAATATTTGAACTATTTCAGTTTTTTTTTTTTTTTTTAAGACATGCAGTGTCTCGCCATTTTCTCCTCAGCACACAGGAATCTGGCGCCCTCACAAGCTCACACAACAGAAAAACAGCAGGAACAAAATGACTTTCAACCAAGACCAAAGGACAAAGTGAGGGGCGGCAGGATTCCAGCAGGAAGGGCAGCAGGGTTCAGAAGAGATTGAAATTCTTAGGAGGAGAGTTGAATTTTAGGGTAGAGAGTTTCTGAGGGACAGACGGAGGGTCTACTCTTAGGAAGCCCCGGAAGTTTAAAAGGAAGGACGGCCAGGCTTTGGGAGCTGTATCTACACTTTTGAGATTGCTCCGCCTCCCAGAGGCAGCGGGGTAACTGTCCTACTGTTCAGGAAAAAAACGTTATGGGAAGCGTCTTTCTTCTGCGCTAGAAAAATTGAAATGTCCCCCAGAAAAAAAATTGGAAACTTTTCTTTCCTCTCTGTAAAAGCCTGATAATCCTCTGATAAACTTCTCTAAGCAAAGAGAACAAAAACTTCCCCATTTCCATTGCATGATAATGATAGTAATATTAACAATAACGCTTCAACCTGAATGATTTCCTAAGTCTTAGAAAGCAATAAAAATGTGGAGACACAGAGCAATGCCTCTGAGATTATAACGCTCATATCTTATAGTTTTTAGCAACTATCTGTTGTGTGTTCACACGTTTTTACACTTTCAGAATTGACGATCTTTCCTCCTTTATGCCAGGAAAATAGACGGTATTGACTCAATGCTGTCACCTCGTGGTCATGTGTCATAAGTCATCTGAACTGGAGGATATTTTTTCTCATTATCTCTTAGGTGAAGTTGTGATTTCCCAGAGCAGAAGTGGTAATTAACATTTATTGAGAAAGTCCTTTAGTTTTTCTGATGAGATATCAGGTATTCTCATTAATTTTCACAATGCAATGAAACATCATCTTATTTTCTAGTCTTGTGGGGAATGGGGAACAGGCTGAAAGAGGATAGAAGTCTTGCAGAATGTCTTGGAGCTGGCACTGTGGAGGTGAGATTTTAGACTCAGAACTTCTAATTCCACATCCTCCTCTCTTCTCAGTGTACAGCATACCCCTAGGAAAACTTGTTTGTCTGTCTTATGAGATAACAAGCTAGTAAACTGCCATTTATATTTCTGGAAGTCAGGTATTTAAAATATCAGATAGATGTTTAAAACTCCATTCATTCATTCATTCATTCATTCATTCATTCATAAAACATATATTTGGCAACCACATGCTGCTAGAGCATTTTATTAGGTCATGCTGGAAATGGAAACTAATCACATAGTACCAGCTATTTGGGAACTTTCAACCTAGAAAAGATGCAGAACTAACACATCCTAAGCAGCAGCAAAGAGATCATCATGGCCACTGTGCAAATTTCACATTTTAAAAAATGGTCTCTTGAAAATAATTGAGCATTGAATTAAATTCTTTGTGCAGCAACCTCAGTTCTCTAATTTGATGTGTGAAATGCTGGCAAGATATGCAGATATGTCCCTTGCCCAAACCATTTGGGCATTTCAACTTACTTTGTTGTGGAGCTGTATTAGTCAGGTTAATTAATGCTAACTGCTGCCACAGAGAAGCCCTGAAATCTCAGTGGCTTCATGCAATAAAAGTTTGTTTTTCACTTGTGCTACAGTTCGATGTGGGGTCAACAGCTGTTTTTTGTTTTTTTTTTTCCATCTTGTACCTTGTTCCATCTTGAACCTCCATCTGGAAGGCATGACCCCCAAGGTTGTTGCAAAAGGGAGAGAAAGGAATGGGGGAGGCATGCCAGGCTTAACAGTCACTTTGGTTTTCAGGTCATTGACTGGAATTGGTCACGTGGCCCCATCTAATGTCAAGGGAGGCAGAGAAACAAGGGGATTGGCATCAGATGCAGGGAGCCTAATTATGCACGAGGGACAAAATCAACGTAAGTGACAGGTTGCCTATGAGTTTGCATTCTCTGAAAATTTGGGCAAAATAATTATGAAAATCAACAAATGGAAAGGAATGGAATAATGTCTTACTAGGAAAACACTGGTTGTGAGTGGTAAATATCCATTTTCATAAGGAATACTAATTCTTCATTTAACATTGCACATTGCACTATGTCCGCTAGCAAAATAAGAATGCACGTCTGGCTGGGCATGGTGGCTTGTGCCTGTAATTCCAACACTTTGGGAGGCCAAGGCAGGTGGATCACCGGAGGTCAGGAGTTTGAGACCAGCCTGGTCAACATGGTGAAACCCCATTTCTACAAAAATACAAAAAAAAAAAGTTAGCCAGTCATGATGGCGGGTGCCTATAATCCCAGCTACTCTGGAGGCTGAGGCAGGAGAATCGCTTGAACCCGGAAGGCAAAGGTTGCAGTAAGCTGAGATCGCACCATTCCACTCTGGCCGGTGACAGAGTGAGACTCCATCTCAAAAAAACAAAACAAAACATACAAACAAAAACAACAACAAAAAGGGCGCCTTTATTTTTCTAGAGTTGTACTTGAACACAACGGGTTATTAGCCAGGAACTGCCTTGCTATTACTTTTCAGATCATAGTATTGCATATTGTCTTCATCAAAGGTTTCTTAACTAGGCTTTGTTGTTTTGTGGCTCTCCTTATAATTGTCTTCACTGGTATGTCACACTTAATTGTGCTTGCTGGTTTGTGGTTATTATGAAGATGGTAAAATGGTTTTTATTTCCCACCCTATCACACTTGCTGAGGGAAGAGAGAGACAGCGCACCAGAGAGAAAGAAAGATCTGTGTATGAAATCACACCTCCAAATTTATCAGCGGTGTAAAATTATCATTGATATGATTATTTAATTATATAAGTGATTGCATCTAAAGCCAAGTAGCTTGGCCTGCCTTCACTTTCTCCAATACCCACATGAATCTGAAGTCTTCTCTAGCTCAAAACAGAAGAAAGCCAGTTGGAATTAAATAACTATCAAGCCTAGGATGAAAATGGCAAGACCCCAGTTGGAAGAGGATCAGGTCTAAACAACAATGTGAGAGTCAGGGAAAGATGAACCCCAAGGCAGAGCATTTCTGAGGGTCCAAGAAAAGGTATTTCTTGGGCAGCCCCAGAACTTGCAAGCAAAGTCCACCATGCCTTATGTCGTACATTTTTCAGGACCCCAGTAACCACAAGCATGATTTGCTGGCTTTCAATTTTTAGGGCTGGTAGTGACGCTTTCTAGCAGCTGCTGAGCCCATCCTGCCATTCCAAGATTAAAAGCATAGCAAAGGGTTTACATAACATAACATTTAGAAAATCAACCAAATGACGTAGTAAGTTGCATCCGTGCTTTCAAGATCTAAAAGTGCTTTCCTTCATGGAGTACTCACCACAGGGTTTTTAGGTGAGCTAAAATAGGTATACTAAGCCCGACTTTATAGACATGGAAGATTAGCATTCGGAAAGATGTTGAAAGTAGTACAAATGGGTGAGACAGTTACAGAACCCGGGTCAACTAACAACCCCTTTCACTCTGTGGTTTTAAAATATGTAAAAAAGAACAGTGATTGTTAAAACTTGGTATAGGATTCTAGGCATTAGTTTTCAGAACATATAAATCTCCACATCTGAAATTTATTAACGGGAAACACTACAGTGGATTTGCAAGTAAGCTATACTCACTTGATGAAACATTTACAGAGCTATTAAAATAATCATAAATATTGAATTATAGTATCTAAAAATGCTTAAAATGGTAATAGTATGCGCAAATAGTAAGTGAAAAAACTCAAGATACAAAATTACAAGATCGCTGTATATAGACCTATAAAATATGGTTATGTATAATGAAAAGACAGGAAGAAAATAAAACTCAACACTCATTGTGGTTGTGTTATGGTGGGATTAGGAATGCTTTTTTCTTTTCTTCTCTGAATCTCTAACATACAATGCCTTCATAACTTTTAGAATAATAATATCATTATTACTATTAGTAATTATATATTAAAATGTAATACAATTTTATATATTGTATGTTAATATACATTTTTTTAATTATTGTGGAAAACACCCAATGCACCTTTACTGTGACTGATTGGAAGAATCAGCTACACTGAACCGAATTGAGGGACTACAATTTTGCTGTCACTGTGGTTGACTCAAAAGTAGGCAATCGTGATTTCAAAGTATTCAATCAGAACACAGGTTTTCTTAAGTCATGATAGGTAGGTAGGTGGGTAGATAGATAGATATAGAGATACATATGCCTATATTCCACTTTAAAGTATGAATTTAGGGGAAAAATGCCCTCAATATGCCACTGAGATATTTTCCTATCTTCTAAGATATCTTTTGCTTAGAATCCAAAAGATATTTTGAAAATTCAGAATTTTGAAAATTCAGAAAAGCAGATGTCATCACTCCTGACAGTGCCCTCATTCCTCTTTCTCTAGCATTTTTCATTTTTTCCCAGAGGAACTGCAGAGCCAAGCCCCTGGTAACGATCACCTGAGGTTTGGGATGAACTCATTAGTTCCAAGCAAGTGTTCAGCAAATGCTAAACAGGCAGGCTGAGGAGTGCTGTTTGGAAGGTAATAAAATACTCGTTAAGTCTGTGTGCCCATGGATAGCCTCCCAGTTTTGCTGATCTACATGATGAATTTGCACATCCAAGTCTGAAATAGTAAATTATTAACAGTTGACACTGCAGGGGGAAATGACTGGAATCATTTCCATAATAATTCCTCTGCTTTTGGGTGGGATGAGGTGGGGGAAGGAAATCTAACATATCTCCCATTGTTGCTGCCTTCAAAGAGTGACTGTGTCCTTGAAAGTTCCACCAACAGAGACAGAAAACAAGAGAAAATAGAAATTTTTTAAAAAACAAGGTTTTCAAATTTATTTTTTGTTAAACAGAAGGAAAGTGAAGAGGAAGGAAGGAAAAGAAGGAGATGAGTGAGCAAATTCCTAAATCTCAAACGATCAGAATTTTTCAGCCACATTTCAAGGTTTTCATACTTAAAAGTATTTTTTCCAAATTATCACTACCTGGGGAAGCTGTGCTTTCTGTCACCATTCTGCCTTTTATCAACTAGAAAAAGAAGGTTACAAGATTTCAGTGTGACTATTTAGAAGGAGAAATAAGGAAAAGAAGTCGTTTGTTGACTAAATCAATTTTAGGCTCAAAAGAGGACACAGGGTTGTCAACCATGATTCTATTATAATCACAGAAATGTCAGTGTTGGTTGATAGATTAGTCAATTGATGGATTCATTCATTCACTCAAGAAACACTGAGCACCAAATCTGTCAGAATATATATTTTATATATTTATATTCAGTCCTACACTTTACTTTTTTGTGTTCTTTCTGTGTGTGAGTTCCCAGCCATTCATTTATGCAGCATTTGTTTATAATCCATTGTGTGACAGGCACTGTATCAGCCTTTATAGCTTTGTGGGTGAGAGATACACACACATACTTGAAAATAGTCAAATAGTCATATATTTATAAGCTAATTACATATAATATGAAGTATTCTTACTTTCACTAACTTGACTACTACCAAGAGGACCTGAATATTTGGCATTTTAAATGACCCAAATGTATAAAAGTATTAAAAGCAACCAGCAGAGGGCAGAACACCCTAACAAAAGGGAGACACGTGCCTCAAGTCCTAATGCTCTCTCTTCAGATGGTGTTACTGCCTGGTTCATGCTAACTTCTTGGGATCTTGGGAACATCCTTACAGAACCTGAGATTTGGTTCAAGGGCTACCAAGATCTCCTAACCGCTTGTCCATCACTACATAGCCAGTATAATGGTTAGGAACTCAAACTCAACACAGACTTGGGTTTGAATCCTGTAATTTCCTTTACTGAAATGTGAACTAGGGTGAATTATTTAACATTGTGACCTTCAGTCTCCCCCTCTGAAAATAACAATAGTGCTAATGCAGATTTCGTTTCATTAATGCTCATTTTGTTGCGTTAGTTATAAAGAGACTGTTCAGAGAACTAAAAGACAATATACCTAGTAAGTACATCAATTAGATTATTTTGTCAAATATTGGACTTTTGAGGTCACTGTTGGGATCAGCCCTTGCTCCTTCAGCCTCATTGTGAAGAATAGGGAAATAAAGTTACTTTCTTCAGTAGGAAATTGGGGATTCAGTTCTAGGAAGGAGGGAAATGAGGCAGCATTTATAGTAATTCTCCTGTATGCTAGGCTCTGTATCAGCCATTTATGGGCATTGTCCATTTTCATGCTGCTGATAAAGACATACCCAAGACTGAGTAATTTATAAAGAAAGAGAGGTTTAATGGACTCACAGTTCCACATGGCTGGGGAGGCCTCACAATCATGGTAGAAGGCAAAAGACACGTCTTACATGGCAGCAGGCAAAGAGGAAATGAGAAGCAAGTGAAAGGAGTGTCCCCTTATGAAACCATCAGCTCTCATGAGATTTATTCACTACCATGAGAACAGTATGGGGAAACCACTCCCATGATTCAATTATCTCCCACTGGGTCCCTCCCATAACATGTGAGAATTATGGGAATTATAATTAAAGATGAGATTTGGGTGGGGACACAGCCAAACCAGATTAGACATCATCTCTTTAAGTTCTCAGAAAAAGCGATTAAGTAGGTATTATTCTAGGTTTATACATGAGGCAACTGAGGCTCAGAAAAACCAGGTTATTTGACCAAAAATATAAACCTAACAAGCAGTTTAAAATGTGATTTAGCCCTAGGACCTTCTGACTGGAGAGTCCACGTTTTTTTCTATTGCACCACTAAGCTTACAGCAATGCCAGAATAACCTCTCAAAAGATTGATTTCAATCATTTAACTTCTTCACTGAAAACTCTTTATCGATTGGTTAATTGCTTGGATCATTCATTCATTTGTTCAATAACTATTTACTGAATACTGTGTGCTTTACTAGATGTGGAGATTTCAGAAAGGAAAAATAATACGTATTCTTTCTTCTCAAGGAGCGAAGTTTAGTGGGGCCATATATATCAGCAATTATCATTCAGGAGTGAAAAATATGTATGTTTATAATTTGAATAATATGACATACAATATAAAAAGTGTTATTTTTTGAAGGTATGAGCCAGGGTGGGGGCTGCTCCAATCTCTTTTTAACACAGTATCTGCTATGATGAGTGGTTGGCCAACAGCCTTCAGATGTTACTTCCAGATCCACCAGGATGTTCACTCAAGGTCACACTCTCCTGGAGCTGTGCCAGTCCAGGGCACCCCTGCCCAGTGCAGGACTCTTCTAATAGGCAGCCTCTACTCCGGACTCTCCTTTTGCCCTAGTAACACCTTCTAGGAGCTGCACTGTGGTCAGAAGCTCTTTCTTCCCAACCCATTCTCCCTCTCCCCGTTTGTAGGTATCAGACCTGCATCATGACCTAAAGGCTCTCCTTAGCTAATTCTCCTGCTCCCTCTACACTTTATTCCTCATCAACCCTTTCTCCAATAAATCTCTTGCACATTGAATTCCATCATGGTATCTGCTTTTCAGAGGACCTGAACCATCACAGAGGCAAGTTGGTCAAATCTTCTTGGAAAAGTCAAAGATTAATTGTCACAGAGGGCGCTTAAGTATAGATTGCAGGACTTCACAACTAACATAAAGCCCACTATGGCCCATAGAGTAAGAAATGTGGAAATCTGCAAATGGTAACTTCTTTGATATACACACATACAGACACACATCTTTGAGAATACAGTAGTTGTTCAATATGTCTCCTGAGAAAAGAAGTGACTGATCACAATGTCTAAAACAAACATGCAATGTCTGGAACAGGTAAGTCTTGTAATCCCCATGTCCTGTTTCTGAAGTTCCCTTTACCTGGTTGATCATTCTTACTCATCTCCAAGACTCACCCTATGGCCACATCTCAAAAGACCATGCAAAATGAGTCCTCTGTTTTTAATTTTCACAGAACTGTGCTTGGGCCAGCCTTACCCACATTTTGCTTGCCTCATAGTACACTCCCCACTACACACATGTAGTGTGTAGTATTTCACAGGTAAATCCTAAAGTCTACTTCTAAGAGAACTGGCCATGCTTCAAGCTGGCTAGGTGTAGAGGAATAGTAGGCAAGGAAAGAGGGAAGGAGAGACTACCTGAACATTACATCATCAGGACCAGCCTTCACTTGATAAAGGTTATTAGACCAGGAGACAGCCCCTGACCCATCATATTGTCTCGTGGCCAGTGAAGAAGCCTGGCATATAAAGTTGTGCTCAAACAAGGTCAAACTAGGCTGAACATATTCTCTCAATGAAGAATCTGAATAGGGCCAGGCATGGTGGCTCGTTCCTGTAATCCCAGCACTTTGGGAGGCTGAAGCAAGCAGATCACTTGAGGTCAGGAGTTTGAGACCAGCCTGGCCAATGTGGTGAAACCTGGTCTCTTCTAAAAATACAAAAAAATAGCTGGGCGTGTTGGCATGTCCCTGTAATTCCAGCTACTCAGGAGGTTAAGGCAGGAGAATCGCTTGAACCCAGGAGGCGGAGGTTGCAGTGAGCTGAGATCTTGCCACTGCACTCCAGTCTGGACGATAGAGTGAGATTCCATCTCAAAAAAAAAAAAAAAAAAGAAAGAATCTGAGTAGACCAAAAACACAGAAAATTACAGAGTTGGCAGCGTGTCCCAATATATCAGATGGAAGCGTATAAGTCGTGAGGGCCACTGGGTGTTCCGAAGTTACGGGAAAGCTGAATTTAAGAGTAAGAAGAAATCAATAAAAATGAAAAATCTCTTTAGTCAGAAATTTTAAAACAATTAAGTGGCTAATAAAGTGGGTCCTCAAGTCAGGTGCCTACGTCCAAATTCCAGGCTTCACTTTCACTGGCTTTATGAACTTGGCAAGCTATAACCCTCTCTACTCCAATTTCTTCATCTGTGAAAGGAAGACAAACATAGCTTTCCCTCAAAGAACTCAGATGGGGGCCTATGCTAATCAGCATGTCTCATCTTCAAGGAGAGGGAATAATTTGGGTCCCTGCCAACCAGGGAAAGACAGTTTGACTCTTGGGGAAATGATCTGCCCACCTTACCACCAGCCTAGACTGGCTGCAACAGCATTTTAATGCCTAGGGAGAGTAAAGTCTAGAGTGGCTGCAACAGCATTTTAATGCCATAGGGAGAACCTGTCTCAGGAAGAAGCCAATAAAATAAGGAGACTAGGGTCAAGTAAAGAAAGGAGAACCAGGTCCTGTCAAGCACGTCTGAAGTCAGTCCTACATACAGGCTTTTCTGTCATGTGAGTCAATGCCATTTTCTCACAAGAAAGTGGATTAACTTATATATCTCCTGCAAGCAGAAGAGGTGTAACTGGTGTGGCTGGTTTGCAGAGCTCCTTAGATTTCCAGTGGACACCAATGGCTGGTCCCAGTGAGTACTAGATTTTCTGCACTAGAAGTTCTTTTTTTTTTTTTTTTTTTTAAGTGTCTCCTCTTCCCAGTTTCCTCTGTAAATCTCCATTATATTTAAGAAATCCTAAGTGAGTCTATGTTCTTCAGATTCAAAGGTGAGTGACCAGCCCATTGACTTGTGTTGACCTGTTCTCCCACTATATTATGATAAATGCAACTAATTGTTTATCTGTTAATTTCGTATAACAGTGGTTACCAAACTGAGTGACCTATCAAAATGACTTGTGGAATTTCCATAACAAATGTTGGTGCGGTGCCAGCTTCACGAGTGTACAATGTGTGCAGTCACATGGGGCCCCATGTTTAGAGGGGCCTTGCATTTGGGTTCATGCACTGCTGCCGCCATCTTGGAATTCTTAATTTTTTTTTAACAAGGGATCCCCATGTTCATTTTTCCCTGGAGCCCACAAATTATGTAGTCAGTCCCACTCCTGTGCCTCATATTTCAAATTCTGCCTCAGAAACTCTGGCCAGGTCTGGGAATCAGCATTTTCCTGCAATGACTCCCACAGGGTCTAACCTACAACACATTCTCAATCTGTACCTGGTTAAATGAATTAAGAAGTTGAAAATAAATTGATTTGTTTAAATGTGCTTGAGGGAAACACGATCATTCTTGTGAGTGGTTTTAGTCCTTGAACACTACATAGATTCAGAGATCCTGGGGGCTAGAAGGGTCTTTAAGATTCTCTTTCCAACTGCTTCTCTGTGCAGTCTGTATATTTGAATCCCCAGGGCAGGTAAAAAACAAACAAAAACACCAATGCCCATACTTAAGCCCAGATCTGAGAGGTCTGAATTTAGTCAATCTGGGATGGACCCTGGAGACCATCATTTTTCAAAAGAGGCTTCTAGCGTATAACCAGGTTTGAAGACTATTGAACGAGGCTAATATTTTTATTTGAGTAAATGAGAGACAGAGATTAAGTGAGTTATCCAAGGTAATACTAAATACCAGGGACAGATTAATAGCAATTATTGAAGTCTGTAGTTATGAGAGAATGGTGGATCAGAAAATAGTTGGCATAATCTGTTCCTCCTTTTCCTTCTAGACACCTGTGATCAGAACTGGCATCCTGTCCACTTTGATTGAGACTGCTGTCCCCATCAAGTGAGGCTGATAAATACTGTTAATTGCTTCTATTCTGTTTCCTACTTTCACTTGCTCTAAGGAAATTGTTAGAGCAGAATCACTTCCTACCACTAGTCATTAAGACATATAATATTTTAAATGGTGGATTAGAGTAAAAGCAATAAACATATTAATGACTCCAAGTGTCATTAAAAATGGAGTACACAGAGGTTGCCCTGCAGGAAGACGCCCCTGAGACCCTCTCTTGATAAACACAGCTGAACTAGAGCTCTGCCCACACCAATGACTGTTTCTCTAAGCTTGGATTTAGTCTCAAGGCAGGTCATGAAAGGTCAGGACAAGTCAGTTTAACTTCCCCAGTGGCCAAAGTTAGTCATCTAAAGCTTTGAGGTCACAGGTGCAGCACAGAAGAAAAATCAAAACAACCGAAAGGCCAGCTTTTTTTGTCTTGTAGACTTGACTATGTGAATTTACAGGAAGCCAGGAACAGAAAAGTTTAAAGAGGAGAGAAAGATTACTTTTTGTCAACACAGTTATCAGGTTGTGTTATAACTATTAATTTACTTGTCTGCTATTCTCACTGAAATTTTAACCATTTATTAGACTGAGTAGCCCTAGTATCTGCAACTGCAGATGAAACATAGAAGAGGATAAGCAAATGCTTGATGAATTAACAATATTTACCCATGTGTTGGTATACGGATATTATCTCTGTGTAATAATGTTAAGTTAAATACTTCTTTTAGATACTATCTAATTTTCTTGGGTTTTGAGATAGGATCTCCCTCTGTTGCCCAGGCTGGAGTGCAGTGGTGCAGTCATAGCTCACTGCAGCCTCCACCTCACTTGCTCAGGTGATCCTCCCACCTCAGTCTATAGAGTAGGTGAGACTACAGACACACACATCACCCAGCTATGTTTAAATTTTTTAAAGATAGGGTCTCTTTCTGTTGCCCAGGCTTGACTCAAGTGATCCTCCTGCGTCAGCTTCTCGAAGCACTGGGATTACAGCCAGGAGCCACCATGCCCATCCTACAATTTAAATAGATTTTATTTTTTAAGAGCTGTTTCAGTTTCACAACAAAATTGAGCAGAAAGTACTGAGAGTTTCCACATGCACCTGCCCCCACACAGGCATGGCTTCCCCTGCTATCAACATCCCACACCAGGGTGGTACATTTTTTACAATCGATGAACCTACATTAACAAGTTGTTATCACTGAGAGTCCAGAGTTTACATTAGTGTTCATTCCTGGCTTTGTACATTCTATGGGTTTGACAAATGGCATGTATCTACCATTATACTATCACCCAGAGCCATTTCACTGCCTTAAAAATACTCTCTGTTTCACCTACTCATCTATTGTTTCCTGACCTTTGACAACCGCTGACCTTTTTACTGTCTCCATAGATTTACCTTTTCCAGAATGTCATATAGTTGGAAGCACATGGTATGATATTGTATGTTCCCTTTTCAGATCGAATTCTTTCACTTAGTAAGATGCATTTAAGGTTTCTCCTTATCTTTACACGGCTTGATAGCTCATTTTTTAAAGGAATGAATAATGTTCTGCTGTCTGAATGTACCACAGTCTATCCATTCTGACTGTGGTATATTCAGACAGTATCCAATGACCTACTGAAGGACATTTTGGTTGCTTACAAGTTTTAGCAATTATTAATAAAGCTGCTATATATGTCAGTGTGCAGAAGTTTGTGTGGACATATGTTTTCAACTCATTTTGGTAAATATTCGCGAGTGCAGTTGTCGGATGGTATGGTAAAAGCCTGTTATATTTGTAAGAAACTTCCAAACTCTCTTCCAAAGTGACTGTAGCATTTTAAAGTCCTGCCAGCAATGAATGAGAGTGCTGGTTGCCCTTGCCAACATTTGGTGTTGTTGGTGTTTTGAATTTTGCTCATTCTAATAGGTGTCTGGTGGTATCTAATTGTTATTTCTATCTAATTTTTGAGTTAAATGTTTACATTTCTTTAAGAAAATAAAAAGCAATACTTTAAGGGATTTATTAAAATAAATACCATGTCAAATTCACTTTTTACAGTAACTATTACAGGTGGCTGCATATAAAATTAATATATACAATTGCTTCTCTAGAAAAAATCTGATACAAGAAAAAATAACAGCAACAGCAAAAGAATAATTACCTACAGATAAATATTTTATAGAAATTTAGCAGGATTGAGATGAGAAAATACTAAAAACACTACTAAAAGATACCCATAACAAGACTAAAATAAACGAAAACGCATACTTGTGTTTGGATAGAAAGACTCAATATCATAGAGTTTCAATTCTTTCTAAATTAATCTATAAATTTAATGTAACAACAATAAAAAGTATATTTTTTAGAACTAGGCAATAATAAATCCAAGTTTCATGTGGAAAAACAAACAAGAATGATAATAAATGTACTGTTGCATTTCCCTGAAGTGCTTTTGTAAACATTACACTTGTATTAAATGATACACTTTCATCAATAGTTCTAAAAGCATTATTTTATTCCTATGTTTATATATGATGACTTCAAGAAACAGAGAGGTTAAATAACTTGGACAGGTTTATAGAGTTAGTACATGGCAAAGGCTGTATTTGAACCCAAACATTCTGTCTTCAGAGTCCAGAAGTTTAACTAACATACCTCATCTAAAAGAACCAGAAATATTTGGCTGGGTGTGGTGGCATGCCCCTGTAGTTCTAGCTACTTGGGAGGCTGAGGTAAAAGGATCACCTGAGAACGAGAAGGTTGAGTCTGCACTGAGCTGTGATTATGCCACTGCACTCCAGCTTGGGTGACAGAATGAGATTCTTTCTCAAACAACAACAACCAGAAATATTCTGGGTGGAGGGGAGAGTGATACAGTGGACAGGTCCTGTATTATATTAAATATCACAGAGCTTATTAAGAGTAATAATGATACAGGTATATGTAGACACAAATCAATGGAAGAGCATCCAGAGAGAAACTCAAACATATATGAGAGCTTAGAATATGAAAGTGTGTCCCTTTTTTCAGAAAAAATAAAGAAAAATAGAATATGAAAATGTGACATTGTACATCAGTAAAATAAAGAGATCCTCTTCCACAGATGATAGTGGAATAAACTGGAATAAATATCAAATTATGTTCCCATCCTATTCCTTTCATCACAGTAAGCTCTATATGATTTGATGATTTCAGCTGTGCGTGTGTGTGTGTGTGTGTGTGTGTGCATACTCACATACACACACATATATGGGCAGATAGTAAATAGAAAAAGAAATTTTAAAATGCCTCTTATTTACCTGAAAATATGCTCAATACTACTTGTTATATGCAAAAAGCAAATTAAAACAACAATGCATGAGATGGTTTGGCTCCGTGTCCCCACCCTAACCTCATCTCGAATTGTAGTGCCCATGTGTTGAGGGAGGGACTTGGTGGCGAAGTGATTGGATTATGGGGGCAGTTTCTTCCATACTGTTCTCGTGATAGTGAATGAATTTTTATGAGATCTGATGGTTTAAAAGTGTGTGGCAGTTTCCCCTTCACTCCCTTTCTCTCTTGCCACCATGTAAGACATGCCTTGTTTCCCCTTCACCTTCTGCCATGATTGTAAGTTTCCTGAGGCCTCCCCAGCCATGCAGAACTGTGAGTCAATTAAACGTCTTTCCTTTATAAATTTTCCAGTCTCAGGCAACTCTTTATGGCAGTGTGAAAAGGAACGAATACAAGGCAATACCATTTTTCACGTAGCTTGGCAAAGATCAAAAAGTTTGAGAACACGCACTGTTGGTAAGGGGAAAAATACACTTGTACATTGTTAGTGGAAATTTAAATTGGTTCAAACTGTATGGAATTTTGCAGTAGCTACCAAAATTTAGATGCACATACCATTTGATCCAGCTATTTGGCTTGCAGAAATGTGTCCTCTACATGCCCTGACATTTGTGGATAAAGACATATATATACATGGATATTAAAGGCATTATTGTCTATAACACACTATTGAGCCTGATGTAAATGAGCATTAATAGAATCCCGGTTAAATAAATTATGGCACATTTGTACAATAATTGGCTAAGCAGCCATTCAAAAGGGTGAGGCCCTTCCATATGAATAAATATGGAAGGAGATCACGACACAGTGTTAAGTGGAAAAGGCAAATAAAAGACAAAGAATAAAATATATCAGAATTTCTCTAGAAGAATACATAACGGGAGAATAAAAAGCAAGAGGTAAAATTGCTTTTTAATAGAATTCACTGCTGTTGTTTTATTATTTTATGTTACACTTAAAGATAGAATTGAATTACTCATAAATCTAAGTTCAAGCCATATTATTATTATTGCTTCACACATTGCCATCTTTTCCATTTTGTAATTTCTGTTGTTTGCTTTTATTAATGTATTAAAAATATAATGAGCACTGCTAGGCCAATCACATAATCCAGAAACATTACTAATAATACAAATAACCTCTAAAACATTAATTAAAATTTGCATCTATTTGCAATTTGCATCATTTGGACTTTGAACTATGCATAAATATTATATACCTAAAAAATAAAATAAAAGAAAATGATGAAAATATCAACTTCCTACTAAGGAAAAATGGGTTGTATTCACATCTCAACTAATAACAGGAGTTTTAAAATGTATGTTTGTTAAAGGCAATCAAAGGAATATATATGAGTTTTTAAAAATTTGTTATCTGAGCCTCTTCTGTTTACCATATTCTTAACAAAAATTTCCTGAGAGGCCAGGCATGGTGGGTCACATGTGAAATCCCAGCACTTCGGGAGACCAAGGTAGGTGGATCGCTTGAGCTCAGAAGGTTCAGACAACCCTGTGCAACATGGCAAAACTCCATCTCTACAAAAAATACAAAAATTAGCTGGACATGGTGGCACATGCCTGTAATCCCAGCTACTCCGGAGGCTGAGGCAGGAGGATCACTTGAGCCCAGGAAGCAAACTTTACAGTGAGCTTAGATCACTCCACTGCACACTAGTCTGGGTTACACAGTGAGACCTTGTCTCAAAAAATAAAAATAAAAATGAAAGAAAAATTCCTGTGATATAGTTCAATATTAAGTTTTTGCTAATTTTGTTTACGTGTAAGGTAAAGTGCATAAATCATGAATCATGATTGCACAGCTCAATGCCTTTTCACCCATGTATCCACAAAGCAAATCAGGATCACTCCATCACCGTAGAGGCCCCAAGCATGTCTGCATTCCAAAAGAAGGCACTATGCTGACTTCTATACATATTGGTGTTGCCAGTTCTAGAACCATGTGTAAATGAAATCACAGGGCACTTTCCCTTTTGGATCTGCTTTCTGTGCTCAATTTAATGCCCATGGTGTTCATCCACATTGCTAGGTGTGGCAGTAGCCCATTCTGCCATCATGTCTAAGCCTACTATGTGTTCCGTACAATTTGTATCTTTTACTACTGATGAGCATTTATACCTTCCAGTTTGGAGATATCATGCCTAGTGTTCATGGTTATAAGAGGACTGCCAACAGCAACTGAGGAGACATGCCTCTTTCCCCATGTTTAGTGGGAAAGAGTAGTATAAGAGTGAGGAAAAAAAAATCCAGGGAAACTCTAGCAACCCTTTCTTCATGTCTCATTGATAAGAATTTTGTCATATCTCCATCTCTGAAAATCTCTGGTAAAGGGACTTGAATCACCCTTTAGACTCCGGCCCCCCTCTTAAGCTGGTAAAATTCTTCAAACCACATGTGTGGTTTATCAGTAGGGGAAGGGGAAAAAATAGATGTTGAAAGTCAACCACTCTGTCCAGCATCCAGGGGAGCTGAGTGAGGCCATGTTAGTGCTCATATCATCCTCCCTTTTAATCATTCATTACATCAGTTTTTATTAAACTGTGATACATGTACCATTAGTAATATTCAGGGTGAGTGCACAGATAAACATTTTTAATAAATAGCAATTTTTATTTTACAAGTATTTTAATTTATGATGAGTGATACAATTTATTGTAGTGATATATCTCCCACTTAAGGGGTGTCCTTAAATGTCCATCAATGATAGACTAGATTAAGAAAATGTGGCACATATACACCATGGAATACTATGCAGCCATAAAAAGCATAAGTTCATGTCCTTTGCAGGGACATGGATGAAGTTGGAACCATCATTCTAAGCAAACTATCACAAGGACAGAAAATCAAACACCGCATGTTCTCACTCATAGGTGGGAGTTGAACAACGAGAACACATGGACACAGGGCAGGGAACATCACACACTGGGGTCTGTTGGAGGGTGGGGGGGGTGGGGTACTGGGGGAGGGATAGAATCACGAGAAATACCTAATGTAAATGACGAGTTGATGGGTGCAGCAATCCAACACGGCACATGTATACCTATGTACCAAACCTGCACATTGCGCACATGTACCCTGGAACTTAAAGTATAATTAAAAATAAAATAAAACAAAATAAAACAGGGGTGTCCAATCTTTTTGCTTCCCCAGGCCACAATGGAAGAAGAATTATCTTGGGCCTCACATAAAATGCAATAACACTAATAATAATAACTGATGAGCTAAAAAAAAAAATCACAAAAAAATTTCATAATGTTTTAAGGGAATTTACGATTTTTTGTCAGGCTGCATTCAAAGTCATCCTGAGCCACATGTGGCTCATAGGCCACAGATTGGACAAACTTGCTTTAAACTAAATTTACTTAAATGAAAAAGGCAAGTCATTTTAAAGATGAAACTATCAAGTTAATTAGTAAAATCAGCTAATTAGTAAAAAGGTAGATGTGTGTGCATCTCTGTGTAATGAATGTATACACACACATAACTTACATGATCATAGTAATGATCTTATTAAAAATAATGTCCTCAATACATATTGCATAAGAGATGCGGGGGTATTACTTCGGATGTCATGATTATACAAAAATAGATTACAATTGTATTTCAGCTATTAACTACCCCAAGGATCAATCTTTGGTTATTTATTTATTTATTTATTTAGGAGATGAATTCTCACTCTTATCCCCCAAGCTGTAGTACAATGGTGCGATCCTAGCTCACTGCAACCTCCAGCTCCTGGGTTCAAGCAGTTCTCCTGCCTCAGCCTCCCGAGTAGCTGGGATTACAGGTGCCCGTCACCATGCCCAGCTAATTTCTGTATTTTTAGTAGAGATGGGATTTCACCATGTTGGCCAGGCTGGTCTTGAACTCCTGACCTAAGGTGATTCACCCACCTCAGCCTCCCAAAGTCCTGGGATTATAGGCATGAGCCACTGCGCCTGGCTTGGATTTATTTTATTTATCAGTATGCGCTCCATTGATGAACTCATTTAGTCTCATGACTATGTGTATGCCCTAAACCTCCAAGTTTGTATTTTCAGCTTATCCCTCTCTCCTAAATTGCATACCAGTTTCTCCAACTCCTTTCTTGACATCTCCCTTGGGCATCTTCATAGTTATCTTTATAAGTAACCAAAACCAAACCCCAAAGCTGCTGTTTTCATGATCTTCCTCTGTTCTGCAAATGGTAACCTTCATTCTCCTACTTCCTCAGGCCAATTATACATGGTGTCATCTGAGTCATCTTTAGTTATAAAAAACCCCATAGACAATCCACCAGTAAATCTTGGCTGTACTTCAAAATGCACACGATCTGACCACCTCTCACTAACTCTGTGATCCCTTGTGCCCCCGTGCTATCCAAGCAACCATCTTTTTTCACTTGGATGAAAAGTGAATTCTACTATGGATTTTTAATAGATGATCTTCTTGAAATGTGAGAGATATAGTATCAGTCTTCTGTTCAAAACCTTCCATGACTTTCCATTTAACTCACAACAGAAGCTGATATTCATAGGCTATTCTACAATGTCCTACAGAATGTGAACCTCCCCACCCATCAACATAATATTCTGATTCCTCATGTTGTACATTCTTCTCTAGCCACTCTGAACTCTATGTCTTTTCTGAAAAAGAAAAAAAAAATGTTGTTGGGTGTTTTTTTTCTTACTCCCTTTTCCTGGCATACTATTCTTTCCTACATCTTTCCCAAATATCTTTCCCATATCCTTCAGGTCCTTGACCAAATGCTACTTTATTAATGAGTTCCTCTCGAACCATACAGTTTAAATTTTTATGCTGACCACAACTCTATCTTTGCTTGCTTTATGTTTCATATTGCACTTACTATGCTATTTGGCATATCCTGCTGTATTACCTGGTTATACTTTATCTCTTCCCTTTAGAATATAAACTCCATGTGAGCAGAAATGTGTGTCTGTTCTGCTTACTGCCACATCCCTTAAAACATTGCCAGGCATCTAGTAGACACTCAACAAACAAATGTGAAATAGGTGAAAACTGCTGGGTTATAGTAGTAAATGAAACAGAATAAGGACCTGATGTCATGGAACATCTATTCTCAAGAGCAGACATGCAAAATAAAATAAAGAAATATATAATATTTATTTATTATATATTAATA
>NW_012102710.1:4102201-4105779 GCF_000951045.1 Mandrillus leucophaeus | reverse complement strand
ATGAGCTGTGTAGCATGGATTCTTATAATCATCAATGAATTCCACCATGGGGTGATATTTAAAGAGAAATGTGAACGAAATGACAGAGCAAGCCATATAAATATTTTAAAGAAGATGATTCCAAACAGAAAATAACAGATATAATGTCCCTTATTTAAGAGAACATGTGAGGTAGGCAAGGAATAGAATAATGGTAGCAAAGAAAGAATGAGCAAGAATCTGATAAAGCGAATGAAGAAAGACATAGGCAAGACAAAGGCATGCCTGACATGTAAATCGTGCTGTGATAAGAGGCCAGACATTTCTCCTAATGCTATCCCTCCCCCAACTCCCCACCCCCTGACAGGCCCCAGTGTGTGATATTTCCCTCCCTGTGTCCATGCATTCTCATTTTTCAACTCCCACTTATAAATGAGAATATGTAGTGTCTAATTTTCTGCTCCTGTGTTAGTTTGCTGAGGATGATGGTTTCCAGCTCCATCCATGTCCCTGCAAAGGACATGAACTCATCCTTTTTGATGGCTGCATAGTATTCCATGGTGTATATATGCCACATTTTCTTTATCCAGTCTATTACTGATGGTCATTTGGGTTGGTTCCAAGTCTTTGCTATTGTGAATAGTGCTGCAACAAACATACGTGTGCATGGGTCTTTATAGTAGAAGGATTTATAATCCTTTGGGTATATACCCACTAATGAGATTGCTGGGTCAAATGGTATTTCTGTTTTTAGATCCTTGAGGAATTGCCACACTGTCTCCCACAATGGTTGAACTAATGTACACTCCCACCAACAGTAGAAAAGTATTCCCATTTCTCCACATTCTCTCCAGCATCTGTTGTTTCCTGACTTTTTAATGATTGCCATTCTAACAGACGTGAGATGGTATCTCATTGTGGTAAGAGACCAGTCTTTGGGAAGGTCCAAGCAGGAGTCCTATGACTTGCTGTACATGTGAAAAGCACCCTCTGGTGAGTTAAAGCAGGAGGAGCATGCCATGCCAGAGTCTAAGAGAAAAGTGATGATGGCCTGAACCAGAGATCACTGTGAAGGTTTTAAGAAGAGGTAGGGTTTGGGATGCACTTTAACCGTGGAGCCAACTGAGCTTGCTTCTAATGATGTGGATGTGAAGAAAGAGGCGGGTTAAGGAAGACTCAGAGAGTTGTGATCTGAGCAACTATGTAAATATAGATAACGTTTTCTTAGACTGAAATCTCCAAAGGAGCCAGTTTGAGAGGAGGGTATAGAACGCAATATTACTTCTGTAAATTTTAGATGCCTTTAAACCAATCATGTGAAAATATCAAGGAAGAAGTTAATTATTAAAATCTAGAGTTTAGAAGTCAGAGTGGGGCTAGAGATTGAGTTTGAAGTTATTGGTGTATGTACCATAATTATTATTAATAAATTACTTTCATATATTTTATATATATTCTCAGGAATTGTATTATAATTCACACAATGACTTTAACAAAGAAATCCTTTTTTGGATACTCACAGTAGCCCAATCAGGCCAGCATTTTAATCTCTATTTTATAATGAAACAAATTGAGGCTCAAGAGAATTAAAACACTTGTCTATCTCACCTGTAATTAACTTCCCAGAATTCAGTGGGTCATGTGCCCGGAACTATCCTCTGTCCTAGTGAAAGATAACTGAATAAGACAAACTCTATGCCCTCAAGCTGTTCCAAGTCTAGTGAATGTGTTAAGCAGTGTAAACAAATAATTGTACTGTATACATTCTAATTAATGGACTTAAACCTCAACCTGTAAGTTTAAAATTCAAATTTCATGAAAGATTTTAAAAAAAATAACACACGTAAAAGAGGACAACAATAAACTACATGGCTTTTTCAGCCATTCATAGCATTGGAACTCTACCTTGGCAGTGGCTGTTCTGAGAGAGAGGCCATCCCTTTGCCACACCTGTCAGCTGACTTTGGCTCCTCTTTGCTCTAACTGCCTGTGTCGTTTGCCTACAAGACACAAAGGCTTTTAATCAGTGCAGAGCCTTTGTGCTTTGCTTGGTGGCACAAACAAACTGCAATATGTGAAGTCAATCCACTCCCTAAAGCCTTCTTCCCTTCCCAACTAGAGACATAATAGAAATACCTAATAGAAATATATGAATAGCAAGTAGGAACAAATATAATAATAGCAAATAGAAAGTTCATAGCTTCAAATGAGACAGTGCTAACCTGCTTTACACTTCTTGACCACCACAAAGCCCTTTTCCTGTTTCCTTACCCCTCACTGTGCAGTGAGCTCATTTTTTCCCAGTACTTGATGGCATGGGTGTTATCTTGACCTGAATGGGGAACCGGACTAAAACAAAGGAGAAAGCCGTAAAAGAAGCTTCCAAGTACAACAGCCCTTGGTTCAAATCCTGGTGCTAGGTCTCAGGGAAAATCCCTTAGCAAATTGCTTCATCTGGCTATGTTAAATGAGTGAACAGCCAATGAGATTCTGTATATAGAACTCACAGCATACCTGCCCCCTACCCCCTGCTCCATCCAGTAAAATAGTATGAAAGTCATCTTTCTTGACAAGAAATCCAGCTTCCCAACTCACCAGGAGCTTCTGGACATAACTCTTAGATTTCAACTCAAAAAAGCAGGCTGACCACTGAGCTGACCAGGGGTAGCCTCACTTCAGAGACAGACCTGGCTGACAGAGAAAATAAACTAGGTGAGGAGTTGTCTCCAAGGCAGTTTTATAAATCAGATTCTTGCTAACAGCCAAAGGAAAATAGCAATTCTTTCTCCCCCCTTCCCAAACTCTGTGAAATACGGTATATTTTCCAAAGTCAAGTGCTCACGGTTCTCTATTGCCTTAAGAAGCAGGAGGCCGGCAAGGAAGGGGCCTTGGGGGATGCGGGGAGTGGAGATCTATGACACATTGTTCTGAGAAGGTGGAAGAAGGACGACGGAGGTGTGTGGTCCCGCAAAGTATAGGCCAGGCGATGCCTCCCTCCCCCAGAAACTCATTTATCACCTTGATGGTTTCAGCTCATTTGCAGCCAAGTTATTGTCACCCTTAAAATAATGTGGCTTGACAGGGAAAAAATGAAATCCTTGTGAAAAGTTACATAGTCATCACACTCTGGAGTCAAAATATAGACTGCAGTATCCAAACACCGGGCCCTGGGTACGGCGGGGGTGGTATTTCCTCTCTCCCGCAGGCTTTGGTTTTAGAACAGGACATTAACATTTATGTCATGTTAACGTGCACCTAGGCATGGCGTGTGGCCTCCTGCCATGGACACAGAGAAACACATGCCCCAGCGCTGCCTCGGCACGACCGCCAAGACTTTCAGTATAAATGGAGACACGTGTTTCCTTGCCCAGAGAGTTAATAGCGGGCGACGACATAAATGTTTGGTCATCCCCCAGTGCACAGACTCCATTTCACATGTCAGGAAAGTACTAAATCTTGCCCAGCTACAAGCAGCAACTGATTTTTGACACCAGAACCAATTAAGCCAAAGCCTTCTCAGCTTGGAATCCCCAAAACATCCTAGTCACCCCATTTAACTAGCTGTGTGACCTTGATTGACTTTTGTTAGCCTCAGTGTC
>NW_012102710.1:4089700-4102151 GCF_000951045.1 Mandrillus leucophaeus | reverse complement strand
AATGAGATTCTGTATATAGAACTCACAGCATACCTGCCCCCTACCCCCTGCTCCATCCAGTAAAATAGTATGAAAGTCATCTTTCTTGACAAGAAATCCAGCTTCCCAACTCACCAGGAGCTTCTGGACATAACTCTTAGATTTCAACTCAAAAAAGCAGGCTGACCACTGAGCTGACCAGGGGTAGCCTCACTTCAGAGACAGACCTGGCTGACAGAGAAAATAAACTAGGTGAGGAGTTGTCTCCAAGGCAGTTTTATAAATCAGATTCTTGCTAACAGCCAAAGGAAAATAGCAATTCTTTCTCCCCCCTTCCCAAACTCTGTGAAATACGGTATATTTTCCAAAGTCAAGTGCTCACGGTTCTCTATTGCCTTAAGAAGCAGGAGGCCGGCAAGGAAGGGGCCTTGGGGGATGCGGGGAGTGGAGATCTATGACACATTGTTCTGAGAAGGTGGAAGAAGGACGACGGAGGTGTGTGGTCCCGCAAAGTATAGGCCAGGCGATGCCTCCCTCCCCCAGAAACTCATTTATCACCTTGATGGTTTCAGCTCATTTGCAGCCAAGTTATTGTCACCCTTAAAATAATGTGGCTTGACAGGGAAAAAATGAAATCCTTGTGAAAAGTTACATAGTCATCACACTCTGGAGTCAAAATATAGACTGCAGTATCCAAACACCGGGCCCTGGGTACGGCGGGGGTGGTATTTCCTCTCTCCCGCAGGCTTTGGTTTTAGAACAGGACATTAACATTTATGTCATGTTAACGTGCACCTAGGCATGGCGTGTGGCCTCCTGCCATGGACACAGAGAAACACATGCCCCAGCGCTGCCTCGGCACGACCGCCAAGACTTTCAGTATAAATGGAGACACGTGTTTCCTTGCCCAGAGAGTTAATAGCGGGCGACGACATAAATGTTTGGTCATCCCCCAGTGCACAGACTCCATTTCACATGTCAGGAAAGTACTAAATCTTGCCCAGCTACAAGCAGCAACTGATTTTTGACACCAGAACCAATTAAGCCAAAGCCTTCTCAGCTTGGAATCCCCAAAACATCCTAGTCACCCCATTTAACTAGCTGTGTGACCTTGATTGACTTTTGTTAGCCTCAGTGTCCCCATCTGTAAAATGGTGACAGCCGAGTGTACCAGCATTGTTTATTGCAAAGAGGAAATACAAAACTGTTTGCAAAAGAGTTTGTCCTGGTTTCGGGCACACAGCAGACATCCAGTACAGGGGAGTTTTCTTCCCTTTCAGTTTCTGTCTTGTATTTCATACCCTTACAGCTGGGCTCTAAGAACCTCAGTCTAATAGAGCAAAACTAATTTCCCACCACTGCATGATAGTCAGAACCTGCGAACGTGACTATGTGCCTTGTTTTCTATTCTACACAGCCTGGAAGGAGACCAAAGCAACAAGGAGAGTTCGATCTCACTGAAGAGGCAGGACTGATTGGCTACAGGAGCCCAGTGAAGAGGCGGCAAGTACCTGGGGTGCAGCGCCTGTCCCTCCCAGCAAGCCCTCTGCCTCCCACCCACTGTCCACTTTGCTCCCCAGACAGATTTCAAAGCATCACATAACTGTGCCTTTTCTGCTTTAGTTTTATCTGCCTGAAATTCCTTCCTTTTATCTTCCCTTGCTGAGTTATTGATCTTTCCAGAACCAGTTAGAACCCTACATCCTCCACAAAGAGCTTTCACCTCCCTCTGACCTTTCGGGAGCCCCTTCTGTATCATCTCCATGGTTCTATCACTTTGTAAAACACTGAATTCTAACTGTTCAATTGCCTGCTCCTCACCTCATTCTCTCTTGCTGTTTCATAAGGGCGGGGCTTTGTCTTTGTTTCTGTGGTGTCCCTAGCACCTCTCCCAGTCAGTAGCACACATACATTCATCGGGAAATGTTTGGGAAAATGTATTTAAACATATGTAATACAGATAATTCTACAAAATCATAGCATGTAGTTGATCCCATGTAGTATGTGTGTATATGTGTGTGTGTACCAATGAATGATTTGTAATATAACTAAGTCTCTTAATGAACCATTTGTAATATGTTTATAAATCTCTCCATATCCATATATGTTTCAGTTACAAGGAATACAAAGAGAAAAGAGAAAGCAATAAGCAAATATGGATTTCATTCAATAAACAAGTATTTATTGAGAAGCAATATAAGAGTCTGAATAAAAGATGGTTTTTAGTCCTCATTCAGTTACTGAGTGCGTGATCTTAAAGAAATTACATTGAGTTCACTAAAGTTGATTTTTTTTTTCCCTCGGAGATGGAATCTTGCTCTATTGCCCAGACTGGAGTGCAGTGGCATGATCTCGGTTCACTGCAACCTCTGCCTCCTGGGTTCAAGTGATTCTCCCGCTTCAGCCTCCCGAGTAGCTGGGACAACAGGCACATCCCACCATACCCGGCTAATTTTTGTATTTTTTTTAGTAGAGATGGGGTTTCACCATGTTGGCCAGACTGGTCTTGAACTCCTCACTTCATGATCTGCCTGCCTCAGCCTCCCAAAGCACTGGGATTATAGGCGTGAGCCACTGTACCCAGCCACTAAACTTGATTTTTCTATAAACTTAAAACGAGAAGAATAATACCTATATTGTTTACCTCAAAATTATCTGAGGATAAAATAAAATGCTTATAAAAGTTTATTAAAAACAACAGTGCTATATAAATCCAAGAGGTATTATATATACTTATTAGCATATATGATATAACCATACCTTGTGGTGATTGTCCCATACCATTACTGACAAATTTAATGAAGAGGTCATTAATGAAAAATATTAGAAGTTAACTAAAATTAAGGCAAAGGCTAATTTAAGTGACATTAAGTGATGTTTTTATTCACTCAGTAGAATGCTACACAATTAAAAACATGGTTTTAACAACTAACAGACAAATAGAAAGTCCTTATGACACATTTTTGGTTTTAAAAAGAGAGGACCTACATTTGAATGTATACCATAATCGGCACTATACAAATTAAATATGAGGATATGAGCATAAGAATTCACTGAAATGTAAGAAATAAAAATACAGTCCTTAGGTTGGCTGATAGTAAGTGGTACTAAGCTATTTTATTTTATTTTTTTCTTTTTTTGAGATGGAGGATGGAGTCTTGCTCTGTCACCCAGGCTGGAGTGCAATGGCGCGATCTCAGTTCACTGCAACCTCCGCCTCCTGGGTTCAAGCGATTCTCCTGCCTCAGCCTCCCGAGTAGCTGGGATTACAGGCACCCACCACCATGCCTGGCTAATTTTTTGTGTTTTTAGTAGAGACAGGGTTTCACTGTGTTGGCCAGGCTGGTCTCAAACTCCTGACCTCATGATCCACCCTCCTCAGCCTCCCAAGGTGCTGGGATTACAGGCGTGAGCCACCGCCAGGCTTTGTTTTCTACAATCTAATATGCTGTTCTTTTTTTGCAAGTTAATATTTTATAGTGTTTTTAAAATTTAGAATTGTACAATATTAGAATATAATAGCTATCAAAAACAAATTTTGTTTTGAAATATTGACATTTAAAAGGAAATATTTAAATCTTTTCAATTAACAACTCACTGATTATATTTAGATCATTGGAATTGTGTAGGAAGTTGCATTTCATTTCAATAATTTTAATTATTCTGTAAGAAATACCAGTATTTCAAATTCAGTGACAAGGGAAGGTAAATAGGTATATGGTTATTAAATAAGGTTATGATAAACTTTAACCACTTATAGTGCTAATATTTTATAATTAAAACAATATTGTAAGGTGACTTTTGTTTTCATCTCTTTACAAATTACTGGCATACATACAGATTTATCCAAATGTAATATTTAAATACTGAGCGAGTCGAAGTGGAAAGCAGAAGAGAAAGTGAATCTGCATATATTATGTTAGCAAATATTTCTTCAGGTTTTATTTGAATATGTCCCCCCAAAAAGCATGTATTGGATACTTAAGCTTTAATGCAACACTTCTCGAAGATGGGGTGTAATATGAGGTGTTTAAGTCTAGAGGGCTCCACCCTTAGGAATGGATTCATGATGATTATAAAAAAGGTTTAAGGGTGTGAGTTTGAGCTCTTGTTTTTTTCTAATATTCTCACCTTCCACTACGAGATGATACAGCAGGAATGCCCACACCAGATAACAGCCCTTTGCTCTTGGATGCCCCACTCTTCAAAACTATGAGCCAACACATTTCTGTTGTGTAAATTGCCCAGTCTCAGGTATTTTGTTTGAGCAGCACAAATGAACAAATAAAATTTCTCTAGATTTAGCAACCGAAGAAGTTAAAGTTGTCACAATATTTGTTGGCTTCAACCCAGGTTTATTGCTAGACACAATATAGACAAGACATATTCATATAATGTCCTCTGCGAAGTATAACAGAACATTAGCCGAGTATGGATTTAGAACACAAATGCTTTGGTTCAAATCCTGTATCTATAATCTACTTACTCCTTAGATTTGTTAAACTCTGTGCATTGTCATTTCCTTTAAAATAAAGAGGGTAATATGTACCATGTTAGTCTTATTAGGATTAAATGGTTTGGGCTGGGTACAGTGGCTCATGCCTGTAATACCAGCACTTTAGGAGGCTAAGGCCGGAAGATAGATTTAGCCCAGTGGATAGCTTGAGCCCAATATAGCGAAACCCCACCTCTACCTAAATAAATAAATAAATAAATACAAATAAATAAGCTGGGCATGGTGATAGCTGTCTGTAGTCCCAGCTACTTGGGAAGTTAAACTGAGAGGGTCACTTGAGCCCAAAAAGTCAAGGCTGCAGTAGCTGTGATCATCCCACTGCACTCCAGCCTGGGCAACAGAGTGAGACCTTACCAAAAAGAAAAAAAAAAGCGGTGATTACATGTGATGGGTAATCCTGTAACAATGAATAATTTATAATATAACTAAGTCTCTTAATGAGCCATTTGTAATATGTTTATAAATCTCTCCATATCCATATATGTTTCAGTTACAAAGAATACAAAGAGAAAAGAGAACACAATAACCAAACCTAGATTTCACTCAATAAACAAATATTTATTGAGAGGCACATATAAAAGCCTGAATAAAAAACACAAATATATTAAATATACAAAATAAAATGTGGAGAGTCAAGTTCAGAAGAACCAATATGTAAATAATAAGAGTTTTGGAGAGAGAAAAGAGAGGAATTAAAAGCAAGAAATTAAAAATGTAATAGTACAAGGAAATTTTCTCAGAACTAAAGGATATTAACTTCTCAATTGAGAAGACCCACAGAATGCTTAAAACAATAGATAAACAATGGCTTAGGTAAAATATTGGCAATATGACCCATGGGCCAAATCTAGCTAGCCATCTAGTTTTGAAGAAAAGAAGTGTTTCATTGGAACACATTCATGCCCATGTTGTTATATATGCCCATGTGGTTATGTACATAGAGTCTTATTTCATTTTTTTGTTAATATATTTGTTTTTATTAATGGATAGAGAATATAATAAATGTTTTATATTTTCAATAGGTCTAAAAAGTGAGAGTTGGTATTTCGATTTTTTTTTAAAAATTTTGAAGAATGGCTTCTAAATTACCTTGGGAAATTCAAAAACAATTATACTAAAGCCAAACTAGCCAAATTAAGTGCTTGACAAAGATTCTGCAGACAGAAAATAAGACAAATGAAGTTGAGCACAGAAGGGAAAAATAGAAGTAGGATATATCACTAATTTCATAATTTGTTTTTCTTATACTCCAGTCCCACTGCAAGATAGCCACATAGCCTAAACAGTTACTCTTAAAAATAAATGGGGAAAAGATAAGCATGTGCGTGTATATTTATTTATATATGTATATATAATAACCCTGTGTGTATACATATATGCACATACACACAGATATATATATATATACACACACATATAAATATATATTTAGGCATGCATTACTTAACAGAAATATATTTACATTCTGGGAAATACATCATATAGGCAATTTTGTCAGTGTGCAAACATCATAAAATGTACTTCAAAAAACCTAGAGTGTGTAGCCTACTACATGCCTAAGCTATATGATATAGCATGTTGCTCTTAGGCTACAAATCTAGACAACTTGTTACTGCACTGAATACTACAGGTGATTGTAAAACAATGGTAAGTGTTTGTATATCTAAACATAAAAAAGTATAATAAAAATACCACATAAATGATAAAAAATACTGCACTTGTATAGGGCACTGTATTAGTCCATTTACACACTGCTGTAAAGAGCTACCTGAAACTGGGTAATTTATGAAGAAAAGAAGTTTAATTGGCTCACAGTTCCATAGGCTTAACAGGAAGCATGACTGGGAAGCCTCAGGAAACTTAACAATCACGGCAGAAGGCAAAGGGGAAGTACACAACTTCTTCACATGGTGGCAGAAGAGACAGCAAAGGGGGATCTGCCACACACTTTTAAACCATCAGATCTTGTGAGAACTCACTATCACAAGAACAGCATGGGGGAAACTTCTCCCATGATCCAATCACCTCCCATCAGGTCCCTTCCCCAATACATGAAGATTACAGTTTGACATGAGATTTGGGTGGGGACTCAGAGCCAAACCATATCAGTCACTTATCATGAATAAAACTTTGCAGACTGGAAGTTTCTCTGAGTGAGTCAGTAAGTGAATGGTAAGTGAATGTGAAGGCCTAGGACATTACTTTATACTACTGTAGATGTTATAAACACTGTACACCTAAGCTACACTAAAAGTATTAAAATATATTTTCTTTCTTCAAAAACAAGTTAAGCTTAGCTTACTATAACTTATTTATCTTATAATGTTTTTCAATTTTTTTAACCTTTTTGACTCTAACGTAATAACAACTTAAAATACAAGCATGCTGTACAGCTGTACCAAAATATTTTATTTCTGTATATCCTGATTTTTTAAGCTTTTTTTTTTTTTTTTTTTTTTTTTTTTTTGCTTTTTAAGCTTTTTTATTAAAAAATGAAGACACTAACACACGTGTTAGCTTAGACCTACATAGGACTGAGATCATCAATAACTGTCTTCTATTCTACATCTTATCACACTGGAAGGTTGAGTTCAGGAAGAATACAAATACAGCTATCATGTCCTATGAAAACAATGCCTTCTTCTGAAATACTTCCTGAAGGACCTACCTGAGGCTGTTTTATTCTAAGCTTTTTTTTTTCAATAAGTAAAAGGAGTACATTATAAAATAATGGTAAACATATGTTATAGTAAATACATAAACCAATAACATAGCTATTTATTATCAAGTATTATGTACTCTACTATGTACTCTACATACTTGTATGTGCTATATAATTCTATACAATGACAATGTAATACATTTGGTAATATGGTTTGGCTGTGACCCCACCACAATCTCATCTTGAACTGTAGCTCCCACAATTCCCACGTATTGTGGGAGGGACCTGGGGGGAGGTAATTGAATCATGGAGGTGGGTCTTTCTTTTGCTGTTCTCCAGATAGCAAATAAGTCTCATGAGATCTGATTGTTTTATAACGAGAAGTTTCCCCACACAAGTTGTCTCTTTGCCTGCTGCTATCCATGTCAGGATGTGACTTGCTCCTCCTTGCCTTCCACCATGATTATGAGGCCTCCCTTGCCATATGGAACTGTGAGTCCAATCAACCTCTTTCCTGTATAAATTACCCAGTCTTAGGTGTTTTTATTAGCAGCATAAAAGTGAACTAATAAATTTGTTTACACCAATATAATCACAAACAAGTTGGTAATGCATTGTGCTACAATGTTACAATGCCGATCACCTTACTAAGAGATAGGAATTTTTCAGCTCTATTATAATCTTATAAGACATCATCATTTACACAATCTGTTATTGACTCAAATGCTGTTATGCAGCACACGAGCGTATATAAAGTTCCTTTTTGTATTACTTTTGTTCTATTTTATCTTTAGATTCTGAAGGAAGTATGTTAAAATCTCTTGCTATAAGATCTGTTCTTTTTTCCCATGAATTCTGTTAGTGTTTACTTCACACACAACTGTCTCTGTCTATGTTGTTAGAAACATATATGTTTATAATTATATTTTCATCGAGAGTTACCTATACAAATAAATGGATCTATTAAGAGTGTTTGTCTGTAAAGTCTTAATAAATTGATCAATAAACTTTATTTCAATTAATATTCGTATATGTTTGTATTCAGTTATTTTTTGGGGGCTTTAAGAATATATTTTATAATTATTATATAGCCTGGTTGTATTTAACCACTCTGAGATTCTACTGTTTAATGGGAATTTAAAACTGATGTTTCTGTGATTGTTGGTATATCTGAACTTAGATGAGCCGTAAACCCACAAGGATGTAGAAAATGAAAGACGATAGAACATTAGCACAATCTGAGAAGTTACAAGTCAGGTGAACTGATAACAAAATAATCAACAACTCCAAGGAAACTCAATCATACATCAGTAGAGGGAAAAAAATGAGATCAAAATGCTTTACACAACTAAAATTATATAAGGCTCATTAACCTGTGACCCTAGATTACTGGTAATGAGTCAGTGGAAAGAAAGATAATATGGCTGTAATAAAGCAAATTGGTGGAAAGTATTTTATATTTCTAAACATCCCCACTCACTTAATAAAGTTAAATGATTACTCTTGCTTTGGTCTGGCAAAATACTGTATATTACTTCCTTGGAGAAAAGGACCTACGGTCTTGGGGCCAGGAGGTATTAATAAGGTTGGAGGTAGAAAAGGGAAAACAGGAAGATTTAGTTAATATTTGTGTTCTGGCTGTTGAGCATCCTGGTGTGCTTTTCTTACTTAGAAACCAATGTTCTCACCCCCATTGTCAGAACCTTCACTCTCCAAGTAAGATTTCAGTGAAATCTCTGGGCAATCTCACCAACCAAAGAAAAAAGACACAAAGGTATTAACATTCAAAGTTCTACAACTAACAGGCCCTATTAGATATATTCTGGATGAGGTTAATATATCACAGGATCCACTATATAATTTAAGGCTTCCAAATCCCAAATTTTAAAATAATATTTGACAAATAAGATTTACAAATCATCTGATTAAAACTTATATAAAAGATTTTTATAAAACCGAAGACAAGAAACTTGGAGGAAATAAGATTATGCATGGATATCATTTATGTTTTTAGAGTTAAGATATTACAGTCATGAAAGAAAAACAGTGTGTATTAAAACAACAATTATTACAAAATAAGAGCTATTTGAAAATTTTTATTTTCTTTGAAATTTTAAAAAACTCAATAGAAATTTGGAAAAATTAATATGAATAATTTTGCCAAAACAAAAATAAAACACAGGTATTAAATATGTAAAACAAAATTGGAAAGTTCAGTTCAGAAGAACCAACATGTAAATAATAAGAGTTTCAGAGAGTGAAAAAATAAGAATTAAAAGCAGGAAATTAAAAATGTAATAGTATAACAACATTTTCTCAGAACTAAAGGATATAAGTTTCTCAATTAAAAAGACAGATTGGATTAAGAAAATGTGGCACATATACACCATGGAATACTATGCAGCCATAAAAAAGGATGAGTTTGTGTCCTTTGTAGGGACATGGATGCAGCTGGAAACCATCATTCTTAGCAAACTATCACAAGAACAGAAAACCAAACACCGCATGTTCTCACTCATAGGTGGGAACTGAACAATGAGATCACTTGGACTCAGGAAGGGGAACATCACACACTGGGGCCTATCATGGGGAGGGAGGAGGGGGGAGGGATTGCACTGGGAGTTATACCTGATGTAAATGATGAGTTGATGGGTGCAGCACACCAACATGGCACAAGTATACATATGTAACAAACCTGCACGTTACGCACATGTACCCTACAACTTAAAGTATAATAATAATAAATAAATTTAAAAAAAAATAAAAATAAAAATAAAAAAATAAAAGTGGGCCATATTAAAAGTAATGGCAAAATATTAAAAGTAAAAGTAATCGTAAAAAACACAATTTTGTACCAAATATGTAATGGTAATTTTAACCTACTTGGTCATATCAAATTTTTTTGTCATTTAAAAACAGTCTTTGTAGCTGCCTAATTTTATTCAAAAATGTTGTGCCTAATTTATTGCCACTCCCTTCCTCATAATACAGTAATTACATGCAATTTGTAATGAGTTTATCAAAGCAAAGCACAGCTAGCAACAGGAAATGGGGCAATCTTACGTAAGCCTAGCAGTTCAGGTGCCCTAATAGGTAGCAGGAAGAATAAATACTGATAAAGTGAAACTTAGATCCAATTCGTTCTTAGCTGAAACTTTCACTAATAACAATGCCAGTCTTACAGTTAGATTTGCAAACTAACTGTAAGAAGCTGAAATATAACCTCACATAGTAAAAAAACAAAAAAAAAACAAAAAAAAAAAACAAAAAACCCACAGAGTGCCTAAAACAATAGATAAACAATGACCTAGGTAAAATGTTGGCAATATGACCCATGGGCCAAATCCAGCTTGCCACCTATTTTTTTTTTTAAAGTGTTTCACTGGGACACATTCATGCCCATGTGGTTATGTATTGCCTATGGGCTGCTTTTACAATATCACAGTGTTGAGTAGTTGTAACACAGGTTGCACGGCCCACAAAGCCTGAAATATCTATTACCGAACCCTGTATTAGTTCTCACACTACTATGAAGAAATACCTAAGACAATTTATAAAGGAGAGAGGTTTAATTGACTCACAGTTCCGCATGGCTTGGGAGGCCTCTGGAAACTTACAATCACGATGGAAGGCAAAGGAGAAACAGTCACCTTCACAGGGTGGCAGGACGAAGCGAGTGCAAGCAGGGGAAAAGCCAGACGCTTAGGGAACCATCAGATCTCGTGAGAACTCAAGCACTATCACAAGAACAGCATGGGGAAATCACGCTCATGATTCAATCATCTCCACCTGGTCCTGCCTTTGATCTGTGGGGATTATGAGAGGTGAGATTTTGGGCGGGGACACAGAGCCAAGCTATATCAAACCCTTTACAGAAAAATTTTGCCATTCTCTTACCTTGGGCAAAGCACATCAGAAAATATTGAAACAGTCAGGACAAAGAGGAATTTATGTAGGATTTTAGACCAATAGATAATTTAGGTCCTATATACTGAATCAATAATCAGAATAACTTAAGCTTTGAATAACAGCATTGGAATCTATATGGCAAAAATATAGCCTTCAAATTCCTGAAAGAAAGTGATTTTCAATCACTAGAATTCTATACTCAGCCACAAATTAATTGTCAAGGTGGAAGAAAGATCATTTTATAGATGCATGTTCTTCAGAATAACTTCTACAACACTCATCTCATTTCAGGTAGCTACTTCAGAATTTGCTCAGCAAAATAATAATAATAATGAAAGAGTAACATACAACTTACAGATAAAGAAAAGTATGACTTATAGAAATAAGAGGTCTGGTCACAAGAGAAATGTGAGGCAAGAGAAACACCAAACGATGAAGACAGAGCCCAGGTTAATTGTGGTGGTCATTTTATTAGGAATGCAAAATTGACAGAATACCTAAGTCATCTGAATATCTCCAAAACATTTTGGATTATTGCAAAGAAATTAAATTAAATGACAAATATTAATTTTGATGAAAAAATTATGAAGGGAAAATTTTACTGTGGTTAACCGTTTGGCTCATTTATGAGCAGAACTCACATAGTTGCAATTTTACAAATACTGAATATTGATTTAGCCAAATTACGTTATAGCTATATTGAAATTATAGGGATTTGTTAAGGATGTGTATATGTAGTGAAATGGTGTCATTTGGAAAGGAAGTTATTTTCTTATATATTTGGTGATTGTCAAATGATAATACAGAATACTAAAAAAAAGGTAGCAATAAACATGTTATTTAGAGACCAATATATAACACAAAAATAATCAGTTGAAAAAGATAAAGTGGCTGGGATGATGAAACTGGAAGTGGAGGACTATGGGCTGCCATTTTGTAAAATAAAATAAACAAACTTACAGAATTAGCTGACTGTTTAAACCGTATATCTCTATTTTATAAATAAATATTTTACTTACTGTCCTGGTACAATTTGAGTTTGTAACAGAGTAACCATCAGCCAGATTAAGACGCCCAAATATCTCCTTCATTTTTCTCACCTAGAATTAACACCTTCCTCCAAAATATAAGCCCTTTTCTTTGAGTCCCACAGATTAGTTCAGCGTGTGTTTGCACTAAATGTAAATTAAATCGTATACTACTTAACTTTTTTGTTCAGCATTATGATGTATGTGAGGTTTGTTTATTTCCACTGTTGTGTAGTTTTGCATTATATCAATATACTAGAATTAATTTATCCCTTCCTAGGTAGTTAGACACATAGGTTGTCTCCATCTGGATACCTTACAAATAATGCTGTTACGAACTTTTTTTTTTTTTTTTTT
>NW_012102710.1:4084164-4089525 GCF_000951045.1 Mandrillus leucophaeus | reverse complement strand
TTTTTAGTAGAGACGGGGTTCCACTGTGTTAGCCAGGATGGCCTCAATCTCCTGACCTCGTGATCCGCCTGCCTCGGGCTCCCAAAGTGCTGGGATTACAGGCGTGAGCCACCCCGCCCGGCCGAGTTTTTTTTAAGATAGGTTCTTGCTATGTTGCTCAGGCTGGAATGCAGTGGTGTGAGCCGGCTCAGGGTAGCCTCAGCTTCCTGGGCTCAAGTGATTCTCCTACCTCAGGTGCACTCCACCGCACCTGGATAATTGCTATTTGTTTGTTTGTTTTATAGAGATGGGGTCTCACCATATTTCCCAGACTGAACTCAAACTCCTGTCCTCAAACAATCCTCCTACCTTGGCTTCCCAAAGTGCTGGGATTACAGACGTAAGCCACTGCGCCCACCTATTATGAACATACTTGAACACAATTTTTTGTTTATGTATGTAAGCATTTTTGTTGGTGATTAAAATTGTGGGGTTATAATAAGGTATGCACATGGTCAGATTTAAAAGATATATATAAATGAAACCCATATTCCCATTATAGTGGGAGATTTTAAACCACATCTTTTGGCAAATGACATGTAAAGCAGTCAAAATTTAATCAGAATGTTGAAGATTTATATAACACAATTATCAAATGTGATTATATTGTTCTTTTTTTCTGTTAATTTCTGACTCATATATTATGAAGCTGTCTTATCAAGAGGATACAAATTTAGAAGTGTATCGTTTTGATGGATTGATACCTTAAACTTAAAATATTCCATTTTTATTTTTGCTGAAAACCATCCTTTAGTAGTTTTTTTCAAAAAAGATCCGTGGGTAATTATTTTCTGTTATCACTTGTGTGTCTAAATATTATTTTATTTTGCCTTCACTATTAAAGGGATTTAGAATCACAACTTGGTGTAGTTGCTTACCCTCATTACTTTATCCATGTTAATCTATCTCTTCAGCATCTATCAATTCTCATGGGAAATCTAGTTTTAATCTGAATTTACTATTCTATAGACATTTATAAGTCTATTTTCTTACATTGCATTTAGGATTCTTTTTAAATTTGTATGGATCTATAATTTTATACAATGTGCCCAAATATGTATTTTTAAAAATATTTTATTCACATTTGAGAAAACTTTTCAATGTACAGATTTTAAACATTTCTCCCTTTCCAAACCATCTAATAGATCTACGATAGAACTTCTCAAACTATGTCTTGAGTTCTCTTTAACGTTTTTTATATTTTTATGAATCTGTGTTGCATTTGGATCTTCAGTTTTCGTGTAAAACTCATTAAATCTACTCTCAGTGCTGTTTTTTTCTCAGTATTTAGTCAGCTTATTTTTAAAAAAGATTTCACGAGGTACATTTCCCATTTCCAAGGCTGTCAATTGCTTCTTTCTCAAATGTACCAATTTTTGTTTGATGGTTTCCTTGAATCATTCTAAAGAAAACATTTCATCCTTTGGCATACTATTTTATGTTTGAAAACACATAGAAAAATTAAACATAAACTTAAATTTTGAGTTAAAAGATAAATTATCATTTATATACACTATACTGACTAAAATGTAGATCCCCAGTGTCTTGGAAGTCCATTTCAGGCCTCTTCCCAGTTGAATTTTATCCCTGCCACTGCCACTGGAGTTAACACCTAACCTACATTCATTCTGATAATTTCCTCATTTATATATGTTCCATATATAAACAGAATATATACAGTTATATATTCTATAAATAAGATATATATATATTCCATATATATGGAATATATTAAAATAAGAAAATTATTAGAATATATATTATATAGTATATAACATAAATGGCCTATTTATAGAATATATAATATCCTAAACAATCATATACTATTTAGAGTTATTAAACTTTAAAAACTTATTTCATATTTCATGTCTTCATTATATTATGTCTGATATTAATGGATAAATCAACTTTTTTGTTTCCCATGTGCATGGTAAATATTTTTCCATCTTTTGAATTTAACCTTTTTATTTCTGTGTATTTTACATAATATGTCTTTTCTAAATAACATCAAGTTGGAATTTGTTTCAAATCCACAGTGACAATTTTCCCCTTAACTAGATAGTTGAGTCCCTACACATTTTTTATGGTAATGATTTTATCTGAATTGAGTTTAACTATTTTATTGTGTATTTTCTTTCTGCCTCATCTTTTCTCACTTCTCTTCCTTTCTAGCCATTTTTCTGTGTTGATCGATTTTTTTTCTTTTTCTCCTTCCATTTTTCCCCTCTACTTGTGTGTAAATAATATAATCTGTGCATGTTATTATAGTGATTAGAGGAACTATATGACTAGCTATACTTGACCTAACAAATTTAAAATTAATCAGCATCTTCACTCTCTTTCAAGATAATAAAATGACAACAACTAACTACAATAATAAACCTTAGATTATTTTAAATCCATTCACTATTTCCCAAATTATATATTATTTTTGCTTAGTATTTTAGTTCTTTTTCTGTGTTTTCTCACAAATTATACATTATCATTATTTTATCCAGTGTTTGTTTGAAATTATCCACAAACTAACTGGTATATTTTTTTTTTTTTTTTTTTTTTTTTTTTTTTTTCATTTGAGATTTTTTTTGTCTAGAACCATTGTCTTTCTGCCTAAAATACTACATCCTTCAGAACTGTCTTTAGTAACTGGTAAGTTCTCATTTTTATGTCTCATTTTACTCTGATTCTCAAAAGATTTATCACATGTATATACAATTCTAGGTTAGTAAATACTACTTCTTTGGCATATTTAAAAATTATTTCACTTTCTTCTGTCTTTATTTTTGCTACAAATGAGTCTATTATATGTCTTATAGACATTTTGTAGGTATTTAGTCTCTTTTTCTCCCTCCTGGCTGCTCTTAGTATCTCTTTTTCGTGGTCTTCAAATGTTTTATAAGTGAAGAATTCCTTCAATTCATCCTGCGTTGTGTTCACTGGGCTTTTAGCATCTAAAGATTTTTTTTTCAACGATTCTGTGAAGTTATCCTCTACCATTCTGACCATTGCCTCTTTTCTGTTATCTTTGGTATGGCCTCTGCAACCCTGACAAGAACATGTTAGAGCTTCTCATTTTATTCTCGATGCCTCTTAACTTCTCTTCGTGGTGTTTTTCTGCTTCTCTGAACCACACTCCAAGTTATTTCTTCAGCTTTGCATTCCACTTTAAACTTTCTCTCTTCAACTTTATGTAATCTGTTCTTTAATCTATCCATTGAGCTTTTAGTTTCATTGTTACATTTTCATCTGTAGAGGTTTAAGTTTAAACAATTTTTTCATTATTTATTTATTACTCATCACTGTGAATTTTCTGATAGCTCAAAACAATTTTGCTCTGGTTTGTATGAATGGCCATGTACATTTAATATATGTTTTTAAATATTAATCTATTTTTGGAACAGAAAAATAAAGATGATTCATATGCTTATGCTGCCATTGTTCATTTGAAGGTAATATTCTTTTTCTTACCTTAAAATAAGTATTAATCTCTCCTTATCTATCTTATTCCAAAGTCTGAGCTCATTCATTACTACCATCTAAATGCATATCTATTATTATTGTATAGCTTCTACTCACGAAATTGTTTTGAAACTTATTTTTTATTTGACATAAAAGATATTCTTATATCTTGAAACTATTTTTAAGAATAAAATTATCTCTAGCAAGACTCTCTATTACTGTTCTATAAATACCTTGAGGATGTAATTTGTTATACAGAAGCTGACATTTTCCTCCTGTTTATTTGTTCTTATTAACAATTTTTTGAAACAAATTAATTATTACTAATTACACTTAATATCTTACCTTTGAGATATGTACTTTTTAATGATATTTTCAAATTTAACCTGTAGTAAGCTTTGTGAAACTCTGTAAACGCATATCAATATTGCCTAAAAGGCTTATAAAATATAAACCTGTAAACTTACTTATACTGTATTAGTTTATCCTGGGGAACAGCAAATATACATTGAATTTTTATTTTAAAAACTATGAAAACTGCTCATTACATTTCATATATCTAAAAAAGAATTACTTGCTAAAGTAAGAAATGTATTAAATTACGGTGCATGTATATGATAAAATATTCAGCTATTAAAGATAATAATTTCTAAGAAGAATATTTAACTTTGAGAAATACACTTATCATCTGAAAAGTGATAAACACAAAAAACAAAAAAAATATACTATTCCATTGTTCCTTCTGTGTCTATCTATTTATCTATCTGACAAAATCCTGGAAAGAAAAACAAATACATTAAAGTGTTAACTATAATTTTTCTGCATGATGAAATTCTGATGTTTTTCTTTATATTTCCAATTTTTAAAAAAATATATAATAAATGCATATTGAAATTATGGAAAAAAGTTCACATTTTTATTATTATCACATAGCTATATTCAAAACTGGGAAATGGCAAAATTAAGAGAGGGAGACTGAAAGAGAAGGAGAAGAGAAAAAGGAATGAAGGAAGGAAGGAAAGGACGGAGAGAGGAAGAAAAGAAGGAAGGGAAAGAGGGAGGACATGGGATGCTTTCTATACTGACATATTCTGTTTTACTTTTTAATATATACAGTAAATACAAAACTAAAGGACCTGGTGTTGATCACCGCAGGCACTTAAAACTCATCAGTTCGAGTCTGCTAACATTTAGGAAAGCAAACAGCCAACCAGGGGTTCCAAATAAAAGCACAGGGCAGAAGTCAGCAAAGATCATTATGGCAATCTTCAAAGGCTGGCTCAGACCACACATTTGGTGATAGCTCACATGGTCACCATTCAAGAATTCAGAGAAGGAACAAGAAGGGGCCAGGTTTGGGATGGGGGAAGGGTGGAAGAGCTATTTCCTGTGCCAAAAACCTGTAAGCGTATGAAGAAGCTAAGTGATGTCACATTTGAAAGGGACTAAAGTAAACATTTCTGAGTTAGAGTGAGTGGTGCCAGTACATTTCTGACTTGGAATGAATCTTTTCTTTCTCTCATTTGCCATTGAAAAGTTATCTGTACCATTAATACAGAGTTGTAGCCATAATATTTTGGTTACCAGAAGGAGAATCTGCTCTGATTATCTTAAGTGAAATGTACTTTATTAAAAAGACACTGCTGGGTCTCTCACATGTCAAAGCCAATCTGTTTTCTAAGAGCTGCTGTTATTGTTATCTGTCTTGTGTCTCTCATTCCAGCCTCTCCATTCTGCTTTCATCTGCAGTTGGCTTTCTCTGTTTCACTAACAGCTTCTCTTCCCTTGCCCTGCTTTGCCCTGCCTTGCCCTCCCTTCCCTTCCCTTCCCTCTTCCCTTCCCTTCCCTTCCCTCTTCCCTTCCCTT
>NW_012102710.1:4081764-4083880 GCF_000951045.1 Mandrillus leucophaeus | reverse complement strand
CTTCCCTTCCCTTCCCTTCCCTTCCCTTCCCTTCCCTTCCAGCTTTAGCTTCTCATACTGCCAACAATGGATCCAACTCTATGTGACTTCCTGGTTCCATGTCCACTATTCTCATCAATTCCTTCTCTCAGTGCTATTGTTCTTAACTTTTCAGAGAGGATTCCATCACCAGCTTGGATCAGTGTCACCTATTGTACAATCAATGGTGGTATAAGTTATATGGGTGTAAGGGGTGGGACCTCTTGAAGGCTATGTATGAAGTATTGTCTCTCTACTAAAGTTAGTGGCTGACATATCTGCTGCATATACTTCTTAGGGAAAAAGCCATGACTGCTTGGCAAAGTTTGATTGTGAGGTAGGTATCAGACACTAAGGAAGAATTAAAGAGGGACATGTTTATTGAGTATCAGAACCCATATGTATGGCAGCCGCTTAATTATGTGAGCTATTAATGTTCTCACAGTGCTTAACAATTATTTAACATCTATTACTGAGCACCAGGTGCTTTGCTATATGTCGTATCATTTCATCCTCATACAAATGGTTTGGAGTTGGCATTGCTGCCTTATTTCACAAACGAAAAAAGTTAATCTTTAGGATTTCAAATCATATGTCCAAGAACACACAATAGAAATAAAATTTGAAGAAAACTCATGCTTGTCTGACTGCATTAGGTAATGTTTTTCTTAAAACCTCGGTTTAGCCTAGAGTCAAGCAGTGATTTACTGTGTGATCTGGTGTAACTCACTTACACTCCAATCTTTGTATTTTTTATCCATAAAGTAAGAATATTATATAAAATATCTCCAGGGTCCATCTACATTATACCTTTTATGAAACTTTGATAATATTTTACTTATTATTTGGTTTTATCCCATTTTTAATCCATGTCTCCATTTTTAAAATTTTAGTAGTAATTCCAGTAAGCACACTAGAAATAAATATTGATAATAAAAAGGACAGATTATCTGCACTAAAATAATAAAATGGTGGTTCCAACTTCACCATTAGTAACTCAAGATTTTAAATATACAGCAACAAAACTATGAACAAATCATAGATTACTTCAATAAAAATTAGCCAACATAAGCTGGTGCTTTCTTCCTTTTCTGCAGCCGCTGAAAGAGACACTAAGAAGAATCGGACGTAGACTGCTCTCTGGAGCAAGTGTTTCTTGGACATACGAGTAAATGTGGATGAAAGGATGGGACGTTAGAAAGAGCAGACAATGTTTGGAGGATTTGAAAAAGCTTCCTAAACGGAGTATCATTTGACATGTGTTTTGAACATATTAGCCAAGAGTAATTATTCATCAAAATTACTAATAATCACTATACATTTTAAAGAAAAACCAAATGAACTCTTTAAGTTGATTTGAAATAACTTGATTTTCACATTTTATATTTTTTACATAAGTCTAAGCTCCTTAACATAGAAGAATGTTTGTAAACAGCAGCACCTAGAGACAAAACTTAGAGAATTCTGATTCCAAGACTCAAACCCAGCCAGTTCCTTGGGGGAGAGCACATTCAGAACCAGGGTGCAGCTGCAAGGCTGTTTCCCTTGACTTGTGTGGCACAGAGCTGAGAGAGTGTAAAGGACGGGAAGTGATGTGGAACCGGAATTCAGAATGATCCAGGTCCCACTGCAGTAAAAGTCTGCCTGAGAAGCAGCTGAGTACATAAAAGCTCATAAAGAAAACCAAAACAATGATATTCCCCATTGTGACTGTTTAGTCTTTCTGTAGAGACTCATGGGGTCCTGGCTATTATCTATTTTTAATATCACTTGACCTGAAAATTTATGCTACCATCTGGTAGAAGAGGAACATTTTTTTTTCTCTAATGTGAATATGGATGAAGAAAAATGATGAGGGAAGAGTCATAGAATAATTCACTTAGTTTTTGACATTTTAAACGTAACTAGACCCATTAGATATTCTAACTAATAGATCAATCATTTGGTGTGCATCTACTATACTATACTTCTTACACTGTGGCACTGAAATTTCTTTCTTTCTTTCCTTTCTTTCCTTTCCTTCCTTTCCTTCCTTTCCTCCCCTCCCTCCCTCCCTCCCTTCTTTCTTTCTCCTTCCTTCCTTCCTTCCCTCCCTCCC
>NW_012102710.1:4065622-4081419 GCF_000951045.1 Mandrillus leucophaeus | reverse complement strand
TTAGCCAGGATGGTCTCAATCTCCTGACCTCGTGATCTGCTCACCTTGGCCTCCCAGAGTGCTGAGATTACAGGCATGAGCCACCGTGCCCAGATATTTTTTTGTTGTGTTTTGTCTTGTTTTGTTTTGAGACAGAATCTCGCTCTGTCGCCCAGACCAGAGTGCAGTGGCGTAATCTCGGCTCACTGCAACCTGGGTTCAAGCGATTCTTGTGCCTCAGCCTCCTGAGTAGCTGGAACTATAGGCTCCTGCCACCACACCAGGCTACTTTGTGCATTTTTAGTAGAGACAAGGTTTCAGCATGTTGGCCAGGCTGGTCTCGAACTCCTGGCCTCAAGTGATGCACCTGCCTTGGTCTCCCAAAGTGCTGGGATTACAGGTGTGAGCCACTGTGTCTAGTCCCTGTGCCACTGAATTTTCAAGTGGAAAAGTGTTGTATCTAATACTCTGTTGTGTATGTATTATCTTTTTCTTTAAAATAGAAAATAAAACTTCCTTTTTCAAAGTTATTGCTAATTGTTTTATTTATTTCATTCTGACTTACCACCATTTCCTCAACTTTCATTTGAATCAGTCAGACAATTATGCCTTTCTACAGGAACTGAGCTACCGATCTCATGGAATTCAACTTAATATTCACAATTCAATCATTCAATCAAGAGTCCAGTGTAGGGGCCTAATAATTGCCAGGGGTTCTGTTGGATGCCCGCCATATACAAGCTCTTACTGATGCCATCAGGGATCTCAGAGCCAAAGAATCAGGTGAATAATTTAGGATGCAATTGTATGTGCATATGTGCGGTACAGAGTACACACCTGGTTCATAGGTGTTACAGAGCAGGGAGAGATGAAATGTATTGGATCAAAGGAAGTTGGGGGGTGAGGTGGTGACTAGTGCATCGTGCTCAGAGAAGTTCTCTTGGAGGAAATAATATTTGTACAAGAGCTGTAAATATAGACAGTAATTTGCCAAGTGACAAGGGAGAAAGGTCACACAACTCTAATGACCAGAATTGACATTTTCATCTTACGTTTCCATTAAATTAACCATTTAGACTGTACAATAAAAGTCACAGTGTGAATGTAGAAGACTCAAGTATCCAGTGTGCCAGACAATGACGTCAGACATACCATGAAGCCAGTTTTCACCGAGTGCTGTTCTGCCTTGTGTTTCCCTGTGTTGTAGTGATGAAATGGGATCTATCCCTCTTCCAACGATCCCTTTTCATGGAAAGAACTACCTTAGCACAACCCCTCTGTCTTCTTTATAGCTCTAGGAAGAGGAAGTGACTGTCTAATTGGTGATTTAATTACCATGTGACCTAGCAATCCCACCTCTGGGTATATAGCTAAAGGAACAGAAATCAGGATCTGGAAGACATATCTATCTGCACTCATACTAATTACAGCATTATTCACAAAAGCCAAGATATAGAAACAACCTAAAAGCCCACCAACAGATGAAAGGACAAAGAAAATGGGGCATATACATACTATGAAATATTATTCAGCCTTAAAAAGGAAAGAAATCCTGTCATTTGCAACAACATGGATGAACCTGGAGGACATTATGCTAAGTGAAATAAGCCAGACACAGAAAGAAAAGTACAAAATGATTCTAATTTATAAGATGAAACAGAAATAGTGAAACTTACAGAACTAGAGAGTAGAATGGTAATTGTCAAGAGCTGGGGATGGTGGAAATGAGGAGGTTTCATTTAAAGGGTACACAGTTTCTGTTATATTAATACAAGATGAGTAATCCTACATGAATCTATACAACAGAGTGTCTATAGTTAACAACACTGTATTCACACTTAAAAATGTGGTAAGAAAGTAGATCTTACGGTAAGCTTATCGCAAAATCAATAATTATAATGAAGATGGTAGGAGAAAACTTTTGGAGGGGATGGGTAGGTTTATTGCATAGATTGCATAGATTGGGTTGACAGTCATGGATGTGTACTTACCTCCAAACTCATCAAGTTGTATGCATTAAATATATACAGCTTTACTTTTTGAGTGTCAATTAAGCCTCAATAAAATGGTTTAAAAATAAATAAAGATAAAAACTACAGGATGCAGTACAAAGAACAACAAAAAAGAACCTGGGTGTGTGTGGCTAGCTCCCTTCCTTTTTTCTTCTGCTTTGCGTAGCACAGAGCTCATGACTTCCTGTCAGCCCCTGTGCTGGTGGTCTATGAATCCGCCTGAAGCTGGAGTGCAGCAATACAGAGTCATAGGCCCAAACGGAGCGACTACATTTTTCTTATATGATCTTTATTTGTTACAGAAATGATATTTTAGCCAATATCTGCCTTACTCCTTTGCATTATATTTCAACTGATTCAGAATGTATGTATGTTTTTTAATCATCATAATCTGGTCTTCTGATAGTAAAAGTAACATAAAAATGCAGTTATGTGCTTCGATCTTGAGTGAAATAATCCTGGTGTGAGCCCCTATTCTAACACCTCTTACTCAGCACATTTTGGAAACTTGCTGAATGTCTTTGAGCTTCAGCCTCCTCATCTATAATATGGAGATACTTAAAGTGATAAACTAGCCAGTCCCTTTTAGCCAACAGGACTTCTAGCAAGTTTCCAATGTTTCTTGCCACTCATTCATTCTTTCACTCTTTCTTTCTTTCAGCATAGAAGAGTAGGTAGAGCATAAACTTTGGAACCAGACAGTGTGGATTTGAATATTGGCTCTGTCACCTGAGCCATGACTTTGATAAGTTTTATAATTTCTATGTATTTCAGTCACTCCATTGGTAATTTCAGGATAATAATGTCTATATCTGAGAATTGTTGTTAGGATTAAATAGGCTAATATTTTTAAAGTGCATAGAAGATTGTTATTAAATATAAAAATACAATGCATATTTTAATTAAATACACTAAGTATAAAAAATGAAACTAACATTGGGCTATGGGCTGCTAAAGGCACAAAGAAAGAAAAATGAAACAAACTTTGCAATTAAGGAATTTAGTATATTTAAAACTAACAAAATTTTGTGGTAGTGGATACCTATTCAAACTCTCAGCTGCCCAAGAAACCAATTTCTTCCAGATAGATTTACTCACCTACTAACCACCTCACCTCATCAGGAGCTGCTGGAGAGAGTAGACTGCGTGGCTCCCCAGCATGCGCGTGAAACTGGTTACACAGCTCCTCCAAGGTGAGTCTAATGTGCCCGTGGTTCACATCCCAGTCACAGAAAACACCTGTGCCTCCCAGATGATCACTAACTTCATCCACGTGATGCTCTGTAGAGCCTTCAGTCAGGTGCACACCCTTATTCTGCAATCCTTTAAACTTGTTATTGATGGTCAGCAAACTCTCTAATATCCTCAACCATTTCTCAAACACTTACTGAATCTGACATCCCCTGACATTGCCACTCTGGTCATAGTAAGTTCTCTTATTCCACCTGTTCAAGAAGCAGTTCCTTGACCAGATGCTTTTGGGACATCTCTTACCACTAGGTGAGCAGCAATTTCTAGTAAAGACTGGTTATTCTCTAACATCCCAGGAAACACTGCAGGAAACACAGGTGACCTCTTTACTACCCTTTGCTCTTCCAAATGATATTTCCCGCATTTTTCTTCAAACCCCAAGATCCTTGGATGCTTGTGACACCAGATTTTACTGCCCACTGCCTTTCATGATTGCTGCTCTCCAAGAGTCACCGTTTACTTCTCCAAATTAATTGATTATTTTAGCACCTGACCCATTGTATTCTTTGTCCCACTCTTATTGCCATTCTTGTGCAGCTGGTCTTCCTCATTTCTGTAGGTGATCCCACACCAATGTCTCCCTGGCTATAGGAGCAACCTACATTATGCAACCTACTTCCATGATTTCAATAGTGGCACTGTCTCTGAAATATCAAGTGTAAGCACACTACTCATGACCACCACCTACCATCATTCCAGATTTGCCTCTCCCGTGATCCATCTTCCATCTCTAGCTACTTTTTTCTTTCACTGAAAATTCAATCTTTTGGCCATTTTCTGATTACTAACCACCCACCTTGCCCTTATTTCCTTCCTTGCAGCTTAGATTCCATTGTCCATCATTAAAATTCTTCTTTATAAACATTTCCACCCTCCTGGATTTTTCTTTCCTCCTGTAAAAATTTAAATTCTTGGTAAAGAAAATAATTGTCTATTCTTCCTGCACCTAGTAGTGGATTATTGCTGGAAAACAACAATGGCATAGAATTATACTGTATGTATGGTCTTCTAGTTCATTAATAATTAAAATTCTAGATCCTATTATTTCAATAAATTATGTCATATTTCCCAAGTACATTTGATTTTTCAATCTCCAAAGAATTATTATTTCATATCTCATTTTTCTTTTCAAATCTCCTATAGGCATTTCTGTCTTCATTCTTTCCTGATGACTTTACCTCTTTCTTATTTACATGAGTAATTGAAGAGGACCTTTTACATTTTGCCTTCAATATAGTCATTTTTTTTCTATTGTTATAGATGAAGAGACCCTGCTTCTAGCAAAAGCCAATGGTTTTATTTTTTCTGAATCCCATCTTTTTTCTCCACTTTACCTTTGTATCTTTTTTATTTTTTATCTTTTTTTCACTTATATTCAGTCATTTCCATGAGTATGTAAACATGATTTAGTATGTCACATATTTTAAAATATTTCTGTACTGAACACACATTTCCCACCCATTACTATTCTATATCTCTGCAAGATTTTACAGCAGAATTTCTGAAAGACCTTGTCTTTCGTAGCTGCTTCTATAACTTCAACTCAGAATATCCCCACAACTTCTACTTCTCACAATAATGCCACTCACAATCCTTATCAGTACAGAAACTACCCTAATTGAGAAGATTTTACTTTACATTTCCTCTTAAAACATTTAGGTTGAAAGATGTTTTTATGTATACTCAGATTAACATGTATAATTTTATATAAATAAATAAACAAATAAATAAGGTTGTATCAAAAGTGTTGTGTGGGTTTTTTTTTTTTCCTATGTACTGTTTTCTAGTCTCCTTTTACGTCCTCCTTTCTAGTCTAACTAGTCAAATGAACTGCCCCTGCCAAGGTGATCCCCCGGTGTCAGAACTTTGTTAAATAAATGTTTCTTCTTTATTTTTCATTTTGATCTCTTATCAATTTTTGATATACTTGACAACTCCATCTTCATTTAAGCACTTTCTTCTCTTGAATTGTGCGGCATTTCTTTATTCCAGTTTTACTCCTAATTGACTCGCCTTTTCTTGGCTTCATTTGATGGAACTCTGTGTATTGGCTTCCCTGTTCTCTCTCCTGGGCATCTTCTCTTTCTGTGTACTCTCCTTAGGTTATCTCAACAATCCCTGTGCTTTTAAATAGTATCTGTAGGCTAAATCTCTACCCCTGCTTCTACCTCTGCATTTTTCTTCAAAACCCCAAGATCACTGGATGTTCGTGACCCCAGATTTTACTATCCACTTCCTTTCACCATTGCTGTTCTCAAGGATACCGTTTAGCTCTACTTGTAACTTCCTATAGCTTCACACTTCTTTTTTATTTCCACTTAAATTTCTAATAATCATTTTACACTTACCATGATCAAAGTAGAAAATCTACTTTTTTCCCCAGAATCTGCCTATTCTTCACACTTCATCATCTGACTGAATGACTTCAGCAGTTCCAGGTTTTTCAAGGCAAAAACCTAGGAGTTATATTTGATTTGTCTCCTTTTAAATCCAATATATGAATAAGTCTTGTCAAATTTACTTCAAAACATATCCCAATCCCATGCAATCCTCACAACCTCTACTAATAGCACTCATTTTCTCACCATTGTTATCTCTCATGTGATTCCTGAAACAGTCTTCTAACCCAAGTCTCATATTTTCTCATGTCTCTTACATTCTGTTTCCCAAACAGTACACAAAGTGCTATTTTAGAACTTCAAATGTAAATTTAACATTCTCCTATTGAAGTCTTCCCATGAATCCCCATTTTGCCCTGGCTCAGAAACCCTCCAGTTAGCTGAGTCCTGCCTCCTTCACCTTAGTCCATAACATTATTCTCCTAATCCCCCAGTTAGAACTAAGTCGTTCTTCTCTGATGTATCTGGCATTCCAAACTCACTCATTCTCTAGACCATCTACATTACAGTCCCACTCACATTCCTATTCCATATAGAAACTACCCTGGTTTAAAATAGTTTATATTTCTTCTTAAAAGATTTGGGTTTAGAGTTTTTTCCTTATGCATGCATGCATATATATACATACACACACACACAAACACACACACACACACACAGGGATAGTTTTACATAAATAAATAAATAGGCAGGGTGCAGTGGAGCATGCCTACAGTCACAGATATTGATGAGGCAAAGAAAGGAAAATTGATTTATCTCAGGAATTTGAGGCCAGCTTGGGCAACACAGCAAGACACCATGTCTAAAACGTTTTTAATTAAAAATAAATAAATAAGATTATATAATGTGCTGTGCTTTTTCTACATACTTTGCTTTCTTGCATTCTATCCCTTTCTTCTTTCTCTCTGTTGACCTTCTCTATCTCCCTAACAGAAGGCTTGGGCAATGTGGTCAACTGCTTTTAAAAGGTGACTCAAATTCTTCACTTCTTTCTGTATCCGCCCTTTTCGCAATGTGTCTTTGCAGCCTTGCTCATCACCGCATGGAGATGATCCCCCTTGCTTTGAATCTTGGCTGGCCTTGTGATTTACTTTGACTAGCAGAACATGGCAAAAGGAATGGTGTATACATTCCAAACTTAGCTGTCAAGAGGCCTGCGTACTTCCGTTTGACCTCTTAGGCTCAGCTGACTATGTGAAAAGCCTGAGTAAGTCTATTAGAGGATGAGGGACCATGTAGAAGAGAATCACCCTAGACCAGCCATCCTGCACCATCTAGCCCCAGCTGACCCACCTACTGACCTCAGCTGCATAATGAGTTCAACTGAGATCAGCCTAGCCCAAGACAGACCTAAAAATGGTCTGTGGATTCATGAGCAATAATACATTTTTATTTATTTTTATTTTACTTAAAGTTCTGGGGTACATGTGCAGAAAGTCCAGGTTTATAGGACATGGATGAAGCTAGAAACCATCATTCTCAGCAAACTAACACAGGAACAGGAAACCAAACACCGCATGTTCTCACTCATCAGTGAGAGCTGAACAATGAAAACACATGGACACAGGGAGGGGAATATCACACATTGGGGCCTGTCAGGGGGTGGGGGCAAGGAGAGGGAGAGCATTAGGACAAATACCTACTGCATGCCGGGCTTAAAACCTAGATGACGGGTTGATGGGTGCAGCAAACCACCATCGCACATGTATACCTATGTAATAATACATATTTATTGTTTTAAGCTATTTGGTTTTGCAGTCTTTTATAATACAGCATTATTGTGACAAAAAATACTGGGTCAATCAGAGAAAGGAAAAGCATTCTGGTTATTTCATTAGGAGAAAATTTATCACATGGAGTTAGATGTTTCCAAAACTACTGGAGGGGCTTGGGTAGAACCATGACTGGTCAGGAAATCAGCAAGTGCAGGAATAACAGAAACCACTCACTTATTCACGTTCTCAGCTGCTTGTCCAGCAAAGGAAATGGTTTTCAGGAGCTTTCCAAGAAGCAAGGGAAAATTCACAATGCAGTCTGTCCACATGATGCTCTCCAAGGTTAATAATGGTTTCTTTCTTTTTGTCTTATGGATTGGGTACAAATGCCTCTCATTTGCAGAGCCTAAACTGAAACACTGCTGACAGCGCTGCAGATAGTTGAGATTAGTCATAGCTAATTTTTTGTTCAATCCTTCTTCATCTCTATCGTTTAGATCTTAATTTATGTAAATAATTTATAAATTCTTCTGTATTGTCTCCACGTTCATGTAATTATAAAGGGACAAATATATTCTCGCACATCTAAACACAGATATATGCACGAACCTATAAATATGTAGGGCAATGTTGTCACTATTTTATACAAATTGAACTATAGCCAAGGCCTTGGGAGCCCACCCCTTGCATCAGTGAGGCCTGGATGTGAGACATGGAGTTAAAGAAAATTATTTTGGAGCTTGAAGATTTAATGATTGCCCTGCTGGGTTTCAGACATGTGTTGGTCATGTAAACCGCACCCCCTCCTTTTTTTGGCTGATTTCTCCTCTTGGAATGAGTGTATTTACCCAATACCTGCACTCTCATTTTGTCTTAGAAGTAACTAAACTGCTTTTGGTTCTATAGGCTCATAGATGGAAGGACCTTGCCTTGTCTCAGATGAGACTTTGGACTGTGGACTTTTGAGTTAATGCTGAAATGAGTTAAAATTTGGGGACTGTAGAGAAAGGAGAATTGTATTTTGCCACGTAAGAAGAACATGCGATTTTGGAGGGGCAAGGGGAGGAATGATATGGTTTGGATTTGTGTCCCCATCCAAATCTCATGTCTAAGTGTTATCCCCAGTGTCAGAGGGAGGTCCGGATGGGAGGTGATTGGATCATGAGGGCAGATATCCCCCTTGCTATTCTTGTGATAGTGGTTGAATTCTCATGAGATCTGATTGTTTAAAGGTGTGTAGTACCTCTTCCTTCTCTCTCTTTCTCCTCCTCCAGCCGTGTAGGAAGTGGTTCCTTCCCCTTTGCCTTCCACAATGATTGTAAGTTTCCTGAGCCTCTCCAGCCATGCCTTCTGTACAGCGTGCAGAACCATGAGCCAATTAAACCTCTTTTCTCTATGTTACCCAGTCTCAAGTAGGTCTTTACAGCAATGTGAGAACAGATTAATAAAAACTATAATACACATATTACACTACATCTTGCTTCTCACTTAAAAAATCTTGTGAAATGTCTTTTAGTAAACTAATATAACCCTAATTTACTCCTTTTGTTGGAGTACTATATTTATTGGTATAAACAGCTAAGTCAAATTTTCAACTTTTCATAAACTGTTAATACTTTTCCATTTTTCCCATTATAAAGAGTCTGCAATAGACTTATTTTCACACATTGTTATTTAATTGTTAAAAAGTATAGTCCAAGCTGGGCATGGTGGCTCACGCCTATAATCCCAGCACTTTGGGAGGCCAAGGTGAGTGGATCACTTGAGGTCAGAAGTTCAAGGCCAGCCTGGCAAACATGGTGAAACCCTGTCTGTATTAAAATACAAAATTAGCCAGGTGTGGTGGCACATGCCTATAGTCCCAGCTACTCAGGCAGCTGAGGCAGGAGAATAGCTTGAACTGGGAAACTGGGAGGTGGAGGTTGCAGTGAGCCTATATCATGCCACTGGGTGTCAGAGGGAGACTCTGTCTCAAAAAAAAAAAAAAAAAGAAAAGAAAAGAAAGAATAGACCAAAATGGAATTGTTTCATTGAAAGTTATATGTATATTTTAGTAAATGTTTCCAGTTTGCCTTTCCAAAAGAGCATTATAATTCACATCCATTGATTTTATGTGAATATAGGTTATTTTTATTCTTGAAAAAAATAAATATTATCAATAATATCTGGCATATATATATAATTTCATAATAATAAATGGAAAATACTGTCTCATATGCTCTAATCTTCATTTACCCATCCACAAAGGAGTTGCATATGTCTGCTGGTTACTTGAATTTGATATATATATATGTTTAACATGGTGTTAAAATTCATTAACACAGTGTTTAGAAATGCAATGCAAGCCCTGAGCTATACTACTTGTGTTTAAATCCTGTGAGGTTTTTTTTTTTTTGAGCTTTATTAGTCAGATTTTTCTATTAAGTTGCTGAATTCATAAAATTACCTAAGGATGCATCCCTGATTTTTATTATCAGAGATGTTTAGGAAAAACTGGAATTCAACCGAAGTCTTTCTACTAGTTACAATGATAAAAACAGAAGCAGTGAGAAAATAATAATCACCGTTGTTCTCTTTCCTCTTTATTCATTTCAATTTTGAGGTCTCTCTTCTGAATAATTTGTTGTTTGATTATAGTCCTTGCTTTAGTAATCTCTTTGGTGGTATTAGTAGGTGGTAGGCTCTGAATATTTTAGTAGCTGCAAATATCATTTCCATTCCCCTATTAGGGTGATGGAATACGGTTAGTGAGACTCAGTACTTTTCTGATAAATATTTATAGATATTATTCTACTATCTTCTGTTTTCTACTCTTTGCTTTACATTGTTCAATGACCAAACTGGTTTGTTGATTTTTTTTGTGTAGCGAAATTGCCCTTTGTTTCTGGAAGTGGGGTGTCTTTGTTTCTGGAGTCTACATTTTCAACTATCTCTCTGTCTGTTCATCTACCTTTTCATCTTTATCCCTAAAGTATATAAATTTTATCAGGATATGCTTAGGCATGTATCATCTTTTATCAAACTATTCATTCTACAGATTCGAGTCTTTCTCCTACTCAGAAGAAAAATTTCTTCATGTCATGTGCTTGATTATTTTCTGTATGTTTATTTGATGTTATGTAGAAACCTTATTTGCATTGTAGGTCCTTCATCTCTCTTATTATTTCCCTTATGATGTCTATCTCTTTGGGTTTTGAAGGTACACTAAAAATTAAAGCAGCACTAAATCATAATTATAAAAATGAAGTATAATTACATATAATTGTACTATTTACATGATAAATCCAAGATTAATTAAAAATATAATATTTAAAGCCAATGACATGAAATTTGTGCTAGAATTGGAATATAGGGAAAATGTAAATGTGTGATTAATGTCTTCAATCTTGTCAGTGTTTTTTGTGACAATAAAAAACTCATTTACAGATTATAATCAAGTCTAATATTGAGGTCAGCCCATAGACAAATGATGGTTTAATCAACCCTTCAACCCCATTTTGTGTTCAGTTTTAAGATGAACAAGTACTGTTTGTGACTGGTTTGAAAAAAGTCCTCACAAAGAAAGGGTTATATACCTGGGCATTGACATTTGAATAGGAGTTTGTTCAGATGTCCTCTCCATGTTTGGCTTACTGCTGCTTGCTCTGATCCAGAGCTAACATACCCATGGCTTACTGCTTTGTGTTAATACATATCTAACAGTTTACTATATATTTTCATGTAGGATGATGGCATGATTTGAGAAGTCATTCAGATCTGTTGTCTATTCACTACAGCTTTCAGGCTATGAACTATTGCCATCATTGAGCCTGGTGTTGCTCAATGTACAAAGAGACTTTGGCAGGGATAGGAGGGATTTAAAGATGAATAGCCGCATTAAGGAATGTTTTTGAGCCACTGCTACTGTCCCCTCTCCTCACCATTTCCACCTTTCCTGCCACTCTACAATGAGTTTTTTAAATGTATTTTTAATTTTAGTGGAATATATTAACTAATTTTATGACAGTCAAAACATTGTTAATAAATGAGACTATTTTAATGTAATGAATATATACATATATGCCATCTCATTTCAAAAATGACATTGAGTTACAAAAATATAAATTATATGGCAAGAGAAAAAAAGACCTTATAATTAAACAGTAAAATGAAGCAATAGAGAGCTTATGAACAGAAATACATGCCCAAAGGTTTTTATTCATTCATAGAAATAAAATGCTGATTGAAATTGTATCTTAGAGCTTACTAGCATACAAAGCAAAAAGGCAATAGCTGTGTATTGTAATACTTTTTCTCTTTTTTGCTCCCGTTGCTAATCAATTATCAAGTTCTGCCAATTTTACTTCTTTTAATGAATCCATACACATCTCCTCAGCTTCTCCACAACTGTCTGAGCACCAGTTAGTGGTGTCTCTTGCTCAGCTTATGACAATAGCCTCATCTGTATTTACCATGTAACACTCTAATCTAGCCACAACCTATTTACTTTCACTTAATAAGCAGCAAGGCTTATTTAAGGATGCAAATCTAATCCTGCCTTTCCCTTGATTAAAATCTGCTAGCACCTTCTTTCTGAATAGGGAATAAAAGCTTACAAGACTTTTGAAGTTCTGGTCCCACCTCTTTCCCAAGCGTTTTGTTGTTGTTTTTGTTGTGGTTTTTTGAGACGGAGTTCTGCTCTTGTTGCCCAGGCTAGAGTGCAATGGCCAGATCTCGGCTCACCGCGACGTCCGCTTCCCGGAGTCAAGCGAGTCTCCTGCCTCAGCCTCCCGCATACCTGGGATTACAGGCGTGAGCCACCACGCCCGGCCTAATTTTGTATTTTTAGTACAGACAAGCCTTCTCCGTGTTGGTCAGGCTGGTCTCGAATTCCCGACCTCGCATGATCTGCCAGTCTCAGCCTCCCAAAGTGCTTGGATTACAGGCGTGAGCCACTACGCCCACGCCATTTCCCAAGTGTCTTAACCACCTCTACCATCTCTCTAGCCTCCAGTCTTGTCTGTTAATACCTCAGCAGGGCCAAATTCTCTCTTCATAGAGGTATTTTCTGTGCTTAGAGTGTTTTTCTCGATCCGCCCTCCAAATCCCAATACTCCCTCCTCATCATGCCAGTTTTGTCTCTAGCCTAAGGCCCCGAGGGAGGCCCCTGCGGGAAGATTAGTTTTTCCGGGTTGTGCTCCCATAGCAGCATGCTTTCTCCCACTGCATATCCTTCCCACTAGACTCTAAACTCCATTCATGCAGAGACCATACGGAGTTTTCTTCACCACTGTACCCTGCATATCTGTCACATTACCTGACGTTTAGTAGGAGCTCAAACTCATGTTTGTTGCATGCATGAATGAATACATGACTGAATGAATAAATGAACACCTACATGTCTTATTTCAAGAGTCATAAACTGTAAAGTGATTGGAGTGTCAATCTTTTGCTAAAGAAACACTTTGAAGAATTAGAAACTCAAGATCTAAAGAGGGGAGACTGCAGTCTTCTCCTCCTGGCATTCCCTTCGTTTTTCTTCCTTTGGTGGTCCACTTGGACTGCAGCCATGTGTCTCTGGTGCCAATTCGTCTCACATTATGAACTGATGTGCTCCATAAACCAGCCATAATATGCTGGAATATGGCTCCTGGGCTTTCACATTCACCGTGAGAACCTCCTGCTCTGCTTACATAGCATCTTTATTATTTACTCAGAGTTATGGAGCCCCAGGTCAAGACAAGTTAGAGATTTGCTCTTCGGAGCAAATTTGACTCTATTGCTACTTAAACATGCCATTTCTACTTCAGTTATCAGAGACTTTTACCCCTATATATGTCTTATCTGCAACCACTGGGAGAGTATTTCAATACAGCAAATATTTATAGAGTGCCTCATATAGACTCAGACTTCAATGGGTCTATAGAGACTTAGGTCTAGTCAAGCTTTCTTAGTTTACAGAGATGATAACAGAGCCCTGGTGAAAAACTGGGGAGTTCTGCTCTCCAGTCCATTAAATAATTCTCTACACATGCAAGAAATATAGAAATAATTAAGGTGCTCTCCTTGCCTCAGATAGCTTACATATTGGCAAAGGAGGGGGTCGAACAAGTAAACTGGCAGCATTAACATATATGGACTGCCTAACAGTGATTGGCATGTAGTAGGGAGATAATAACACTCTCTTAAATAAATAGACAATGACCTGATGAATTAGCTGACAAATCAATCAAAAAGTCATATAGTATGATACTTCCAAGAGCTCTTTATATTTACGTGACTGTTCCTTATTAACTGCCCCCATCTATATATTAAGTTAATGAGAAGGAACAGTTTTTATAATGTGCTTACTATTGGATCCTCCGTGCCTCACAGGGTACAAAGAACGTAGAACAGTTCATGTTCATTATTTGTGCATTTCGTATTTGAGGATTCACCTACTAACTAACATTAATTTGTAATCCCAAAATCAACACTTATGGTGCTTTGCTTTCACAGTCAGTCTCAGACATGCACGGAGGGTAAAATTTGAGTCTCCTGACACACAGTCTTGGTTTCTCAGCCAAGGTCAACAGAAGGTGACACTCCGCCTTCTTCTTTCAGCTCTTGTACTATAGACAAGTGTTTTTTTCATCATCTACCTAGTGCCTGTGTTATGCAATTATGTGCATTTTGTTGGTGATTATTTATATAAATAACTCCAAAGTAAGGTGCTGTCTAGTGTTCTTAAGTGCAAGAAGGCTGTAATGTGCCTTATGGAGAAAACATCATGCATTAGATACGTTTGATCAGGCATGAGTTACAGTGCTGTTGGCTGTGAGTTCAGTGTTAATGCAACAACAATACACAATTAGTAAAGTGTCTTTAAAGAAAATGCTCAGAAAACAAAGATTATATATTGATTGGTTGGTGAAAATCTTGTGAGCAGAGGCTTGCAGAAACCTAACTCTATTTCCCCTAAAAGCAATGATTCAGCATTCGTGATTTCAGTGTTTGTGAATGTAACTACTGCTGATATTGACAACTGGCTCTCTGTGCTTAGTAAGTACAAAAGAGGAAGGAAAGAAGGGAGTCTACCAGTGGCAAGATGAACAGTATTCTGTGAGAAGAGAGAAGACTTAAAGTGTCATATACAATACCTCTGGCCTACACCTACCTGATAATTACGGTCTTCCTTCAGTATCCTCCAACTATTGTTTCCAGGGCAATCACTGATAATAAAACCCTCAGATGCTGAAGTATCTTATATAAAATCATGTAATCTTTGCATATAATCAACACACATCCTTCTATATACTTTACATCATCTCTAGGTTACTTATAAAACCTAATCCAATGTAAATATGCTATGTAAATAGTTGCCATACTGTATTGGTTTTTATTTGTATTACTTTTTGTTTGCCTATTGTTTTCTTTCTTCTCCAAATACCTTTGATCCGCTGTTGGTTAAATCTGCAAATGTGGACCCCGGGATACTGAGGGCTGACTGTATTGCGCAGGAACGGCATCTAGGAAGGCATACCGTGATAAGAGAGTGGTAGCACTCTCCAGGAGTTCGTGTTTACAGCAGAGTCCACACAAGTCATTAGGCAAACCACCTGCTACCTAATTTCAAAGCTATGCTTTCCAGATTTGAGCTGTGTGATTTTAGGGAAGTTTAAATAAAATAATAAACACAAAACATCTAGGGCATGACATAAATTCAGCATGTAATAAATATCAGCTACTTTTTATTTTATTTTATTTCAACTAATTTTTTTTTTTTTTTTTTTTTTGAGACAGAATCTCATTCTGTCACCCGGGCTGGAGTGCAGTGGAACAATCGGAGCTCACTGCAATGTCAGTATCCTGGGATCAAGAAATTTGTAGAGACAGGATCTCGCTGTGTTACCCAGGCTGGTCTCAAACTCCTGGGCTTAAACCATCCTCCCTCCTTACCCTCTGAAATTGCTGGCATTATAGGAATAGATCACCCTACCCACCCTTAGTTGATTTTTTTTAAATCGGTGGTTTTATATTGTAGCCAAACATTTTTGCTGAGGTACATTTCCCAATTTAAAAACCTAATTCTGCATCCAAATCCACTTTATGTTTGCATGTGCCATGAGGCTTTTTCTAATGGTCAGCACTCTTGATGTTAATCCAGCTTCTTATTTGCCATTTTGAAAATTGGGTCCCTGAAGGCTTCACAACTATAAATAGTTTGATTTTCAGCCCACACAGATCTTGGCAGCATAGTGTCCCTCTTGATTGCTCTGTCCTTGAAAGTTAAATGCAATTTTAGTGAATATTTGCCATTCTGTGATGTCAAATAATTTGGCAACAGGGCAGTGATTCTAGAATTTTCTGCCACTTCATTTGAGCCAAGAAATAACAGTTCCCTCCTTTTATTATTATTGTATTAATTTTTTAGAGGAGTGAAAAATCAAAGGAGAGAACTTTTGATTTTTTTAATTTAATTT